>NC_132868.1:3087934-3395978 GCF_048164855.1 Canis lupus baileyi | reverse complement strand
TACCAGAGGGTGATTCCTTTGGATCCTTAGATCCAAAGATTCCTTTGTTGACAAAGAAAAATTATAAATCAAAGTCAACTGGCAGTAACATCTTAGAACCTCAACACTCTCACACAGTTCTATGATTTCCTCATCTTTCTTGCTGGAGGGTGGGTAATTCTCTGACCTCATGTGTCCAGAGGGTTGCGTCTACACTGGAGTTGCTTTCTTGGCTCAACTCCCGCCTTTAACTTTTCCCAGGTGGGGAGGATCCAACTCAGATTGGAGTTTGATTGATGGAATGTAAACTGCGAAGCTGAGAACCTTCTGAGTCCCCACCTAAGAATGTGTTAATTCCTGTAGGGGGGTCGTATTCTTTCATCCCTATGGTGAAAGAGGGACAATCACTTTGGGTGAAGTTGCCTCAATAGCAGACATTTTTAAAGCTCTTTTGGCTAGAGGTTTTTCCTATTCTCTCATAGCTCCATCTTCCTATCGCGTGACATAATGATTTATGTTGATTTCTCACGACTTATTTCTTAATGGATTTCAAACTGGAAGGGTTTATGTTGTCATTTTAAAATTAATTAAAATAATATGAATTTTAAAAATAATTTCATAGTTGCCCTAGCCATAGTTTTTGTATTTAATAGCCGCAGGTGGCTACTATTACTCTGTTGGAAAGCACTGAGTTATAAACATTTATAAACATATTCATAATTACAGAAAGTGCTGTAGGACAATATTGTTCTAGAAAATACCTTCATTCTATGTATGGATCATTTTTTTCTGCTAGAGAAGTCTAGAGTCTTAGGCATGGCAGCACACTATAGCATATCTAATGCTTTTGCATTATTTTAACATATATTAATTAAATAATTTAAATAGTCTTTTATAAAATGATGGATATATCATTAAAAGCAGTGGCCAGGAGTGCCTAGGTGGCTCAGTCAGCTGAGCATCCTCCTTGAGCTCAGGTGATGATCCCAGTGTCCTGGGATGGAGCCCTACATCAGGCTCCCTGCTCAGTGGGGAGTCTGCTTCTCCCTCTCCCTCTGCCTGCTGCTACCCCAGCTTGTGCTCTCTCTCTCTGTCAAATAAATAAATAAAACTTTAAAAAAGAAATAAAAACAATAGCCAAATTACAATATTCTGATACAATTATTTAAGAAATTCTAATCTAGATTTAAAATTACTTGAAATTTTTATTAGGTAAAATTTTTTTAAAGATTTTATTTATTTATTTATTCATGAGAGACACACAGAGAGAGGCAGAAACACAGGCAGGAGGGAGAAGCAGGCTCCATGCAGGGAGCCCGATGTGGGACTTGATCCCAGGACTCTGGGATCATGTCCTGAGCCAAAGGCAGACGTTCAACCACTGAGCCACCCAGGTGTCCCTTATTAGGTAAAAAAATTAAAAATGTTTGTATATATGTTTGTATGTGTATATGGAAAGAAATAGAAATTGAGAGAGAAAAAATAATAATAATAATAAAAAGAAAAGAAATTGAAAGACCCCCAATTAAAAGCTAACTCCTTCCTATACCAAGATATCTGTAATACAATTAATTATTTTTACCAACATATATTTAGTAATTTCCAAGTGCCAGGTACAAAGAGTATGAAGATAAAGCAAAGGCATAATCTTTTTTGGTGGAGCCCTATGAGATGTTACTGAGCCATATGGGTTTGCCATGACCTGGGTGCAGGAGAGGGAAGGGCTACTTTTGAATTGATTCTTTTGCCCTAGGCTCGGAGGCTGAGCTGCATATGGTGGAGCAAGAGGAGACTCATCACAGAGCACTATAAATAGCTTTTTATATATTTATTTATTTTTAAATGCATTTCATATATGTGCCTGAATGACAAGGCTAAGTGCCAGAGCATGTTCCTGAATAGCAAACTCAAACCAGTGATGACCTCACATGATCTTGAAAAAATGTGGCTCTCGATTAGTTCCATAGCTTTTGTTCACTGCAGTGGGTTGGAAGTCAGCAGTTTACATATTTCTCATTGCAGAAGAACTTGATGTCATGCTTTCAAGATAGTCTGCATTGCTAGAAGCTCTTAGCTCTTATGTTCCATTTTAAGGTTGGATGAGCAGTGCTATCTTTATGCATGTAGGTTTATCGACCATGAATAACACCTGCAATTGACTAGTAATGACTCTTTAAAAAAAGGGTGCAGGTAACAATAAAGCTGTTGACATATCTGGACTATAGTGGAGAAGTTTACAGTAAAACAGCAGTAATGCATACATATCAGTGTATTGTTTGAATGTGAAGGCAGTGCTTATGAATATATTGTGCTACTTCTATTTTACATATCCAATGTAAATCTATAGGAAAATTATTTCTTCCAGTTAATGGGAAATTATTCTGTCAAGTTCATCTACTGGTGTCCATCACAATGATTGAAACAAAGGGTTTCATTCAGAAAATTCTTACACAATGAACTGGTTGGTGTTTGATAGCCTTTCATTCACATGTCTGCTAGTTAAAGTCATGCTGAATTGATACTATCTAGGTAGAAGCTGAGACTAATAAGTCCTTTTCCTAAATGGAATATAAAAATTAATTAGGAAATTTTTGAGGGGGACGCCTGGGTGGCTCAGCAGTTGAGTGTCTGCCTTTGGCTCAGGGCGTGATCTCGGGATGCCCCAAGTCCCACATTGGGCTCCCTGCATGGAACCTGCTTCTCCCTCTATGTCTCTGCCTCTCTCTTTCTCTCTCTCATGAATAAATAAATTAAACCTTAAAAAAAAAGAAATTTTTGAGAAATAGTAGACCAGAACATAATTGCATAGCATCATAAGCTATTTATACAACAAAAAGCAATGGTTTGGATATTAAAATAGCCATGTTTTAAACTTCAAATAGTAATTATGAATGTAGCACAATGAACCCTTTTGATGCAATAGCATGAATTTTCCTACTGAAATTAATCTAGGCCACTATATAATTATTAAATCATATTTTATTCTTAATCTTTATACTTATAGTATTTTTTGCTTGTCTTTATTATTTTATTTCTTAGAGTATTTTATTCTTAGACTATTTTATTTCTTAGACTATTTTGATTAACTATTTCTAAATCTATATGATAAATTCTGCAGATATTTGGCTAAAGCAAGGATTCCAATACACTATTAAATATATATCTTTACATACCAATTTAGGATTGTATTAGTCTTTAATATATGGAATAAGTGAGCTAGCAACCCATTGTTGATTTCTTAAAAAGAAAGAGGAACACAATTTTGGGAGTTTCCTGCAGTTAAAAAAATTTCAGTTGTAAAATGCTTTTCATATTCATAAAAGTGTAGACTGGTAAATCTTTTAAAACTCCTTTTGGTGTGACTCTCAACAGGGCACTGAATCCAAAATTCTCTATATTTTTAGAGCAATGCTATGCCCATAAAACCCTTAAATTTTATCACTTCAGACTTCAATATTCACCAATGGATTGAAATAAGATTCTTTGTGAAATAAGGTTGTGACTCATGATTCTGAAATCTAACTGCATAGACCCTGAAAAGCCATGAATATAGATGAGAAAGTATTGCTGACTGAAGCAAGACATTTACAAACTGTCTTTTACTTTGAAGAAGCTATTTAACAGAATCATGTGGCTGAAAATAGCTATTTTTATGTAATGGAAATATTTAACTTAGTTGTTACTTTCAACAGTATTTCTCAGTATTATTAGCAAGCAGCTCTGAAAATATGGATTAATAAATTCTAGTGCTAAGTGACACCTTGGCATGATAATGGTTATGTCATTCTTTTATAGAAGAACTGGACTCAACACACAAGAAGTTAGGGAAAATATTTTGACATCTTAGATGGCACAAATGAAATAATGTTTTATAATTCATTGTTATCTTGTATCCACAATAAGTTTTACATTATGTAAAACACCCACATTTTACAGAATAGAATAGATGTAGACATTATATATATAGGATCTAGGGTCCTATATTAAAGATATTTGAACAATTATATAAGGTTGTGTTTCCTCACACAAAGTCAACACAAATTTGACAGGTTTTTAGCAAGCTTGGTTATCTCAATGAGAAGATGATTCCACAGATTCTGCACGTACAAACATAAAATGAAGATAATATGTAAAGGGCTCTGTCACAGGTTGAATTCCTCAAGAAGCAGACTCTAAAACAGATTAATGTGTAATGTTTATTAGAGCATGCTCTTAGGATCAGCACTTGAGGGGAAGGAAGAGAAGCAACACTGGGCAGAGTGAGGAGGTGGTCTCAATGGAGTCTCTACAAAGGCCTCCACCACTATAAGGAACGAGCTCTGTAGAGCAAGTAACCCTTCAGAATGTTCCAAGGTGGGATAAGAACACTGGGATTTTGGATCCAAGATAACTCGTAATTGGTTGCCAGTTGTATAGAATAGGTTATGACTCTGAGCAAAGCAACTCTCTTTAGATAATCCTTAAGAGTCTGAAAATGAGAACTGTCACCTCCCACTTTTATAGGAGCTGGGATTAACAGGAGATATGACACAACTGCCATCACCAGTCCTAAGAGATTATATTTAAACAGTTCTATAGTCCAAGGCATGCAGTTTCCTAGCAGTATGGTTTGGGCCATGCAGCTTCATTGTCAGGCAAACTAAAGATAATGGGTGGTTTAGATATTAATTTAAAGCAAAAATTTTTTAAGATAGATAATTCAATTATACATATTGTAGAATTTAGAGTCTCTGTCTTTTCATGTACTGTTATCAATAATTAACATCGCTTATTGATGGGTATCTGTCCTTTCAATAATTCTACAAATAATTGTTTTATATGATATTAATGATTGTTTGACATTTATGGCAAAAGTCTACATGAAATTGAGATAAATCAATAATTGAAAATGTGTTTATGAAGAATTTCGATGTAAGCAATATTATGCTAAATTCTTTTAAATTAGAACCAATTATATTTTTGTATCTTTTGAATAAATTATAACCTTACTGGGACTATAAGACACAAGCAGGAATACTGCGAGTGCTGTATTGAAGAGAAAATACTTAATTATATCACTTGGAGCACACGGGTTTCAAAACTATCAAAGAGTTGGCTTAGTTCTTGATAGATAAATAATAATTTAAGAGCTATTATATATATTAATTATATATATATATGTGTGTGTGTCTCTACACACATACACGCATGTAACATTATATAATTTAAAATTTTGCTTTTCAAATTTTGTAAAATGCTATCATATATTTAATTGGAACATATAAAGCTAATTTGGGGAATTGGCTGTTCTTCATAATTCTCTTCTCATTGAGGGAAATGAAACTCTCTTCCAGTTATTTATTTTTGTTACATTATTTTACCCTTATGTTGATTCTTTTTGTTCTCCATGGCTTTTAGATTCTCTCTTTGTTTTGTTTTTCCTCTTGGACAATTTGTTTTCTTTGATTCATGGTCTTGTTTTAGTCTAGTGGTGGTATATTCTCACATTGCCTTTGCTTAACTAAATTCAGGTAACAATTAATTGACTGACTAATTGTAAGAAATTTATTTTTCACATGTGAGCTATTGTTATGTCACATAGGTATGTGTGGAAGATACTGTGTCGAGATTCTTCATATTTTCCATATCTGGGTAGCTTGGGATAGAATCTGTAAGGTGTGTGGACATTATTATTCCTTCCCTTGCATATTTAAGTCTAATGATTTATCCTTTAAGAAATATGACCTAGATGTTAATGATTATCAATTTTTCTGTAACTTGAAGTCATGACAGAGAAGAGGGAGAAGGAATCTTTAACATATAACACTGTAAGCACAGGGCATTGCTCTCATTATTTGATATTATTAGATAGATAATCCATAATTTTTCAACAGTGTTCAAACATATCTCTGATATTTTAGGGATGAGAAAAGAAATCGAGTCCCATGGAGATCTTTAATACAGGTGATAGCATAGGCGATTTTTCTTCAATCAGAAATAATTTATCCAAATGCACATGCCTCCAAATTAGACCTTTATTCCAAGTGTTATTTTCAGTATTAAGAAGTTGAAATTTAGAAAGAATAAATTAACCTCTTAATTTTTGTCTTTCTCAATTTGAAGCATCAGCAAGAAATTTCAGTTTTTAATTTTTATACTGATTCTGGGCACTAGGAAGAGGAGTAAACTATCATTTTGTGCAGAACATTTGAAGTATAGTGAATTGAGATATATGTTTTAAATTATTGGATTTAAATAATTTAAATTATTTTTGAAATTAACTACCAGACTATACAAATTATTTTGTTATGTCTTGAATAAGAGGAGGGTTTCACACATGGGAGAGTCTTAGTATATGTCTAGGTGTGTATGTATCTTTATGTGTGGTATGTGGAAGGTGGGTATGTCTGTGCATTTTAAGACATATCATATTTATCTAATATTTAATAAAGAACATTTTACATGTAATTACAGATATTGTATATATTATATATTTAGTTTTTATTTAATAATATATTTATTATATAGTTTTATATATTTAATGTATATTAAAATATATATTGTATCACAGTGTTTCTACATAAACTCTCTTAAATCTGAAATCCTGATCTTTCCTCCTTAATATTTTCATATATTAATGTAGTGAAATACATCAATATATTTTCTAATGTGAGTCATCTTACATTCCTATTACCAAATCCATGTGCTTATATTTGTGTGGATTAATTTAATACATCTCAGGATGAAATTTGATATGATGAATGCTCTTAATTTGTAAGATTTTTGTTTGTTTATTTATTGCCTCACCATCTTTACTATGAGATTTATTCTCAATTTGTATCTATTTGGGAAACTAACATTGAGAAAAAATTTAAATTTTTTACTTAATATGGGCAACCCCGGGTGGCTCAGTGGTTTAGCACCACCTTCAGCCCAGGGCCTGATCCTGGAGTCCCAGGATCCAGTCCACATCAGGCTCCCTGCATGGAGCCTTCTTCTCCCTCTGCCTATGTTTCTGCCTCTCTCTGTCTCTCATGAATAAATAAATAAAATCTTAAAAAAAATAAAAAAAATAAAGCTTTTACTTAATGCTTCAATTTATATTTTCTTGATGTATATCCATATCACTTAGCATTTCAGATGTGTTGGTAAATAGTTACGTAAGTTTGTCCTCATATCACTGTATATCTGTAACTATGCTCTTCCTCGTTTCTGTTATTCATTTGTTTAAATCCTCACTCTTTTTGTCTCATTGTAATTTTTCTCTTAGATTCCCCAAATATATTTATTTTTCAATTTCCAACTTAAGTTTTTGTTAGCTTAAATATCTGTTCTTATGTTTTTCTATTCTGCAGGACTTCTTTAAAAAATAATTCAATTTATTTAAACTAAGACAAAGCAAAACTAAAAAAGAAAAAAACAGTTCACCCATTTCTCCCACCTCCACCCACCTGCCTCTTGCAACCACTAATGTGTTCTATCTATGAACTTGGCTTTTGGGGTTTTGATTTGTAATGTTTCATTTTGGATTCCACATATAAAACAGATCATATGCTATTTGTTTTTATCTGATGGTTCACTTAGCATAATGCCTGAGTTTTTAATCAGGTTTTTTTTTTTTTTTTTTTGCTATTGAGTTGTATGAATTAATTCTATATTTTGGATTTTAACCCCTTATCAGATACACAGTTCATTATTATTTTCTTTCTTGGAAAGGTTGCCTTTCCATCTTATTGATGGTTTCCTTTGTTGTGCAAAGACGTTTTAGTTTGATGATTCTTTATTTTTGCTTTTTTCTTTTGCTTCTATTTGTGGTTTCAGATTAAAAAAATGATCATCGAAGAGCTTACCTCATGTCAAGGAACTGACCACATATGTTTTCTTCTAGGAGTTTTATGGTTTCAGGCCTTAAATTCAATTCTTTAACCAATTGTCAATTAATTTCTGTGTCTGGTATAAGATAGTGTTTCAGTTTCCCTTTTTTTTTTTTTTTTTTTTGCATGGGGCTGTCCAGCTTTCCCAGAACTATTTATTAAAGAGACTTTCCCATTTCATTGTTTATTCTTGGCTCCTTGTATATGAGTTAAATTTCATAGCGGCCTGCTTGCTTGTGCTTAGTTAGGACAATATAGTTAAAAGAAGTTTTTCGAACAATTCTGCATATGTTTAAGAACAGGGAAACTTATAGCACAAAGGGAATTCTTTATTTTTATTTGTCTTTCTTTTCTAGTTTGTAGCACAAAGGCAATTCTGAAAGATTTTCAAGGCACAGGTGAATGATCCAAACTTAGGGAACACAGGAGATATGGATACTTATAATGAATTATTCCTGGAAATTTCAGACTTTATCTCTAGGCATCTCCTACTTCTTCAGACTTCTTAATATTCTGTTCTAATTTTGTGGGTCTCAGAATAGAGAAGTGACTCTGGCTGTGGGGAAAAGAGGACCAACGGGAGAGGTAAGCTAGAGAAGCAGTCTTCTCTCTCAGTCAGAACTAAATCTTGATGGTGGTAATTTTAAGCCAAGGACATTCATGCCTTCCCTCAGTCATCTAAGACCTGCAGAAGATTTTGTCCCAGCTCAACCTGACCTACCGCTCTGGGTACTAGAGGAATTAAATTGATCTAGTGTAGTTAAGCAGGCTCCCTGATGGCAGAGTGAACAAACTCATTATTGCATCCAACCTATAGGGCAAGTCAGAAAGCAATATCTGCAAATGCGAAGTTCAGAGTACTGCTCTCACCTCCTTGCAGGAGAAATGAAGGTGTGGTTGAACATGGAGTTAGAAGAAGAACTATAGTCAACAATCTGAATTGTGGAATTACCCCTCCCTTAATTTAACTGTGGTTCTTTTCAGCTAGCACACCCAGAGCAGAATATGAGGAACTAGATTCAAAGTAGTAGAAAAAAATCAAGATTAGTGATGAGAAAGACACTATCTCTAAGGCGTGCCAATGACAACAATTCTAGATGAAGAGAAGAAGCAATTCATTACACACTGGATTTATTTATATTACATTTGAGATGCAAAAGAAGAACACTGCCAATATAATTAAGGACTATTCAGCATGCGGTGCTAATACCCTCAGAAGACAGCCTGGAGAAAGTACTTGATGCTAAAAATGCATTTTTTATATTATGTCATACTCCATAAGGCACGTGGAGGAAGGATTTGGAGGACAGATGTTACTTTCAGGAATTGCAAATACTTCCCTCAAGAAAAAGTGAAATGGGTGGGAAAATAAATATAACAATATTTGGCCCATAAGTCTTGTTAAGGAATTGAGAGTCTCTGTTTAGCAAACTATTGTGGAAGTCTTTTAGTAAGAGGTTGACAGTTTTCTTCCGTAAAGAGCCAGCGAGACTTCCGTACAGTCCCCATTGCAACTACTTAACTCTACATGTTTAGAACCGAAGTAGTCATTAAGTATACATAAATGAATGGGTTTGGCTATTTTCCAATAAGCTTTATTTCAAAAACAGGCAAACAAACAAGTGCTGAGACATTATGTGGTTCATGGGCTATAGTTTACCCACCTCTGGTTCCAAACGAGGTCCTATGGGCATATATTAAAAGAAGAATATGAGGGGCACCTGAGTGGCTCAGCCAGTTAAGTGTCATACTCTTGGTTTTGGCTCAGATCATGATCTCAGGGTCTTGAGATCAAGCCTCTTCAGGGCATGGAGCCTGTTTGAGATTCTCTCTCCTCCTCTGCTAGTCCCTCCATGCCCTCTTTCTCTTAAAATAAAATTAAAAAGTTAAAAAGTGTAAATTATTAAGAAGATATTATGGTAAAAATAAGGGGTAAATTAGTACATCCATAACTTTGGAACTTTGTAGGAATGCTAAGGAAGGTACAGGGTAGGGAGTGAGAGAGGTAGCCGTATCAGGCAGGGAGGTCACTTAAGGCAGTGGCAAAAGATGGTGGAAAGGGATTCTGCTGATAGTTGACCATAGCATGACCTATTATCCAATTTGATTCTATTTATATAACTGCCATGTAGAGCCCTGCAGCTCCTGAACTTTCAGTGAGATTTGTTTTACAGACCAGCACACTATAAAATAAATATTTTATTAGCCTATGTTTATTTATTTGCCTACACAGAGACTATTAAGGAATATAGTTTGATTTTCATGTGTGATTGGTGGGAATCAAAGAGATAAAAACTCTACTTGCGTATGCTAAGAATGATATTCTGAGTCCTGTGGACATGGTAACTGGGAGCCAATGATCTTGAGATCTTAAGCACTTACCCATGTGCAGTAATCTTGGGGAAGATAGCAGATGGTTGATGGGAGCTAAAATCAGGGTATGTGAGAATCTCGACTCCTTAGACCTTTTCAATGATTATGCATATATTAATCTTATAAAATGGTCATATGGGTGCCTGCTAGGCCTCAGGAAAATATGTATTTTATTTCATTCTTTCCTGGAAATTATTATGTTATTGTTTATGGCTAAAATCAATGTTTGCTGAATCTAGTACAAAAATTGGCTGAAACAGAGTTTATCAGTGGTGTGCTTTTTCTTGTTATTTTATTACTAGGCACCACTATTGAGATTCTGATTTAGTAGGGTCTAGGTGGGTTTTGGGACTGTCATTTTTAAAAATCGGCTCAGATCTTTTTCATATGTCACTGATTTGGAAATCACTATATGTGTTGGAGCATAATTTGAGTAAAGAAGAAATTACCTACTACCAAGAAAAGCATTTTTGACATTTAAGGGTTTTATTCACAAAAAATGGATGAATCTTTGTCTAGTAGGACTATAGGTAGGAAGTAACCTATTTAATGTCAAGAAGGTTTTGAATGGAGTGCCTGGGTGGCTCAGTTAAGTGTCTGACTCTTGGATTTGTCTCAGGTTATGATCTCATGGGTTGGGGGATGGAAACCTACATCTGACTCTGTGCTCAGTGGAGTGTCTGCTGGGGATCCTCTCCCTCTGTCCCAATCAGTTCTCCATGCTTGGGTAAAGCATATGTCATCCGATATCTTCTCTCTTCTTTCTTTTTAAAGATTTATTTATTATTTTATAGAGACAGCAGGGGGAGGGTCAGAGAAAACTCTGCTATCAAAGGGAATACAATCTATATTAGGAAGACTGAGAATTGCAGAGTCACTAATTAGAGAGCCAAAATTTTCTATAATACTGGAAAACCTTTAAGATAATTAAATTGAATAGTTTTTATATCCTGTCACACCTGCACATACAGTTCATAGCAAAAGACCATCGGAAGAGACTTGAGTGAGTTACTATGGTCGTAAAATGACTCCGTAAATGCAATGCCAAGTAAAGATTGTGCTTTATTTTTATTGTTGGAGGAAGTACCTATGGAAAGGCCCACTCTGTCCACCATCTTTGATAAGTGTAAAGCTCTGTAGAGTAAAAATAAGCTTTTAGAGGACAATCTGTGTGAGCCCGTGGTTGATAATTTTCCAGAATTGAAGGGAGAGGATGTTTCACTAAAATCTTCAGGATAAGCATTCATCATGTACTTCCAATCCAGTAATACTGCCATCAGTATCGGACACCATAATGCATTCAGCAAGCATTTAGGGAACACTCAATATGTTTGAAAAACCTACGTATAGCATTGAGAAACTGCCAGAGACCAAAATAGACAAAGGCCTTAAGATATTAGACTTATATTTTGGAGAGGAAGACTGACAATAAATACTGAGTTATTTCTTAAATAAATACCCAGTAGTCCCCTTTATGCATGGGAGATATGTTCCAAGACCCCCAATTAATACCTGGAACCACAGATAGTACCAAATGGTAAATATACTGTTTTATTTTCCTATACATACATTCCTATGCAAAACTTTAATTTGCAAATTAGGAAAAGTAAGAGAGTAACAAAATTACTAATAATAGAACAATTATAAACAATATACTGTAATAAAATGCTTGTGAATATGATCTCTCTCACTCTCTCAAAATATCTTACTGGGCTGTGCTCACCCTTCCTCTTCTTGTTATGATGTGAAATGATAAAATGCCTCTGTGGTGAGATGAAGTGAAGTGAATGATACAGGCACCGTGACATAGCGTTGGGCTAACATTTACGTCTTGACAATGTATCAGAAGGAGGATCTTCCACTGCCAGACTGGTTGACCACGAGTAACTGAGACTATGGAAAGCTAAGCTGCAGATAAGGCAACAGTATTGTGTTACACAAGTCAGATATTGCAAAGACCCCTAAGGAAAAATGTAACATGATGATAAGATTACAGCGGTGGAACAGGAAGATGTTAGTTACACAGAGGGAGGATGGGGGAAGACAAAGATGTCTCTATGAGGAAACAGCACAGCAGAAATCTGAATGGAGTGAAGGGGGGGGGGGGTCCCATGACAGTATCTCTAGTCAGGTAAAGCAGCATGTTCAAGGTCCTGTGGCAAGGATGTGCTCAGTGAGTGTGAGGAGTTGTAAGGACATTAGGAAGCTGGATAATTCCATATACTATACCTAATAAATGAGTGAAGATGTAAAGGATGATATATTGACTAAATCTCAACTTTAGGAAATAGGATATTAGTTTTAAGGATTAGATAAGTTTAAATATTTAAAGTAAAATATATAGATTGGTTAAACACTTGCAAATGTATTTATATACATGGACATAATACTCAAGCTGTTCTAATTTAGGTTTATTTTACTTCTGAGCCTGCTATCATAAGGAGTCTTAAATTTCTTTTTTTAAAGATTTTTTTTTATTGGAGTTCAGTTTGCCAACATATAGCATATCACCCAGTGCTCATCCCGTCAAGAGACCCCCTCAGTGCCCATCACCCAGTCACCCCAACCCCCCTCCCACCTCCCCTTCCACTACCCCTTGTTCGTTTCCCAGAGTTAGGTGTCTCTTATGTTCTGTCTCCCTCACTGATATTTCCCACTCATTTTCTCTCCTTTCCCCTTTATTCCCTTTCACTAATTTTTATATTCCCCAAATGAATGAGACCATATAATGTTTGTCCTTCTCCAATTGACTTATTTCACTCAGCATAATACCCTCCAGTTCCATCCATGTCGAAGCAAATGGTGGGTATTTGTCGTTTGTAATGGCTGAGGAATATTCCATTGTATACATAGACCACATCTTCTTTATCCATTCATCTTTCGTTGGACACTGAGGCTCCTTCCGCAGTTTGGCTATTGTGGACATTGCTGCTAGAAACATCGGGGTAAAGGTGTCCCGGCATTTCATTGCATCTGCATCTTTGGGGTAAATCCCCAGCAGTGCAATTGCTGGGTCGTAGGGCAGGTCTATTTTGAACTCTTTGAGGAACCTCCACACAGTTTTCCAGAGTGGCTGCACCGGTTCACATTCCCACCAGCAGTGCAGGAGGGTTCCCCTTTCTCCGCATCCTCTCCAACATTTGTGGTTTCCTGCTTTGTTAATTTTCCCCATTCTCACTGGTGTGAGGTGGGATCTCATTGTGGTTTTGATTTGTATTTCCCTGATGGCAAGTGATGCGGAACATTTTCTCACGTGCTTGTTGGCCATGTCTATGTCTTCCTCTGTGAGATTTCTGTTCATGTCTTTTGCCCATTTCATGATTGGTTTGTTTGTTTATTTGGTGTTGAGTTTAATAAGTTCTTTACAGATCTGGGAAACTAGCCCTTTATCTGATATGTCATTTGCAAATATCTTCTCCCATTCTGTTGGTTGTCTTTGAGTTTTGTTGACTGTATCCTTTGCTGTGCAGAAGCTTCTATCTTGATGAAGTCCCAATAGTTCATTTTTGCTTTTGTTTCTCTTGCCTTCATGGATGTATCTTGCAAGAAGTTACTATTTAAGTATGATATAGTGTCCCTCTTCACCTCTTACTACAGTCGTTGGTATAAACTTTAATTTATCTGATATGAGGATTGCTATCCCTGCTTTCCTTTGAGGACCATTTGAATGGTACATGGTTCTCCACCCTTTCATTTTCAGGCTGTAGGTGTCCTTAGGTCTAAAATGAGTCTCTTTTAGACAGAAAATAGATGGGTCTTGCTTTTTTATCCAGTCTGAAACCTTACGCCTTTTGATGGGATCATTAAGCCCATTCATGTTCAGAGTTACTATTGAAAGATACAAATTTAGTGTCATTATAATACCTATTCAGAACCTTTTTTGTGGATTGTTTCTTTGGACTTACTCTTTCTTTTACAGAGTCCCCCTTAATATTTCTTGCAGAGCTGGTTGGGTGGTCACATATTCTTTCAGTTTCTGCCTATCTTGGAAGCTCTTTATCTCTCCTTCTATTCTGAATGAGAGCCTTGCTGGATAGAGTATTCTTGGTTGCATGTTCTTCTCATTTAGGACCCTGAATATATCCTGCCAGCCCTTTCTGGCCTGCCAGATCTCTGTGGAGAGGTCTGCTGTTAACCTAATACTTCTCCCCATATACGTTAGGGATCTTTTGTCTCTTGCTGCTTTAAGGATCTTCTCTTTATCTTTGGAATTTGTCAGTTTCACTATTAGATGTCAGGGTGTTGAACAGTCTTAATTGATTTTTTTGGGGGGGAATCTCTATCTCCTGGATCTGAATGCCTGTTTCCTTCCCCAAGTTAGGGAAGTTCTCAGCTATGATTTGTTCAAATACACTTTCTGGTCCTCTGTCCCTTTCAGTGCCCTCTGGAACCCCAATTAATTGTAGATTTTTCCTTCTGAGGCTGTCATTTATTTCCCTTAACTTTTCCTCATGATCTTTTCATTGTTTTTCTCTTTTCTCCTCAGCTTCCTTCCTTGCTATCCACTTGTCTTCTATGTCACTCACTTGTTCTTCTACCTCATTAACCCTTGTCGTTAGGACCTCCAGTTTGGATTGCATCTCATTTAATTGATTTTTAATTTTGGCCTGATTAGATCTCAATTCTGCAGTCAGGAAGTCTCTTGAATCCTTTATGCTCTTTTCCAGAGCCACCAGTAACTTTATAATTGTGCTTCTGAATTGCCTTTCTGACATCTAATTGTAATCCAAATTCTGTAACTCTTGTTAGAAGCATAAACTCAAAAAAAAAAAAAAAAAAAAAAAAAAAAAGAAGCATGAACTCCTTTGTAGCTTTTCAGCTGTTCTCTCTTTAAATCTCATGCTGAATTTGTAGGTTTTCAGGATGATTTGAAAGTTATTTAGGTAAGTTGGTGGGGACAGGTGACTGGAACCCTACTCTTCCGTCGTCTTGCCCCCACCCCTCCGGATTCTTAAATTTCTAAACAATTTATTTAAAACCTGCAAAAGACTTTTTCTTGTGCATTTCTAAAATATGTTTGTTTCTCAAATTTATGTTTAAATAAATCTACTTTAACATGTGATATGTGCAAAGCACTGTATTACATGTTACTAATAAAAAGGTGATAATATTATATTTAGACTTTACTATCTAATAATAATTATATTAATAATAACCTTGATCATAAAGTGACTAAGATTAAAGTGCCTAATAAGTGCTAAGCACTTTTCAAAATAGGTTACCTGTATTAAATCATTTAAATATCACAACACCATATTAAATATGTACTATAATTTTTCATAGTTTACAGATGAGAAAACAGAGGTGTATGGAAGGTTACTAACTTGCTCAAGGTCACAAATTAAAAGCTTAAAGAGTTAGCTACAGAGACCTCTTACCATTTAAATATAAGATAATATGGTAGGGATCATGTAAATTCAATAATATATTAGAGTCTATGTGAAGAATACATTTCATTTGATGAGACAACCTGAAGAAAATGGAGATTTGGAAATAATTATCTTCAGATGGATCTCATGAGTGTAAAGGTGGTGAAACTTAGTTCTTGAGTTTGAAGTCATTCAAGTCATGGCAACTCACTTTTGAATGAAATAAATCACCTGTTTCATTGTGAGAAGGTAACTTCTCTTGATTTTTACATAATTTTATCCAGTACCCTTCAAAATAAGGGTTTATATTACCATAACCACTTAAATTATTATATCACAGACTTATGTATTCTTTTGCAGTTTTTATATGTTTTTATCTGTAAAACCCACAGAATAATCAACTCCAAATTAAACCATGATCAAGGGTAAAATCCAGCCATATTCAAAGAGTTTATTGGAGGCTCTCTACATGTTTAAATGTCTACATAGGTTCATACCCATGACTTAGCTACAACATTTTACATTCTTGGTTTATTAAAATTACCTAACATTTTAGTTTGGGTGTAGAAAATAGAGCCATATTCTGCATGGGGTTTTTGTCTAGAAAAGAAACTATTAAACTAATGACCAGAATTAATTCCATTTGAAAAGTAGATTGTTAATATCAGACAACAAAATCTTAATTGGAAATGCCCTCTTAAAGCATGAAACTTAAGTTTTGTGATCCAACTCCTGATAACATTGATGGAAGACACATGAATATCCCCTGGGAATCTATGAATTTTACAGCTGACATTGTAAAGTGTCTCTCTCAATTATAGGCCCTATAATAATTTTTTCACTTATAGAATTATATATTTAATTTGCATAACTGTAACTCAGGTATCATTATTTTTCTTTAATTAAAATGTAGTGAATGAAGAGATCAGGATATATTACTGAAGCTTTTCTCTAATAGCCACAGATAAAATTTCTGTTTTCTGAGTGTTTCATAATTTACAAAAGATAGCAAAGCAGTACTTGGAAAGAATTCTTCCAAGCATTACAATTTTAGAAATGTGTAAAGAAAATGCATGCCATGGTAGTAATTTCAGCTTGATAAACTAACTAGTAGTAATTTTCTTACAGTTAATGCTGACATCATTCTTCTTTTTAGAAACATTACATGTTTTATCGTATACTTCCTAAAATTGCACAAAGACATTTCTGTATTTTTGAATGCATGTTTTTAAAATATAATTTATATAAAAATAGCTTGGAAATATGTGGGAGAATCTGTACTCTACATGTGATACATAATTTAATCTGTGAACTAGATTTAAATTCTGCTGTAAGTGTTTAAGTTCTCTTATATTTTCATTACCTTTCCAACTACACAAATTCTCTTTTATTCGTTTTGTAGATTTCCTAATGAGTTATTTTCTTTTTACACCTTCAGGATAAAATTTCATTTTTCCAATGTTTATTTATTATGTTTTTATCATTCATAAATTTTGACCATTCTCTTTCTGTTACTTGCTGTGTCTTCAGAAAGTGTTTGAATTTTCCTGGGTCTGTGATTTTCTTCATAGTTACCATATTTGTTTCATTATGTACTCCCATGCATTCAGATTGGGTGATTTCCATCAGATTAGTTAGAAGAGGTTCATTTACCCTCCCTTCTGCTTGGGTTTTATCCATACTTGATTCTCAGATCAGTAACTGAAAGGCAGGTTGAGTTATGCAAGTCTTAGGAAATGTCTGCATTGTTTGTCCAAATTCCATCTACTGCAGGTATGTGGCTCTTAGATCATTTTATTCTCTTTCCAACATTTGAAAAATTTCATCAATAAGAGAATCTGCATCCTTCAGGGTAAATTTCTAGTAATACCTTTCTTCCTTTCCTGTTCTTGCAAATAAAGTTTTAATGTATGGGCATTGCATTTCTAAAATTCAGTGAAAATATGTCAATGATTTGTCACTATGGTAGGTGAAAAAATGCCCTTACCTGTGGATGTGTATAACTGAATCCCCAGACCTTTGAATATATTTCCTTGCATGGCTTAGGGACCTTTGCAGATGGGATTAAGCATATATGGACCTTAATTTGTGTTGTATGATTTTGTGCTTTGTTACAACAAAAATAGAAAACTAATACAGTATCTTCAACCTTCCTGTCTCCTCCTACCTTCTTGTTAATTTTTTTTGGGGAGCAAATTACTATGAATACAGAGAAAGAAAGTGACAGAGAGACTATTATACCCCATATTACCTCCCAAGAAACACACACACACTAATGTGAAATAAATAAAGTTAGTTTTATATGATAAGTATAAACTTTGAACAAGCAAGGGCCAAGGGACATGCTAGGTGGTTAGCATAGAATGGAAATCTTGTGTCTTAGGGAATAAACTCTCATATCTTATAAGTTGCCCAGTGAGATACATTTGTAAAAGGCAGTATTGGGACTTACTTCCTAGTCAAAGCTCTAAGTTTAAAATAAGCCATTAGACATTACTGCATTATTTTTTCTCTTTAAGAAAGATATATTTAGTCTTTCAAGGTAATAATATTAATTAATTTGGTATAGAATTGGTAAGATTAAAAACTAAATACTGAACTTAAATTCAAGGCAAAGAATAATTGGTTATATTGTTTTCAGTGAGATAATATTGAGCAGTTTCTCTCTTTTAATATTTATTGATCAATACCGAGGCTTTGCAATTAAGCATCACTTGAGTAATTTTAACATTTGGTTCTATCTAATACCTAAATATTCTTGTATTAATAATTCTTTTATATTACATATGTTTAATTTACATTTAGTTTTCTTTATTTTATGGTGAGATGCTATTAGTGGAAATGGTGGAGGCCAGTACTCCAAAAATCTGCTCTTCCATAAATGCTGTGAGAACATGGCAAAAATTGTCAAAGATTGAAATTTTCAGAACTCTTGAAATTAACCAAATGTTTGCAACAATCTCAAAAGTGTTTATTCAATAAAAACCATTCACTCTTGTTAAAAACAGTGAACTTTGTAGCACTTTAACTTGTTTCATTTCCTTTCCTCTCTTCACAAATCTGGAGTAATTTGAAAACAGCCTCATAATCATGGTGACCAATTGTGGCCTAGCAGTCTTTGGAGGGGATAGAAGGAATGTGGAGATCACTAGAAGTATTCTTTTAAGAAAATTGTGATTATTTGACTTTTTTGACAGTTGCTTGGAAATACCTATCCCTACAGGGTTTGTCTTAATTTATCCTGAGTCAGAGTTTACTTAGTACAAATAGCCTTTCCTCCTGTCTGACCATTGAAGGTGTGACCCAGCATGCACACAGAATTATTTAGAAAATCCGGGAGAACTATCAGTTCCAGGTATTTAAGTTAATCTCTGTACAATCATATGTTGACCATTAAGCTGAGAAGAGACTTTAGTTTCCACATGTAAATAAGTAAGTAAGTAAATAAATAAATAAACAATCTACAGAATTAATTTAGAAAAGTCACTAAAAACAAAAAGCAGAGAGCAACAAGCATCTTGACCAAAAAAACCCTAAGGAGAGAAGAAGGATCTGATTTTCAGAGTTACTAAGTTATATCAATTTAAGTGTCCAGTTTTCAACCAAAACCTATGAAACATGCAATACAACATGAAAGTATGGATCATACATGAGCAAAACAAAACCAAACAAAACCCAGTAAATGGAAACTGTCTATAAAGGAGTACAGATGTTAGGCTTCTTTAAAAAAAAAAAAAAGACTTTAAATTGGATATCTTAATTGTGTTAAAAGAAATAAAGGGGGATCCCTGGGTGGCACAGCGGTTTGGCGCCTGCCTTTGGCCCAGGGCGCGATCCTGGAGACCCGGGATCGAATCCCACATCGGGCTCCCTGCATGGAGCCTGCTTCTCCCTCTGCCTGTGTCTCTGCCTCTCTCTCTCTGTGTGACTATCATAAATAAATAAAATCTTTAAAAAAAAAAAAAAAAGAAAAAAAAGAAATAAAGGAAACACTATGTATTAGTTTTCTAGGAATGCCATAACAAAATACCACCATTTGGGTTGCATGAACAGCATGCATTTATTTTTTTATTTTATTTAAATTAAATTAATTATCATATACATTATTATTTGTTTCAGAGGTAGAGATGAGTGAGTCATCAGTCTTATATAATACCCTTTTGCTCATCACATCATGTGCCCTCCTTAATGCCCATCACCCAGTTACGGCATCCCTCTACCTCCGTCCCTCCAGCAGCCCTCAGTTTGTTTCCTATGATTAACAGTGTCTTATGGCTTGTCTCCTCCGATTTCATCTTAATTTAATTTTTCTTCTCTTCCCCTATGATCCTCTGTTTTGTTTTTCTTAAATTCTACATATGAGTAAGGTCATATGATAATTGTCTTTCTCTGATTGACTTATTTCCCTCAGGATAATGTCCTGTAGTTCCAT
The DNA here is from genome assembly GCF_048164855.1 of Canis lupus baileyi. NCBI lineage: Eukaryota > Metazoa > Chordata > Mammalia > Carnivora > Canidae > Canis > Canis lupus. The sequence goes on along the minus strand of NC_132868.1, from coordinate 3,375,972 downwards.
CCATGTTGTTAAAAACGACAAATTTCTTTTTTTTTTTTTTCTGAAGGTTGAGTAGCCTTCAAACTGTATATTTATACCGCATCATCTTTATTCAAAGAAGATGGATATTTGGGCTCTTACTATAGTTTGGTTATTGTTAACATTGTTGCTATAAACATTGGGGTATAGGTGCCCCTTCAGATCGCTACATCAGTATCTTTGGGGTAAATCTCCAGTAGCGCAATTGCTGGATGGTACGGTAGCTCTATTTTCAACTTTTTGAGGAACCTCCATACTATTTTCCAGAGTGGCTGCACTAGCTTGGATTCCCACCAACAGGTTAAGAAGGCTCTCCTTTCACCAATATCTGTCGTTTTCTGACTTGTTAATTTTAGCCATTCTGACTATGAGGTAGTATCTCATTGTGGTTTTGAACTGTATTTTCCTGATGCCAAGTGATGTGGAGCATTTTTTCATGTGTCTCTTGGCCATTTACAACATAAATTTGCTTTCTCACAGTTCTGAAGGCTGAATTTCCAAAATCAATGTACCAATAGGGTTGGCTTCTGCTGCTACCTTTCTCCTCAGCTTGAAGACAGCATTTTCTTATCATGTCCTTACCTGGCCTTTTTCTGTAGAAGGTTAGAGGAATGGGAAGGGGGCTCTGGTATTTCTCACTTTTTAATAAGGTTATCAATCCTATCACTGTAGGATCCCACCCTTATGATGCCATTTGACTTTAACCTCCTCCTTAAAGGTCCTGTCTCCGAATAAAATCACACTGGGAGTTAGGGTTTCAACATATAAATTTTGAGATAAAAAAATTCAGTGTATAACATTATACTTAGTGAACTAAAAGAACATGTAAAAAAAAAAAGAACATGTGAGAATAACATCTCATTGAATCGACTATATTAATAAGTCATAAAAATTGAGACCAAAATTAAAATTCAAGACTTGAAAATGATAGTAATTGATGAAAAATTCACTGGAATGAATATAAGGGCAAATTTGAGTTCGGAAGAGAAAAAAAAGACTGAATTTTAAAAGAGGTCAGTTTTGAGGTTATCCAATCTGAAAAGCAGAAAAAAAAAAGTGATGAAAAATAAACAAGCCCTAGAGACCAGTAGGAAAATATCAAGCACACCAACATCCACATAAAGAATCATAGGAGGAGAAGAGAGAGGTGTAAATTTAGTATTTTAAAAAGTGGCCTGAAATTTCCCAAATTTGATGATCAACATTAATCTACAGAGCCAAGAATGTCAATTTTGATAAGCACAAAGAAATTCATACCTCAGCACATCAAAATAAATCTGTTGACTTATAAAGGAAAAAAAAGTTTAAAAATAACCAGAGAGATTATTTGTCACATTTGTTATGAATTGAATCGTGTGTGCCCAAACCAAATTCTTGTGTTGAAGCCCTAATTCTCACTATGATGTTAGAGATAAGTCTATGATGTTAGAGATAAGTCCTTTAAGAAGGTAATTCAGGTTAAATGAGGTATAAGGGTAGAACCCTAACATAATAGGACTGATGTCACTGCAATCAGAGGAAGAGACACTGGAATGTATCACAGAAGAAAGATCAGCGAGAACTGAAGGAGAATGGCTCCAAATGCAAGTGAGGGAGAAGAAGTTCAGGAGAAATCCATCCTGCTCACATCTCAATCTTGAACTCTTAGCTTCCAGAATTATGAAGGTTCTCTCAGCTACACGATCTGTGGTATTTTGCTATGGCAGCCCTAATAAGATAACAGGACATAGAATTCTCAATAAGACAAACAGCTGAATTTTCATCAGGAACCATGGATGTCAGAAATCAGTGGGGATACCTCAACAAAGAAAGTATAAAGATGGTAAATAAGCATATGAAGACATGCTCAATGCCACTGGCCATTGGGGAATAGTAAATTAAGTATGAGATAACATTATATTCTGTTAGAAGAGCTGGTTTTATTTTTAAAAAATTGACAATGCCAATTGCTGGTGAGGACTTAGAGAAGGAAGACCTTTTCTTTGCTAGTAGAAATTGAAAACTCCATAGCAGATTTGGAAGGCCACTTGACAGTTCCTTATGAAGCTAAGTATAGGCTTACCAGACGCTCCAGCAATCACATTGCTGGATATCTATCCTACACATTGGAAAACTTACGCTCATACAAAAATCTGCATGCAAATTCTGACTGAAGCTTTTTTCATGATCTCCAAAACTAGAAGAAATTACACTGTCTTTCATAAGTGAACAAGTAAAAATATGGTGGTTTACCATATCCATACATTATATCCATACATTGATATCCTATTGAACAATAAAAAGAACTAGCTGTCAAGCCATGCAAAACATGTATGAATGAATCTTACATTCTTATGGCTACATCATGAAGGCCAATATTAAAAGGTCATATGTGGCCTGAGGCTTGTAGATGACCTTCTTCAAAAGGTAAAACTATAGAGATTGTAAAATAGTTCAGTGGTTGTCTGGAGTTTGGGTATTATGGGAAGAATGGTAACCAGAGAAAGGATGAGGGAATTTTTATGGTTACAAAATCATCCCATGTGATAGTTTAGTGGTAGTACATGACACTTGGCAATACATTTGACATAGAGGTTTATAGCACAAAGTGTTCATATATCAATATATATGTATATTTAAATATATTTATAAATATGTTATATATGTAGGAGGTTAGGGATTATAAGATGCAATGCAGAATGTATACTGTAAATGAACAATAAAGTAAAAGAACAGCAAATTATGAGATGAGGGGTGTCAATTTTCTCACTGTTGGATTGGGAAGTTATAGATCAACAAGAAAAAAAAAGCAGGATTAGATTACCAAGTTAGGATTATAGGTGGAGACATTAGTAGAAATATTTGCAGATATGTGCATATACACAGGTCAGTATACCCACATGTGTCCTTGCTCTGTCAGCTGAGAGGCCCTATAGGCAACAATAATACCTCAGTAGCAACGGACACATCTAGTTCCTAAACGTTGGTTCTAATACTATTCTCTGATCAAAAGCACATAGACTCCTTAATAAAATGGTGGAGGCTAGTATTAAACCAGAAACATAGATGAGCCTTGAAGTATTTTGTGGTATCAAAAAGTAAACACACACACACACACACACCAGTATGTCAACAAGAGCCAACAGGAAGTATTTCCAGTGGTCCAAACTGGAACAATTTGAGTAACAAAGATGTATCAGATTTTTACTCAAAGTATAAAATATCTATAAGTCTACACTGATATAAATAAATGATTAAATATGTAAATAAGACAAAGAGAATGGACAAATCTTAAGTGCAGAGTAATACCAAATATTCTGTAGGTGGCATGGAGATTTTGTCACTCTGCTCAACTCCTTAATTGTGAACTGTGCATAGTGATTTCTTTTATAATTTGTGGCAGTATCCAAAAGTACATTATAGTGCCATGATTAAGTGTGACATACACAACATATAAAACAGAAACCTAATAAAAACGTGTTCCAGGACTCTACTAGCACAAGTTATACTGATTCACTGCTTTTGTTTAATATCAGCTTATAGCTTTCAGCCATTGTACATGGGGACATTCCAATAACCTAAAATTGGTAGGAATTCTTTATTTTTAGAGAAGGAAAGAGGTACTCTACCAGAAGATAGAATACCATTTACCAAGGACACTTTAAACTAGAATTAAGATGAAACAAAGATTGAAAATCTACTATATGTTTCATTAAAAGAGGAGCAACTTTTCATTACAATGAGCAACTTCCAAGAATATATTATATTATCTTCTATGGTAAAATGACAAGCACAGTCTTCAAAATAATCCCTAAGGCACAGTGAGAAAAGGAACATGAAAGTAAAATTAAATAACCTGCTAATTTTGGTATTGCTTTTATAAATGGCTTTATAGTCTCTACTTTTAATTAAAATACCAGGCTATGTACAGGTCAGAGCTAATCTCGAATTCGCTTTTTTAAATGTTAAAGTACAGAATATGCTTATTCCCCACAGTCATTTTAATGACAAACACTTATAATTATGATTTCCTGCCATCAGGGTGAAGCAGCATTCTATACTTGCCAGCATACTGTGAATTATTTGTGTTTTCTGCAGGCTCAGGGCAAAGAAAAGGGTTTCATAAAAACGCTTAATAAAGTTTTAGGTACACGAATACAGCATGGCTTGAAAGGCCGGAAAACATGAGCTAAGACACATGTGTGGTAGAGTCTTTCTCCTAGGTCTTCAAGCATGGTACAAATAGACACCATTCCACTCCAAGTCACTTCTACAAGTTTCTGGCAAATGTCTGAATAGAAAGTAAAAGGTATATATGTGAATACTGGGTAACAGATTTGAAAAAGTTCATCCAATCTATATGTCTTCCTTGAAAAAAAAAAGATTTTACTTATTTATTTGAGAGGGAGCAAGCATGAGCAAGGGGAGGGACAAAGGGAGAAGGAGAAGTAGATTCCCAGCTGGGCAAGGAGCCTGATATGGAGCTTTACCCCAGGCCACCCTGCCCCCTCTGGACTCAGTCCCAGGACCCAGGGACCATGACCTGAGCTGAAGGCAGACATTTAACTGACTGAACCACCCAGGCGCTCTTCCATTGTGTATGTCTTTTAAAACAAATCCCTGAAGGGTTACTGATTAGCTCAGTTGGTTAAGCACCTGCCTTTGGCTCAGGTCCGGATCCCGGGGTGCTGGGATGGAGCCTGGCAGGGAGGGGCAAGGGGAATCCCTGAATGGAGCTCTCTGATGGGCGGGGAGCCTGCTTCCTCTCCCCACTGCTCATGCTTTCTTTTTCCCTCTCTATTTCTCTCTCTCTCTCTCTCTCTCAAATACATAAATAATATCTTTAAAATATACACCCCTGAGAGGTTTAGGACAGCACAGGGTATTCCAGGCAAAATTCACATGGGGAGAGAGGGATTTTCAATAATACCTAACATTCTAATCAGATTACAATAATTGATTCCTGATAATTTTCAGCCACAGAAATTTCATCATAGAATGATTGGCTAATTAGCTAATTGCTAGATATCTAATGTGGCAAATAGTGGACCAGACATTGAGACTACATAGGAGAGTAATGGCGTATTTAAAATAGGCTAAAAAGATAATTATCTGATGTTTTGATTTTGTTCCCACAGAAGTAAATGTTTGGAAGTTGAATCCTCAGAATGCCTGAATATGTGCATATATTTTGTTATATCTACATATATCTATGTAGATATATACCATGTTACAAACATATTGTTTACTTTAAAGATTTTATTTATTTATTTTAGAGAGACAGATGGAGAGAGAGAGAGAGAGAGAGAGAGCAGCTGGAGGGGCAGAGATGGAGGCAGAGAGAGAATCTGAGCCAACTCCTCACTGAGCAGGGCTCGATCTCACAACCCTGAGATCATGACCTGAGCTGAAATCAAGAGTTGGAGCCTAACCAACCGAGCCCCCAGGCCAACTCTTAAGTTTACTTTAAAAACCAAATAACTATGTGGTGAGAAAAATAAATAGTTAAAATTCATCCTATTTTCTTCCCATAAATAAGTAAAATATCATATGCTTCCCATAGGGTACATGGCTTCCATATGAACTAGTTTTTCAGAGAACTGGCTGGCCATTTCTCAGCCTGATAGCACCTTACTTTGTCTCTTTCACAATTTGGGAAATGCAATGTACACAGTCTATTCTTCACTCTTGTTCAAAGCAAAATAGGTTTGTTTGTACTTATATTTATAAATGAATGGGTTTTCTAAAAGTTCTTTAATTTTTAACTTGGAATAATATTTGAAACAATAAAGAAACACAAAATTTAAATAACAGAGCCAATTTAGTCAGTGCTGCATGCTGTCTTAAGCATGTTTATATGATTCTCAACATCTTTCTGAAGTATTATATTTAAGGCTAAATGGCTAGTAATTGGTTAATCCAGAAGTGAAATCAGAGCATTGCTCTCATTTAGGGAGAGAAAACAAAACAAAACAAATTATTTCTACAAATCTGGAAATTTTAATTTTGCTACAAAGTAGAGTCTCTTGGAAAGATATTTTTTTTATAAATATTCAAAACTAAATCAGTGACTTATCTGGAAGGTGTGAGAGAACAGTATTTGGAATATTTATTTATTTATTTGTAATCTTAATTTTTAAAAAAAGATTTTATTTATTTATTCATGAGAGACAACTGAGAGAGAAGCAGAGGGAGAAACAGGCTCCCTGCAGGGAGCCCAATGCAGGACTCGATCCCCAGACCTGGATCATGACCTGAGCTAAAGGCAGATGCTCAACTACTGAGCCACCCAGGTGCTCTGTAATTTTAATTTTTTAAAAGGTTTTATTTACTTATTTGAGAGAGAGAGGGAGAGCACAAGTGAGGAGTGTGGCAGAGAGAGAGATTGGGAGGGAGAGGCAGACTCTCCACTGAGCAGGGAGCCCAATGTGAGCTTCAGTTCCAGGACCCCAGGACCAAGAGCTGAGCTGAAGGCAGATGCTTAACAGACTGAACCACCCAGGTGCTCCTGGAATATTTATTGATTGTTATTGTTCGTGTACAACTATTTAAAAGGATATAGCCCAAACTGAGAAAGCATTGTTGCTATTTCAGACTTAGGGTGTTAGATACTGCTACAGAGTGAAGATTTTTTTTTTTTTTAACCATCCCATTTAGGGCATGATGGCAAAAGAAAAAGTTCAGTGGAGCTAAGGATTTAGAGTGAAAACACCTTACCTCTTACCCTCATCGGAAACACTCTGGAATTTGAATGCAAGGTTTAACATTATAGTTCTAGAGTCTACATCTTTCTAGTCTCAAATGATTTGGCATCCTGAGGGTTACTATTGCCTGTGTAGCTTATGTTCCCCCCCGTGTCTCAAAGCTGCTAATGTATTATTAAAGAACATCACGGCTATAAGGTTTAGTAGACACAATCTAGGAAAAAACCTATTGTAAAACTATAATTACATCCAGAAAAAAATAAATGAATTTCTAAATGACAGAGTGGTATTTAATGCCAAAGGAGGAGAAACTTCTGACCTCTTAACTCTGAGACTGAAACTTGATTCATTATGTCATATCACACAATTTAAGGCATTGTGGCTTTTAGCTGTCCACTTTATTTTATTATTATCTTTTTTTTTCTTTTAAGGTGATTCACAACAATTTAAGACATCACAGTGTTTGTCTACAGAGGAATGTAGTGGAGAATCCTCTCTGAAGATGATATACACTCAGCATAGTAGTTTCTAATGTGAATTTAACACCAATCACTTAAACTTAGAAAAAGTAAAATTTTAACCTTTAAATAATGCCCCTAGAGATACTTTAGAAGATGTTATGTATATATAATTAGATAGCTGAACAGGTAAAAGACACCTGTAGAAAACACCTAAAGAATAACCCAGCAGAACAAGCAATCATTTCCAAAGATGTCAAAATAGTCCAACTGGGTCTTTCAACACTCCCTTAAATCACCAAAAAGAGCCTCCTGTGTTATACAATCTAATTTTTAAAATGACATTTTGTCTGAAATGTTATGCATCCAAATTAAATCTTGCTTTAGAAAGTTCAAATAAGATTAAAATGGATGTATACAACTCAGTGCATTACACTGTCTCTACAACTGTATATGCAACCAAAACTAATTGAAAAATGACTTTAAAACACATTACACAGTGTAGAGACTCCTGGTTAATCTCTATGATTATTTTCACAAACAAAAAACCCCAACTCTTCTATTTCCCTTCTGCTCTTTCTCCCTTTGCTCCTTTTCCTTTCCTTATTCTTTCTTTCTTGTAATTAAAAAACAAACAAACAAACAAACAAACAAAAAAACAGTTCCTCTCATTTGATTGCTTCTATCTTTTGAGATGTTGCAATACAGAGACAAATATATTTAAAGTTGACTTTCAAGTCTTTGGCTATTTTGAACTTTTTCCCATTAGTAAAGCTCCCCAACACTGCACTCTTCTACATTACAGATCTCAATAACTGATGGTTAATAAAAAACAGTACTTGTATTCATTCATGTGTGGACAAGGGGTATTATCATTAAATATTTCCTCATAATTGTTAATTTGCTGCTTTCAACTCTCACTGAATGTCTGGCATAGATGCAAGTATCTATCAGTTATCTAATACATATATTCATCGATGTGAATAATAGATCAGTGACAAAAAAGCAACAACATCTAAATTAATTCATGTTCAATATCAAATGAATATAGTTAATAGACTGATTTTGAGATTGACTTGCAAATTAATAGAAAATAGCATACATTGTATGCCTAAGAGTGATAAGAATATAAGTATGAATAGAAATGTAGATATGAGCTATATCTAATAAAGAAAATAACAAAATACTTTAAAGACAAAGGTACATGCTGATTTTCATTACATTTCTATATTTAAAATAATATAGCACAGTGTGAAGCTGATGTTGAATTAGAGAACATAACTTATTCTCTCATCTATCTTCATGCTAAATTTTTAGCAGTCTGACTTCTTATAGAATATAAACGTGTTTGAAGCACTGCTTCAAGCCTTACTTGTAATAACAACCACGAACAGTTTCAGTCTATATGCTCCAGCTCTGATGGCCTCGTGCTTTCAACAAATCAGTGTGCTCAGTCAGTGTTTTGAACTTCATACACTGGGATCCTGTCATTGTCATTCCACCTACATCGTCTCTATGACTCCTGATCCTCTAACTATTTTGGCTAATGGAGCTGTGGATAAAGGGACTCTTGCTGTTTGTCCACCAGAGTAATGACAAGTTGATGATAAGAATGGTCTCATATTCTTGTCCACTGCTAATTTGTCAGATTTTGTCCTTTAATATAATTTTATAGTTTCATATGAAATAGTCTTGGTATAAAAATCATACCTAATTTATTTCTGACTTAAAGTTGTAAGGAATTTATTAGAAGGTAAGTAGAATATATACAGTTTGTGGAATAAATATTTAGAAAGTGGGGTAGTAGATGAAAGGGGTAGTCTGGTTTTAATGGAATATCTGATGAAATGCTGTAGAAATTGTTGGAGACTTACAGAAAAAAAAGTGATTTGAATCAGGTTTCAAATTAAAATTAAGCTTGACCAGAATGATGTGGGGTGGTAAAATAAAAGACATAAGAATAACTGTGATTCAGGTATAAGTTACTGCTACAGAAGTAAGTTACTAAAAGGGTGCCTGGGTGGCTTGTCTGGTTACGTGTCTGCTTTCTGATTAGGTCATGATCCCAGGGTCCTGGGATGGAGCCCCACACGGGGCTCTGTGCTCAGTGGGGAGTCTGCTTCTCGATCTTCCTCTTCCTCTGCCCCTGTCTCAAATAAAAAAAAAAAAAAAGGAATAAGTTATTATAAAAGAAAGGAATTCTAAACAATAAAATCAATAGTAATATATTTTAAAGTGCAATTAATTACTGCATTTTCAAGAGATGTTATAATTTTAAAAAAAACACATGGAAGTAGAATAGAATAATTACTTTAAAAGAAAAGATATAATGTTTAAACAAACAATTAAAAAGTTATAATCAGGATCATTTTTAGGAAATTTTTCCATATTTGGTAATATGACATGGATCTGATTTATATCTTCATTTAACATAAAAAGTCTGATGCCTGATGACATTTTTGAACTGACATATAAGAATAATTATATTACTGTAGTGGCAAAACCTTTTCTTAACTATGAAATATGACAAATGCTAAAAGCCATGTTTCTCTTATTTGATATGAAGCATAAGTTTATTGTTAATAATACAATCATTCAATAATAAGTAAGTCCTCAGTACCCACTATGCTACAGATACAGCAGTTTCAGAATATGTAAAGGTTAAAAAATAAAAAGTGCAATATGACTTTTAGGAAGCTGACAACCCCTATATGGGGAGAGATCGTAAAAAAAAAATATTTAAAAATTGTGCTGAGAATGCAAAATGCTACCTGGAATACTGCCTGACAACCTCTTAAAAAACCAAAAACATTTCTCATACGATCCAGCAATCACACCCCTTGTTGTTTACACTAAGGAATAAAAAACTTACATCTGCACAAACACTTGAACAGAGATGTTTATAGCAGCTCTATTCAAAATTGCCAAAACTTGGAAGCAGTTACGATGCCCTTCAGTAGGTGAAAGGGTAAATAAAGCACGGTCCATCCAGACGATGGGATATTATTCAGCACTACAAGAAATGAACTATGGAACCATGAAAAGACATAGAGGAACTTAAATGCTTGTTACTAAGTGAAAGAAGTCTGTCTGAAATAGCCAACTACTGTACAACATGAACCAAATGACGGTCTGGAAAAGGCAAAATTATGGAGATGAAAGCATCAGTGGCTGCCAGGGGTTGAGGAGAGGGAGAGCATAATGGGCAGAACACAGAGGGCTTTTAGGAGGGAATCTACTCTGTATGAGACTATAGTGGTGGGTACATGCCATTATACACTTGTCCAAACCTTTTAAAATGTATGACACCAAGAGTGAACTCTGACGTAAACTATGGACTTCGGATAATGATGTATCAATATGGGATTGTTGATTGTCTGGGGCAGGATTTTAATGGGGAGGGGTAGGCTGTGCCTATGGAAAGCAAGGGACATATCTCTGCACCTTCTGTTAAATTTTTCAGTGAACCTAAACTGACCCAAAACTAAGATTTATTTTTAAAAAGCAATATGGAGACACATATTAGGATTTATTCTGCTTGGTAGCTGCTGAAAACCAGGGCAACTACTTGAAAACCGAACAGCCTTCTTAAGCATTTAGGATTTCATCCAACAGGAGAAAAGGAAAGATCTTCCCAGAGAATGTATCAAGTGTCAAAAGTTTTTAAACAGCAGAGTGTCCCCAGCTGGGAAGCTCCCACCGTTCCTCTCCCTGTGGAAGGGGCTTGACAGACAGCACACTGTAAAGCCTTGGTAGCCTGGGTGAGGTTTTTTTTATTTTGTTTTAAAATTTCACATAGAAAATGGTAAGCCTGGGACCAATCGTTGAGAAAGAAAAAAAATTAATGATATGGGAAAAAAGAATCTAGAAAAGTATGAACATCTCTCAGAGTTGAAGAGGGAAGTAAAAAATCAGTAGTGCAATCCAAATGCTCAGGGTGAGGGGCCCCGGAAGGCTCAGTGGTTGAGCGCCTGCCTTGGGCCCAGGGCGAGACCCCCGGGGTCTTGGGATCGAGTCCTGCATGGGGCTCCCTGCAGGGAACCTGCTTCTCCCTCTGCCTGTGTCTCTGCCTCTCTCTGTGTCTCTCATGAATAAATAAATAAAATCTAAAAAAAAAAAAAAATTAGAAAACTAGCTTGAATCTTAACAGATCCTAAGAGTGATGACCTCTTGTCCCCCAAAAGAAATGTGGCAAGCCACTTTATTGTGGCATAAGCTTCACATGAACAGTTTCAAAAGGGATAAACCACACTGCTTGTAGTTTCTCTTATGGTATACAAATTGCCTTAGAAAGTGAAAGATATTTGTTCTTGAGATTTGTTTTTTTTTAAGGTATTTGATCAAGTCAAATTTTTCAGGTCTTGGGACCACTGCACATTAGTTTTGTTTTACAGCTGGTGAAAAGCCAATTCTGTAATATGATTGGTATGTATGTTTTCCTTTTCAATTCTATTAATACTAATTTACAACTGCTGATAGTGCATTATCTTTCAGAAATTCATGCAAATGACTTCCTGAAGTGGATCATTAAATATTTGCCTTTTATCAGAATACATTTAATTTACCCACTTAAAATGTTCACAAATTTTAAAATGAGAAATAGCCAAAACCTCTTGTGACAGAAATAGCCAGGAACCTCTTCCCATTTTATACACCAAATAGCTTTCAGTAGTACATAAAACATGTTATTTAAAACAAGGAAATATCCCTGTCTTTTAAGTGTTTCTGCTACTTTATTTGACATTGCAGGTATGAGTAGCTCTTTCCTTCTGTAGGCAATTTTTTACGTCTCAGTCTTTACTACATCAAATATTATTTCATTTTCTCTTTTTCTTTTTTTTAACATTTAATTTATACATGAGAGACACACAGAGAGAGGCAGAGACACAGGCAGAGGGAGAAGCAGGCTTCCTGCAGGGAGCCCGATGTGGGACTCCATCCCAGGACCTCGGGGTCACCATCTGAGCTGAAGGCCGACTTTCAACCACTGAGCCACCCAGTTGCCCCTTTCATTTTCTTTTCTGACTCTATAATGAACTATAGCATATATGCATAAAAAGGTACAAATTGAAAAGTACATCTTGATGAATTCTCACCAAGTGATGACAATGTGTGACCAGGAGCAGAACATCACCCATACCCGGGGGCCTCCCTGGGGCCATCTCGTTATTATTACTGCCTCAATTGCACGCAACGCATTGAGTTTCAGCCGCACAGATTAGTTTTGCATATTGAACTTTATGAAAATGGAAATTTATAGTCTATTTATATTCTCTGTTCACCTTTTTTCTTAAAAAAAATGGTTTGTGAGATTCATTCATATTCCTGTGTGTTATTACAACCTACCCAGCCCTGTTGCTTTTTTGGATTGATTGTGCGAGTATACCCACATTTTTTGACTCTTTTCCTTATTGATGGGCTATTACATATTTTTACTTGGGACAATTTTATATAATGCTGCTGTGAACATCTTTCTATGTGATTCTTTTAACACATTTGCCCTTCTCTTGAGAATTTCAGGAAGAGGATATCTAGGTCCTAGATTATGAGTAATTCAGTTTTAGTTGATATTTATTAACAGTTTTCAAAGGAGATTATAGCAATTTGTATCCTCATTGGTGGAGCATGTGAGTTCTGGTGGCTTGACTTCCATTGTTAGCACTTGTTGTTGTGTAATATGATGCTGCAATACACATAAGAAACATAATATTTGGTCTTTGCCCCTATTTCTGCCACAGAGCTCCTAAAACCCTTGGAATTTTAAAACTGATAAATGTGATAAAAGTGGCTTACACTTTGCTAATAAAGTGGAGTACTCCTAGATGACTTAAGGATGGATGTCATCACCAGAGGAACCAACCAAGAGACTAGAGGTTTGGAATTTTCAGCATCGCTCTTGATGTCTCAGGAGGAGAGAGGGGCAGAAGGTTGAATCAGTCACCAATGACCAATGATTTAATCTATCATGCCCATGTAATTAAGCCTCCATAAAAACCCTAATGTATAGGATTTGGAGAGCTTCTGGGTTGGTGAGCACATGGATATCTAAAGGAGAATGGTGGACTCAGAGAGGACAGAGAAGCCCTGTGCCCCTTTCCTATACCTTGCTTTACACATCTCTTCCATCTGGCTGTTCCTGAGTTATATCCTTTTATAATAAACTGGTAATATAGTAAGTAAAATGTATCTCTGAGTCCCAGTGAGCCATTCTAGCAAATTAATCAAACACAAGGAGAGGGTTTTAAGAAACTAATTGATAGTGCAATGGTCAGAAGTCCAGGTGACATCTTGGGCTTGCCACTGGCAGTTGGAGGGGAGGTGGGGTAGGTAGTCTTGTATGACTGAACCTTTAACCTGTGGAATCTGATACTCTTTTCAAGCACATGGTATCAGAATTGAGTTGAATCTCAAACATCCTGCTGGTGTCCAAGAACTGCTTGGTGTTGTTGGTGTGGGATCCCACCCCTCCATGCTCACCATTGGAATTGCTCTCAGAATACCAAAGATATGTTCCCTTCATATTGTTATTTTGATGTCTATGTAGCTATTTTGTATTGTATTTTAATTTGGATTTCATGATGATTAAGTAAGTTGAGTAAACTTTTCATACAGTTATTGGCTATTTGAATATATTCTTGTGATTTCCTTCAAGACTTCTATTTTTTTTTTTAACATTTTCTCACTGATTTGTAGTTGTGCTTTTATCATCTGAATACAAGTCCTTAGGTATTTGTGCTGGAAACATCTCACTCAGATATTTTTTTCTCTTAATGACATCTTTTGATAACAAATCGAGGATTATAGATTAAAGCTTTTTTTTTTCCCTATTCTAGAAATTACATGGGTTTTTTTGCCCCAAGGGAATGAAGAAATGAATATTATATGGGGTAATAAAGTATATATCTCTTATATACTCACCAAGATTCTTAGTTTAATCTTTTTTATATTTAGATAAGCAATTCATTTAGGAATAATTATTTTGTATAGTGAAAAGTAGTGGTTGATACATTTGGATGCCCATACGATCAGAAAGACAATAAGTCTTGTACATTTGAAATTTATGAACAGAGTCTATCTTAAGTGTTCTTACCACACAAATGATGTATATGGGATGATGGATATGTTGATTAGCTTGATCATAGCAATCATTTCACAATGAATATATCTTTAAAAATATGTTGTACCTTAAATACATATCACTTTTTACCATCAATTTTGCCAATCATACATCAATGTATCAATTATATCTTTATCACTTTATCAATTAATTCAATTCTACTTCAATATCAACTGATCAATTATACTTAAATAAAGTTGGAGAAAAAAGAAAAGATAATATGTTACCAATTTTTATATGTTACAATTTTTTAAAGATTATTTATTTATTTATTTGAGAAAGAGAGAGAAAGCAAACAAGTGGGGACAGAGGGAGAGGGGAAGAGAGAATCTTGAAGCAGAGTCACCACTGAACAGGTAGCCCAAACCAGGGCTCAATCCTAGGACCCTGTGATAATGACCTGAGCCAAAATCAAGAATCAGCCCCTTAACTGACTGAGACACTCAGGCACCCCTTTATGTTACCAATTTAAATTTAACTTTGCATTGTAGTTTGGGCTGCTACAGAAAATTACCGTAGACCGGGTGGCTTAGAAATAGTAACAATTTATTTCTTACAGTTCTGGAGGCTGGAAGTCAGAGACTGGGTGCCAGCAGGTTAGGTTCTGATAAGGGCCCTCTTCCCTGGTTCAGTCAGAAGATGAACTTCTTGTACCCCATGTGGCAAAATAGAAATGAGAGATGTCCCTGAAGTCTTCATAAGGGCATTAATTCCATTCATGAATCATTCACCTCCATGACTTAAATCTCTCCCAGAGGCTCTAAACTAAACTATCACATTGGTGGTTAGGATTTCAACATGTGAATTTTGAGGAGTCACAAATATTCTTTCCATTGCACATTGATTTCATTTCCTTAAATATATTATATGGACTTCTGTCTTATATTTTCTCTTCATTTATTACCGTATTGCTTTATAGATTTTCCAGCTTCTTTTAAAGTTGCTCTCTTAAAAACTAAAACAGAGCATCATGAAAATTAAGAAATTAGAATTAAAGATTGTAATTGAAGAAAAAGGATAGAAATGTTCACTTGGTAACTGTGTTCACAAGTCCTAAGAATAAAGCCAAGGGTCATAACATCTAAATAAAACGAAATACTATACAGAAAACAAGTTTTTAAAGATGGTCATAAAATAATATAATAATTTAAAAGTTGAAAATCCTTCATAAAGAACATAGCTTAAAAATATATCAAATTTTTGAGAAAAATATTGATAATTTCCTGCATTAGGAGGATACTATTTTTGTCTAGGGAATTTTGACATGGATTAATATATTAAAAATAATCCTAATAATAATTATCATCATGGTCATCATAACACCGATAGTATATTGGGCAAAACTTTTAAACATTTACTACTAGTTAACCAGTAGAAAAAGGGTTCCTCTTCCAACTTAACAGCTAACTTAAAATATTTGGGCAAGAGAAAGCTTATTTATTTTATTTATTTTTTTGAAAGATTTTATTTATTCATTCATGAGAGACACAGAGAGAGAGAGGCAGAGACACAGGCAGATGGAGAAGCAGGCTCCATGCAGGGAGCCTAATGCAGGACTCAATCCCGGGACTCCAGGATCACGCCCTGGGCCGAAGGCAGGCGCTAAACCACTGAGCCACCCGGGGATCCCCTAGAAAGCTCATTTAAAAGCCAGAATAATCCAACTAAATAAACATTGAAAGGTATGTATCTGCATATATTTATATTATTTCCTAAGTGGATCAAAATATACATATGTAGGTGAATATAGATGAAGGTCATGTACACACATATGTGTCTGTAGAAAGATGCAAGGAAGGAAGGAAGAGAGAGAGAGAGAGAGAAAATAGAATTAACTACATATAGACACATATTTAGAGTTATCTATAAGGTACTACAGTCATACAATAATATTTTAATTGCGATTTAATTTTGGGCTTATTTGGTTACATTTATTATTTGTTTTTATTTTAATGTGTTTCTCACATTTATAGATGATATTTTAAATCAGAGAATGCCATTTTTGAAAATGTATCTTGCGTTCTATACCATAAGAAGATATCCATAGAGTATTAAAAACAAAATGGCTTTAATCTCCATTTCATTATAGATGGCAAAATAGACATGTGTATAGTGTATTTTAGACACATTATACTGGTGTTAATAAGAACTATATATATTTTGTTGTCCTCTATTCGCTTTCCCCACAATACTTTTTTTAAATAGGAGAACAATGAGGATCATAGAAGTTTAGATAATACAATTTTTAATTAGTAGAGCTCTACCCTTGGTCATTGTGCTCTTACTCTAGACTTTTGGAAACATTTAAGGAAGGCTTAATAGAAGAACAGACTGAGTCTCGAAAGATGAATAGATGGTCATCACTTTTGAGATGTTTAGGGTTGGTCCTGGGGAGTGGTCTTCTTTGTAGGAAGTTTTCCCTGGGATGAAGGCCTTGAGTATGAGAAGCAGTGTGGTCTAATAGTTGGGGTAGAGATGGGGTAAGACTGGAGAGAGGAGAAGCAGGAAAGATGAGTACAGGACCATCCTGGAGAGCCTAAACTGGAAAGAATGGAGGATACAAAGGGATTTGAAAAGTTGCCAAAAGATAGGATAAATTTGTGGATTTATAATTCAGTTCATATATAAATCAATATATGACAAACATTATTGTTTCCAAACCATTCAGTGTTTTAAAAACTCCTTTGAGATTTTTAAGTTTATTAATGGATTGAATATAATATAAAGCTAATGATAACAAACATTCTACAGAAAACCTATGTGTGTCTGCTAGAAGGTGTTAGATCCCCATCCTTCAATTTGTTAAAAACAAAACAATAAACTGTCAAATTTTTAAAAGATCCTGATACTTGATATAGCTATGGAAAGATATTGGCTAAATAGTGCCATGTTTATTGTGGTATAAGAGTAGAAATATAATTTCATTTCCCAAATTTCTCGTAGAAAAAAAGAAAAACCAAAATGTTGATTCCAAAATTGAGAGGAAAAACCTCTTGAATTATCATCAGAGATGATACAAAAGAATTTGGACTCATATAAAAAAAAAGATCACGAGGACAAAAGTAAAATATCTTTGCTTATGAAGCCTTCTGTAAGAGGAAACAGGCACATGAGTCCAAATTCTTTTGATAAATGTTATTATAATTTATTTTAAACTACATTTATATTTCAAAATTAATTAAAGTAAGAATATAACTGATTTATGCATTTGTTTACTCAATTTAAACTTAGGAATTTACATCACTATATTCTTCTGCATTTTATCTTTGGCTTTTTAACAATATTTTGTGAACCATAATTTATAAAGGTCACTGGTTTATTAGACAGAAAATGTTAGTTAAAACTGATTTTTCATCTTTTATCTATTCTGATACCAGATTATTGCTCAGCCAGACTCTTTCTAAAGACACTCCAAGTGAACAGCTATAAATTCCATAGAATTTAAAAGTTGAATGATGTAGACCAGAGAGAGACTTTCTTAGACTTAATCTTGTTAATCTCATAATCACATTATTCTCTATGGCTAAGGTCAACATCAGGGGGAGGGAAACAAATGGTCAGAGTACTCAGCCTAAAATATCTCTAATAGATGGAGATAAAGATTGAATGAATGAGCCATGTTACACTTTTCTTTCTGTAAAATAAGTACCCTGGCATGGAAAAATATGGCAATGAATAAAATATTCATTTTGTTCATGGAAAAGAGGGTGGGCAAAAGAACTGAAAGGAAAAAAGACAAATCCATATGCAGAGCAACAATGCTTACCAGTAAATTAAATTAAAACATATTGTTGCCCTTCCAGTACGAAGGAGTCCAATGCGACTAGTATGTCACCAGGAGGCTGCTAGCTCTCTTGGTCATGCCCCTGTTAAAGGCTCAGTGTTAAACTGCAATGGCTGAAGAGATCACATGTTGCTGAGATCATGCATTATCTTTGTATGTACCTTTGTCCCACGGCCACCTCACTCACGTGATCATCAGGCAAGAACAGAAAAGACTTTTATGTGGTTCTGAACAGCCTTATATCCATAAAATAGGTCATCTTAAAAAAAAAAAATAGGTCATCTTGAACTCCTGACTATGGAAAACATTCACTGAAATAAATGCCTTAATGAGATTCACACAGGACAAAAATACCCTTTTACTCTCGCTCATTCAGAGAGGTTCATCTACAATCTTTATTCCTAGGCTTCTGTGGTACCAATTTTCTTATGTTGTACTTCGTAGATCACTGATTATTCAGCCGAATGCCTAGTGACTGCCAGATACTTGCCTTCTCCCTCTTAAAGCAAAGTGAGTAATCAGATGCACCATTCATATTACACTTGTTGGGGTCATTTCTCTTTCTCACCGTCCTCCAAGGAACACTAGTATGGAGCTGGCATGCTGCAGACTTCCAGTTTGGGGTGATATTTGTATATGTGTACATCATTGGTAAACCCCATGGTTTTCTTCTATTTCTTCAATGCACTGACAATACAGAGAGCTCTCACAAGGCCATGAGTGAGTGTCAAAGGAGAAGTGTCCATACAGCTGCACTCAATGTTGTAAGAGTCCAACTTACTGCTCTTTCTACTTAGTTTTGCATTCAGAAACTTCTCGAGTTCTATGTCTGCATACCAATTTCACTTAATGAAATTCATCTGTGATCACCCAACTTGATAATGTGGTTGGTCAAATAACACCTCCCAAATAACAACAAGTTTAGGTATCCTGGTTTCTCATGGTAATGTTTCAGATATATATGGCAGGATAGACTATATCTTTGCTTTCCCCCGGTAATGTTTCAGATATATATGGCAGGATAGACTATATCTTTGCTTTCCCCCAAAATATGAATAACTAATTGCAAAGTGGTTATGTTTTCGTTCCAAAATTTTAAGTATCTCTACTGCAATTGGCAACACATTCTTATTCTTAGTAGCTATCCACAGGGTGCAACACAGATCCTGTGTCTAACCTCCCTTCTTTAACTTTTGTTACTCAAGAGGCTCTCCTGTAAAATCTCTACTCTCCTTTGCCACATTTTCTGTTGACTTTTTAAAAATTTTCTTCCATTCTCACTTTTTCTACTTATTTCCAACAGCTCCATGAGATCCATGGCTCATGCATATGGGCACCACATTTTTATAGAATATGATAAAATTTCATAAATATGAAATAATATATTTCAGAAATAAATATATGAAAAAATATGTGAAGAGGAAACCCCCTGTTTGCCAAGGATTCTTGTGCAACTTTATGTGAATGAGATGATTTTTTAATTAGGGTAAAGATTTAAATGTCTAATGGTGCAATGCAAGTATAGAATGCAAAATAGACTGGTGATAAAATAGTTAAAATACTAGTGTACCATCAAGGTATTGATTTACAAGACTAGACTTAGATGGGAAAAATAGCTAATATCAGGTTAGATTGAGTACAATGCAAAGACTGCTTTGAATTTCTTGAAAAGCTATTACCTTAGTATAAGAATTAACAACACAATCGAGAAAAGGGTAGAAGGGACACCAACCTCCTAAGATGGTTAGGAGTCATCCTAAATGAAAGTTACATTCTCTGTGAAAGTCTATCAGGGTTTGGTTGCAAAGGGCTAGAGAGAGTTACAGCTAGTTAGTTTTCCTTAATTCGTATGTATGAGTTTCAATTTAAATTTTCTGGCAGTAATTTGGTTTGGGATTATTAAGTGAGATGGAATAGTACTCTTTGACAATAGAACTTTATAACGGTGGATCTTATCATCTTACCATCTTATAATATCAGTGTAAGTAGATCATATCATCACATCCTGTAGTGATACAATAACCTTCACTTCTCATTGACCAAACCATCACTTTGCCTACAGAGTTGCATCAAATATTTTTTTATGAAAAACAATGTCTGAATATTTACCAAATACTGCAAAACATGTTGTGTTTTTCCCTTTAAATTCAACAGTAGTAGGCTCATAAGATTAGTCATATATCATGTGTGGCATAAACACACTGCTTTTCCATGATATGTTCTACATCTTAATTTATATTTCCTTATCCTTTCTGAAACAAAATAACTTTTGAATATGCAAATATCCATTAGGTTGATTTCCCAAAGAGAATACAGATCTTTTTTTTTTTTAAGATTTTATTTATTTATTCATGAGGGACACACACAGAGAGAGGCAGAGACACAGGCAGAGGGAGAAGCAGGCTTTACAAGGGACTCCAATGTAAGACTCGATCCCAGGACCCCAGGATCACGCCCTGAGCTGAAGGAAGAGGCTCAACCGCTGAGCCTCCCATGCATCCCAAGAATACAGATCTTTTAAGAATTTTTTTTGTCTCTACTGTGTCCAGGTTAATGTGCTTGCTTTGAAACTATAAGGTACTGCTCTTAACTTTAACATAATTTATCTTTGGATTGATAAACATGATCAGATGCCTCATTTCTGATTTTTCACATAAAAATATTTTTATGTTTAAAATAAAGGACCATCATCACCTTATTCTTGATTCTTTTGTTTAAATTAGACTAATTAAAATATATTTCAAATTTAAAAACAGTATTTGCAAAACATTTGCCTTAATTTTTCTTATGAGTATTGATATAAAATGTTGAATGTTTTCATTAGGATTTAAAATTAAAGGGTTTTCTTTCATTTCTGTGGCATAATTAGAATCAATTACCAAGTCTACAACATGAAATTATCAAAATTATTTTATTTTAATTTTATTTTCCTATAAATGTCCTCCTTCACTTTGTATTATTTCTAGAATGATGTAGCATAAATATATAACCAACTGCCATGGTGAGATCACAACATTCAGCATATCTTTCAACTTATTTTTAAAAAGTATCAGATATAAAATCACTGGAAAAATATCTATGAATCAGAATAATAATCTAAAACTGACATAGGCTTAAATTGTCACAAAATAACTGCAATGAATATAAAATAACTTCTATAAAATAACCTCTTTCCTGATTTTTCTCTATTTTAGCTTTCACTGATGACACAGCACAGAGGACTTTCTAAAACAAAAAAAAATTAATCTTTATTTTTCTCTAATTGAAAATCTTAAATGAACCTTAGCTGTTCTCATGGCAAGAAGCCAAGCTTCTCATAAGAGCACATCCTATCACAGAGGATTTGGATCATCCTTCCCTTATGAACTCATTGCTCATCACTAAACTCATGTATTTATGCCCATCTCTCTCATGTTACCTATACATTCTCCTATTTGATTATCACAGCAACTCTGGGTTAGATCACTAAGGCATAAATGCTGAAGCAAAGTTCAATTCAGATAGGGATGTGTGGAAAGTTCATTTCCTGTCCCCACAATGCTTTCTGGCCAACTGTATTGGTAATATTTTATCCAATATCTTACTTATATACTCTACTTCTCAATTGTCTTAAAATCTAGATAGGAAAAGAATATGACACAGTTCCTTCTTACATCACAACAAATCTCAACATAAGACCTAAACTTTTTATGAACCAAGAGCTTTTTCAGAGGATTTAATTTTTAAAAAGTTCTCCTTAAATTCCTTAAAAGAGTAGAAATGTCCTGAATGAGCCACAAGTTATTAAAATGCCTTTCTGGGTCCAGAGTGTTTCTTTCACGGCCTTATTCATAGTAAATGTTCAAAGCATATTGTGAAATAATTAAATTAAGAGAAACAGAAGGAAGCACCTTGATATAAATATAGTGTATTCTGTAATTGACCTGGCAAAAGAAAACTAGCATCTAGTGCATGTATTTATTTATTTATTTATTTATTTTTAAGATTTTATTTATCTATTGTAAAAGAGAGAGAACAGAAGCAGGGCAGAGAGGCAGAGGCAGAGGGAGAAGCAGGCACAGAGTCCGATGCAAGGCTCAATCCCAGGACCCTGAGATAATGACCTGAGCTGACGGTGGACCCTTAACTGACTGAGCCACCCAGGTGCCTGGCCAGTGTTTCTGTTTGTGATGTGACCTAAGATATTAATATTCCAGGTTAATACATTATGGTTTTAGTTTAGGACACAAGTTGTGTTGTAACTGTCCTTTATTACCGTGGCATCTAGTATATTACATTGATTACAGAGTAATTTAATCAATAATTGCTGAAATATGGATATTTCTGTTTAAAACAGAACTCTGTAAACTCTGTATTGAATATATGTTAATTTTCTTTAGTGGTTCATTGAAAAAACATGGGTAAAATATAGGCCTCACTTAAGCTTTAAGGATTCTGGCTAAAAGCAAAGTGTATCTGTCTCAGTCAACAAAACTCCAAACTCTATAAAGGGAACAAAGTTATTCAATATTTAGATAACTTTTTGTGTTCCAGTTACACAAAGGGCCAACAGCTGTTTATAAATCTCCTTAGCATTATATTCTGGCTTAGGAAAACCAAGTTTCTGACATAGAGAATGAACTCCAGCCCTAGGAAATAATTTTATTCAATAGGAATTTGGCAACAGCAATTGGCTTGAGATTTAGGCCTCAACATGAGTTCATTGATCCTAGAAAATGTTATAAGCACATGGGTTAGGATACATATTCTCAATAAGAATTTTTCTGGTGGGTAGAATGGAATACTTAGAATCTTGATATGACGCCCCTCCTGTTATATAAAATAGGATGGCCACATCCATTGGAAACCGTTATGTAGTATATTTTTATTTTCCTGTAATTAAAATGGCATTTGCTTCTTTGTAGAAGAACCATCAGGACTCATAATCATCAGGGGCACTATAAGACACTTAAATCAACTCTTCACTCCCATCTCTATACAGCTCATCTTTCATAATTACCCAGGCTCTGTATCACATTTATATTTTCTATTTGGATACTTATGTGTTCAATGAGATTTCAGTCATTTAACAAGCAGCTATTACTTCACCCAGATTGCAGGTGTCCATGGCATCAAGGCCCCCTGACTGTAGGTGAAATTAAATGAATATAGGGAAATTGATCTCTGAACGGCTTCCTAGCCCTGCACTCCTAGCTTTAATATTTATTCTTGTCTTATAGAATACCTCAAGGGGGAAAATACTAACATATCTGAAAAACAATTTCATCTTTTAAAAAATTATATTGCTTTCAGTAATTTTAATAACTCAATAGATTTATTCCATCCATATTTACTTCTTTCAAAACAACATTTACAAGAAGCCTATGCCAGAAAAAAAAAAAACTTAAAAAAAGTCTGTGTTTATGATAAATTGAAGACACTTATTTACTTTTCTTTTTGTTATTTGGAGAAAAGGGAAAAAAATGTTAAGACAACAAAATGAATAATGTAGTATGTTTCTATGACTACAAGAACAGGCATATCAAACGGGTCCTGTTGTTAGGACATTTGACAAAGTAATAGGCAAAGAAGGAAAATTCACATCTCAGGTATAAAAAGTTTATATAAACCATGTAAACAGCTTAGTGCATATTCTGAGCACTCATGATTCCATTTTGAATATGGTAATATTCCAATGTAAGTACTGGTAGTAACTGTATATCAAATTTTTCTGTTTTATTTCATTTTATACAATAGATAAAAAGCATTTGAATATTACAGAAAAAATCCTACTCATGGAACTTATGCTATAGTAATGCATGTATGATCACTAGGATGCTGTCTTATATTTCCTTGGGTGAAAAGAAATGAAACATGTTTTTCCTCAGTCATGATTAATTTAAGAAACTAAAACTCTTTGAAAAACTGGAAGTATTTTCTCCGCGAGATAATCAGAAATGTGAGGATACGATCATAAAGTGGGAAAAAGCAATGTGTTTGAAATGAAAAATCAGTGTTTGAGTCCTGTCTCCCATCTTTGATCTAGATCCATTTTCTCATCTGTGAAATGAAATGAGCAGATCTGACAAGGTCAGTTCTCTTCAAACACTTATATATTCCAGACGCCAGCCTAAGTCTTCTGTCTTAGAAGTTGCTCAGACTCCACGGAGACCATCTAGACAAGCCAAAGCCTCGTTTGGCTGACTCTCAAAAAGGACCTAGGAAGCCCACATTCATTCTTCAGCCTCTATTTTATCATCGTCTGACAGAATGTTAGAATTGAGTAGAAGGTAGCTAGTCATTATGTTCAAAGAGCCTTTTTAGTTCTGGGGATATGACATATCACAGAGTTTTTTAAATCTATTGTGCTAAGTCCCTCTTCCCATTATTATCCCTAACAGAGAGCTCAACATACTGAAGAATGATTATGCATTTACTATCCTATCTTTCCTCACTAGACTACAAACATCATAAAAACATCATGAAAAAGAAAAATATATCTATTTTTTAGAGACTTTATTTATTTATTTGATGGAGAGAAAGTGGGGGAGAGCACAGTTGGAGAGTCAGAGGGAGAAGCAGACTCCCTGCTGAGCAGAGAGCTCAATGTGTGGCTAGATCCCAGGACCTTGAGATCATGATCCAAGTTGAAGGCAGACGCTTAATCAACAAGCCATCCCAGTGCTCTGTTATCTATTTTTGACATCTATTTTTGACAATTCCTAGAGTTCCATGCAAGAAATGGTGTTTAATGTATCTGCCATAAGGTATTGGGTAGAACAGGATCCAAAGGGCAAGGAAGTAAAAAAGGTTTAATCAATATAAGGAATAACGAGTCAGTAGCTGGTTTTATTTCTTTATTGTTCTACTACTTATATTATGCACTTGGTTTTGTTTTTCTTAGCAATACATCTACTGAAATTTTCATGAATTTATGCAAAATAAATATTTTCTTAATAAAATCAACTAAAGTAATCTCTCTACATTATCTTGAGATTCTCAATACCATAAGAATTGCTCAGACAAGAATAAAGGGTCAAACACCTCTCTTCTATTAGAATGCAACCATGGCCAGTCAACAGATCTCGTAATTCAGACCTTCTTTAGAAAAAGAATGATAACTATTAGCTTATTTAGAACATAATTTCAGCATATAATTTCACCATATAGCTGTTCTTTTCAAGGTAACATGAAAGAAACTTTAAATAGAAACTTCTTTAATTTAACACAATGCAGTCATTATGTACAAATTAGAAGTATATTCACATTGTATTGAACAGATATTTATTATTTGCTGTGCTGTTTTCACAATATTCTTCCACTGGCAAATAAAAATATACTGCACATATTAATATTTAAGAACCATAAATTAATAAAATGTCATTTAATTAGAAAATAACTTGTTAAATTGGCGTGTTTATCCTATGGTGTGATTTGATAGGGTGGGTAATTTATACATCTTTTACTTTGCTTATTGATTTCTACATAAATTATGTAGGGTTTAGATGCTTTTATTCCTAAATTATATAATTTTTATGCACCTGGGCCAAACAAATCCCAGTGTCTTTAGGATAATTAGATAGAGTTAGCAAAACACCTGAATCTGTAATACCATATGGCAGTAAAACATAAGTGTAGATTGAACTCTTAAAATTAGTGAAGTCTTCAGCATCTTGAGAATTTGGGCAGCAATAAAAGTAACTACAAAGGAACACAAAGAAACCAAATTGTTCCTAATTCTGCTTCAGTAGAGCCACTGAAAATGTATATACAAAAATAAGTATAATTTAGACCTACTTCTTTCTGGTCTCCTTGTCACCATTCTCAATTTTGGTTAAGTAAGCTAAAGCAGGATAAGCAAATTGCTATATATATATATATATATATATATATATATATATATATATATATCTATCTCCAAGTTCTTCTGTCTTTATACACACACATACACACACACACATACATACTTTTAAAATAAGCAAAACCATCTTGATTAACTGACATCCTACTACTTCCAATGTAAAGAACATTATCAAAATGCTTACAGCCTAACTCCAGAAGAATCTCAAAGCAAAAAGAAAACCAATTCAGTTCTAACTTAATTGGATGAAATCTAAGAGTAATCTATTGCAGACTGTTTTGAAATTACTCTGGTGTGTGGCTTTTACAACATATGTACTCAAGTTTCTCAGAAGACTGATTGTTTCAAGTATTTTGCATGCAAATTCAGTGTGAATAGGGAAGTGCCTATAGCAACGACCACCAAATTGCTACATATGGACACCATTCACTTTACTTTGAGGCTTCCGTGATGTCCATTCCTTTCCTAAAATCTCGGCCTCTCTCAAGGTTCCTTCTGTCATCACTTTTTAAACATCTTCCCCCTCCTGTTCCCCACCCCCTACTTCCCTTTGGTCATTATTAACTGACATCCTACTACTTCCAAATGCATAACTCTATCCTGTTATGCCCTTGAACTTTAAATTTCAATGTCCAGTTGTCTGAAGAACATGTGTATTAGGAATAACTTCGCACATTGCTATATCAGTACATACACTTTTGAACTCATCATCTTTTCTCTGAATTTTATTCCTCTGTCTTTATTCAAATTTTTTCAGCTGTGGCACAATCATACATGTAAATCCAGAAAAGCTTTGAAATTATCCTGGATTTCTCTCTCACTATTGTTTCCGATCAACTGAAATTCCTTTCTTTGACATCCTCTATTTCTCAATGCATCTTATCACCTCTGTATCTATCGACACGACTCAGGCTCTTTTCCCAATTCTTTAGAACAGTTGTGATTAAGTTTGCCACTCTGCCTCCAATTTCTGCTTCAAATCCATATTTTAAAGAACTGTCAAATTGAACTAAATGAAATTTTTTAAAAAATTGAACAACAATGGTTTTCAAAGCAAAGTCCACAGAACAGCAGGACCAGAATTAACTGGGAAATTATTTGAAATGAAAGTCTCAAGCTGCATCCTCAAGCCAGCAAATCAGAAATTCTAGATATAGGGTCCAGAATCTGCCCAAGTGTTTCTGATATACTTTCAAGCTTGAGAACGGTTATTCTACAGCTTAAGATCTAGGATACGTGCACATACCATGTAGACTCTTGTTTTCTGCACCTCGCCTACTTGTTTTTTCTCCTTGAAATAGCCTTGCCATCTTTATTCATCTAAATTCCTTGAGGCATACATTTAGACTGATCAGATAGCCTCACTTCCACAATTTCATTCCTGATTCCCAGGCTCTATATCTTCATGAGTCCTCTAGTTTTTGGTGCATAGCCCTATAATTTCTTACCTCACAAATTCCATTAGTCACAGTTCTCCACCCTAAACTGCATGCTTGCTTGACTGAGTGATGGTGTGTCATTTATTTCAGCATCCCTAAAGTTCAAATAATTTACACAGGGAAAATCCAAGTTTCTTAAGAACTAATGAAAAAGTACCCAGCCTCATTACAAATAGGGAAATATAAATTAAAACATCAATGAGGGAGACCTGGGTGGCTCAGCTGTTAAGTGCCTGACTTCACCTCAGGGCATGATTTTGGAGTCCTGGAATCGAGTCCCACATCAGGCTCCCTGCATGGAGCTTGCTTCTCCCTCTGCCTATGTCTCTGCCTCTCCCTGTGTGTCTCTCATGAATAAATAAATAACATCTTCAAAAACCAAACCAAACAAAAAACATCAATGAAATACTGCTACACATAGCACATAGAAAAAAACTAAAAACTCTATTACTTCCTAGAGTTGGTGAGAATAAAGGAACTAAAACTCTATTCCACTGTGAGGGGAAGTGGGGCAAAGTGGAAATAATTATAACCAGTGTAGAAACAGATTCCATCAAACAAGAAGAACAAGATTCCATCAAAATCCTAGAGAAGAACACAGGCAACACCCTTTTTGAACTCGGCCACAGTAACTTCTTGCAAGATACATCCACGAAGGCAAAAGAAACAAAAGCAAAAATGAACTATTGGGACTTCATCAAGATAAGAAGCTTTTGTGCAGCAAAGGATACAGTCAACAAAACTAAAAGACAACCTACAGAATGGGAGAAGATATTTGCAAATGACGTATCAGATAAAGGGCTAGTTTCCAAGATCTATAAAGAACTTATTAAACTCAACAGCAAAGAAACAACCAATCCAATCATGAAATGGGCAAAAGACATGAAGAGAAATCTCACAGAGGAAGACATAGACATGGCCAACAAGCCCATGAGAAAATGCTCCGCATCACTTGCCATCAGGGAAATACAAATCAAAACCACAATGAGATACCACCTCACACCAGTGAGAATGGGGAAAATTAACAAGGCAGGAAACCACAAATGTTGGAGAGGATGCGGAGAAAAGGGAACCCTCTTACACTGTTGGTGGGAATGTGAACTGGTGCAGCCACTCTGGAAAACTGTGTGGAGGTTCCTCAAAGAGTCAAAAATAGACCTGCCCTACGACCCAGCAATTGCACTATTGGGGATTTACCCCAAAGATACAGATGCAATGAAACGCCAGGACACCTGCACCCCAATGTTTCTAGCAGCAATGTCCACAATAGCCAAACTGTGGAAGGAGCCTCGGTGTCCATCGAAAGATGAATGGATAAAGAAGATGTGGTCTATGTATACAATGGAATATTCCTCAGCCATTAGAAATGACAAATACCCACCATTTGCTTCAACGTGGATAGAACTGGAGGGTATTATGCTGAGTGAAGTAAGTCAATCGGAGAAGGACAAACATTATATGTTCTCATTCATTTGGGGAATATAAATAACAGTGAAAGGGAATATAAGGGAAGGGAGAAGAAATGTGTGGGAAATATCAGAAAGGGAGACAGAACATAAAGACTCCAAACTCTGGGAAACGAACTAGGGGTGGTGGAAGGGGAGGAGGGCGGGGGGTGGGAGTGATTGGGTGACGGGCACTGGGGGTTATTCTGTATGTTGGTAAATTGAACACCAATAAAAAACAAATTAAAAAAAAAAGAAACGAACTTGGTGCTTCCTGGTACAATTGAACATCTGAAAACCAGTAACAATATCCCAGCAATTGCTCCATTGCATATGTACCTAGAAAACTTACACATATGCCCATGATAAATATTCACAGTGGCTTTATTTAGGATATCCCAACATAGGAAAAACAATTGCTCATCAGCGACATGCTTTTCTTTCCAAAATGAAAAAACAAAACAAAACAAAAAGACATTGTGAGGACTTCCCTGCACAGTCACCATTAAATTAATTCATTAGTTACAAAGTAAACAAAGGGGTAGAGAGAAGGGAGAGGTTTATGACCACTGCAATGTGTTGATCTTTTCCCGTGGCAGTATGTTTAGTTAAACCCTAAGAGAAAGCCTCTCCAGTACTAAGAAAGGTGAATGACAGGATCCAGACACAGGATGAAGAGGAAAATACTAACTCATCAAGACTTTAAAGGGAATGTGGTGTTTTCAATTTCTCTAATACACCCAAAGGATAACATAATATTTAGTTTTTGCCACCTATGTCCAGTCTATCAAATAAGTGGAATGTGAAGGATTGGATTTTTCCTATTTTATAGTATCCATATGACATTTATCTTGTTGTTACTAAAAAACAACACAAGCAAAAAAAAAAAAAAAAAACAAATCTAAATGCAAGCATGAAAAATACATTCTGTAGAGCAGGCAAGATTTTCTGATCGGAAGTTAAATAGAACTAGTTCTATATCTGATACCTGATCCTGGTTTTGTGCTTGAGCTAGTCATATTGCATGGTTCTTATACTAGAAGGGAGGTCATCTCTATTGACAAAATGCCACAAGTTTTAATACATAGTATCTTTTAGAATTACCCATCCTTCTCATATGGGATTGTTGTTAGTCAGGACTGATACAGGGCAAGAAAACACGGAAGAAAGAGAAAAGGAATTTCTCCTCAGTTGTTCTTAAGAGGAAGCAAGTAAAGATTTTCAAACCAATACACATAGAACTACAGAGTAAAACCTCATTAAATATGTAAAGATGGTGCAGTAATCATTACAAAAGAAGATGGAGAAGGAAAAAAGCATTTCCCTCTAGGAAAAAAAAAAAAACATGATGGTTCCATCTACATCTAGAGTTCTCTCTTTGCTGAACAAGGAGCCCATGCTTGGCTCTGTCCCAGGACCTGAGATCATGACCTCAGCCAAAATCAAGAGTCCGCTCTTCAACTGACTGACTGGCCCAAGCATCCCTAAACCCACATAATTTTAGGACAAAATGCACAAAGTAGGAGATCTTAATGATTTGTCTGTATACCAACTAGAGATGACACTCTCATGAATTAAAATACTTTGTTTCAAAGGAGAATTTAGGCAAAAGTGATGAGAATAATTATAAGTATTAACATTCATATAGATTGAGTAGAGCTTTTATTATTAATAAAAAGGCATATGTCTTTTTGTACAATATTATGTAAATGCCATAATAAATAAACCAAAAATCTACTTTTGTGCAAATCATGCATATACACATATGGGTTTGCATTTGAATGCTTCTGTGTGTTTATTATTTTGACATTCTTTGTTTTGGAGTGACTCTTTCAGTTTTTACCCACTTCTCCCCCCACTGCCTTTTACTTGCTTTATTGTAGAAATTTTAAAAATATACTCAAGAAGCTATAGTCAAGTTATGCATGGGTTTATAGGACATCAGTAATAAGGATGGAGTTTAATGCTGCATGAATGGCCTTCTGAAGCTGAGGTAGGAGGAATGTGGGGGGTTTTCCTATGGGGAAGTTGCATGTGATGGCGAGTTGTGATGGTTGAGCTAAAATGCCGAAAGTATCACCTGCTATTTGTCAACAGTCCTCTACATTCAAGTGTTTTCTAGGCCTTAGTGCTGTCTCTCCCTTGGCAATCTATCTCACCGTTCATTGTGAATTAAGTTATGTCCCTCAAAAGATATGTTAAAACCCTTACCCCTGGTATCTGTGGGTGTGAAACCTTATTTGCTGATGGTATTATGATGTCAATTGAGATGAGATCATATTGAAGTAAGGTTTGCCCTTTATCCAATGTAACAAGTGTCCTTATGAGAGGAGAATAGGTATAAAGGGACACACACAGGAGCGCCTGGGTGGTACAGTCCGTTAAGTGATGCTCTCTTCCTTTCGGCTCAGGTTGTGAACTCACGGTTGTGAGATCAAGCCCCGAGTCAGGCTCCGAGCTCCACATAGAATCTGCTTAAGTTTCTCTCTCTCTCTCAATCCCTCTCTCTCTTTCTCTCTCTCTCTCTCTGCCACTCCCCCCACCCATGCTCTCTCTATCTCTTTCCCAAATAAATAAATAAACAAATCTTAAAAAAAAAAAAAGACACACATGAGAAGACAATGTGTGCACCGAGGGAGAATGTAATTAGGCAATGGAGAGAGAGATTGGAGTGGTGTCTACAAGTCGAAGGTTGCCAATGACATCAGGAACTGAGAGAAGGACCACGAAGCAGATCATCTTCTGGGGACTTCAGAGAGTGTGAGAGAGAGCCCTTGCTGTCTTGATTTGAACTTCTAGCATCAAAAATGTGAGCGGATTAATTTCTTTTGTTTATGCCATCCAGTTTGTGGTCATTTGTTACAGTAGCTATAGGAAACCAGTGTAGTAAGAGCAAACTATGATACGTTAATTCAACTCAAACAGCTTTTTTAATACTCGAAAACCATATCTATTTAAACCACAGAGGTGGTTTTTTTGAATAGATAAATGAAACAAGCCTGATGAGACTTTGCTTGATGAACAAATACACTTCTGGGGGTAGTGACACTGAAAACAAGTTTGCTTTGACCACAGAAATCGTGGAAGTAGCTTACTGAATCCCCTGCAGAGGGTGAGTGGTGAGATTATTTTAGAAATGAGATGAAGCAACCAGCTTTCATGTTGGTATAGAAAATCCATGGGACCTCCGTATCTTACAGATACTAGAACTGTAGGTCCAGCAGGTGGGAAACACTTGGCAGTTCATGGAACTCAGTTAGGGAACTCACTACTTTCTTATAAACTTGCAGAAGATATTTTCAAGAATTTCTATGACAAGGGGCCCATAGGTGGCTCAGTTGGTTAAGCATCCACCTTGGGCTTGGGTCATGATTCCAGGGTCCTGGAATTGAGCCCCACAAGGGGCTCCTTGCTCATTGAAGAATCTGCTTCTTCTTCTCCCTCTGCCTGCTGTTCCCCTGGTTGTGTAATCTCTCACTGTCAAATAAATAATTTAAAAAAAACTGATTTCTATGGCAAATACATAGACAATACATAGATAAATATGTGATTTACACTTTCTCTTGTCTTAAACTTAATGGTTTATTTTTCTGAATCAGTCTGAATCTCACAGTAATACTCCACATCATCTCTTTTCCTTTAGTATCGTGGACTCTGGTGAATGACCTATGTTCTATTTTTCTCAATGAAAAAAAGGGTGAAGAGAAGGCAACTATTCTTTTTGCTTTTGCTGCATAACAAATGATCCCCAGTTCTGTTTACTAATGTTTACAACAAGTTACAAAAATTTGAGCATCTGAAAACAACTGGCTTACCTTTTTCATTATTTTTGTGGGCCAGTATATTGATTTTTTATTATTGTATAGTTACCAAAAACTTAGGAGCTTAAAACAACTATTTGTTACCACAAAGTTGTTGTAGGTTAGGAGTCTGGCCATAAAATAGTGCACTTTCTGCTTACAGGGTACTCAAGGCAGCTTCCATTTTCTAAGCCTGCAGAGGAGGTGTCTCTTTGATATGCTACCATAGAATCTTATAAAATAAAATCACAGGAGTGACACTTCCATTATCTTTGTCTCATAGAACATGGCATGATCAAGGGAGTGAATATCTTGTTGTATTCACAACTCTGGCCCACACTCAAAGGAAAGCGAATATACAGAGTGTGTGCTCCAGGCCAGGTCTACCTGGGAGCCATCATAGAATTCCACGTATACCAGTCAGGAATAAGGACAGAGCTTGTCTTGGCAGTTCTAGTTTGTCTGGTTCTCTCATGCAGTGCAGTCAGATGTCAGCTGTCTGAGGTCATCTGCAAGTTAGGCTGTACTGGATTCCCAAGATGACTTACTCGCTGGCATTGATGCTGGCTGTCTTCTGGGAGATGTACCCAAGAAATTATACATGGACTGTAAACATGGAGAGTCAGGTTTTACAGGCAATTGTCTTCTTCTGGATCAAATATCCAAATAAATAAGGCTGAAGAAACTTCGTCTCTTCTGATATGGCTTTGGAAATCTCATTGTGTTATATTTCCTATACTCTCTTGGCTATATTGGTTTCAAATCCAACCGGATTTGAGAGTAGGGGATACTCAGTGGGAGGATGTTATAATAGTTTGCAGGCATATTTTAAAACTACCATGGACACCAGAATATAAGGACAGTCAGTGAAGTTATTGACCTCTATGGGCCTCTGTATAAAAAATGAAAGTAGTATCTACTTAGTAGAACTCTTACAGTAAGAAAATGTGAAATATGACAACATAGATGTGACTAGGATACAACAGCACCTGTTGTGTTTTGTTGTAATTTCT
The DNA here is from genome assembly GCF_048164855.1 of Canis lupus baileyi. Taxonomy (NCBI): domain Eukaryota; kingdom Metazoa; phylum Chordata; class Mammalia; order Carnivora; family Canidae; genus Canis; species Canis lupus. The sequence continues at coordinate 3,342,375 of NC_132868.1, read as the reverse complement.
CCAACATTTGTCATTCTACACCTCACCTGTTATTTCACTAAGGGTCTTTTCCTAGTTCTATATCAAAACAAGACATAGCTTTTGCTTTCTCTGAGAAATGCTTTGAGTAATGTGATAGTGAGGGCTCACTGATTAAAGAACCTGAATTTTCAGATAATACATTTGCTTGTAGTTTCAGAGGCATTTTTAGCTTGGTCAAGTTGATCAGTCTACAACCAAAAAACATACCCCAATCCTGCAGTCTCTGGAGATAAATTTTCCTATTTCCTCATTATTACTTAGAGCTGAAGCAGGAAAGGACTCCATCATCACCGTCTTCACACAATTTAATTTAATTTAATTTAATTTAATTTAATTTTATTTTATTATTTTTTTATAAATTTATTTTTTATTGGTGTTCAATTTCCACACAATTTTAAACTTTTCTCTTTCAATGTGACCTCATATAAAGCAATAATTTTCAACACTCTTCAATATTCGTAAATATTTTTACCAGGTATAGTATCTTTCAGTCTGTATTTGGTACAACTCATGTATTTAGTTGAATACTCATAGGAGTGTCAAGTTTGGATAGTTACCTCTGTTTCTATAACATTTTTTAAAATTTAAATATGGGCTTGCTAACGTTTCCTTTCTTATTTTTTATTCTAATGATTTGAACAATGTTTACCTAATTAATGTCTTTCAAATGAATGACTATTGGCCAGTTAGTTAGAAGATACATTAACTTCTTTTTTTTCCCCAAGATTTTATTTTTTTATTCATGAGAGATATAGAGAGAGGCAGAGGCACAGGCAGAGGGAGAAACAGGCTCCTTGCGAGGACCCCGATGTGGGACTCGACTGAGGACCCCGGATCACGCCCTGAGCTGAAGGCAGACGCTCAACCACTGAGCCACCCAGGTGTCCAGATCTTTTAACTTCTTTAATTTAAAGTTATCTTTTCCTTCTAACATAGGAAGAACCTTTCGAATTGGTATTGATCATGGCACTTATAATCAGAGAAATGCAGTAGCAAGTGAAGTTAGTAATGCATATATAGCTAAAATGCCCATATAAAACAGTTTTAATACTTCTCAACTTTTATGACAAGGTACATTAATAAAATAGTTCATCTACATAGTTATATGAAATTGGAATTTATTATCCATTGGTAGTCTATGAGAGGGTGATATTTAATTATAAAATGTACATAAATTAAAAATCCTAACCTATAAAAAGAGTAGCCTGCTTTTACTTGGCAAATGAGCAAATATAAAAATCAATATTTTTTACACATCATGATACTTAAAAATTGTGTAATTTAACACTTCATGCACAAGTGATTTTGATACTGTGAGTAGCTTGGACTTCATGTTGGGATTGAAAGTACTGTTTTTCTTTGTTTCTTTATAGCCCCATGGCTTCCCTTGATGCTTTGCAGGTTCTACAAAGCTGTGACTGATATGCTCTTGGGATGGGTCACCAGAGGAGATTCATTTAACCTTCCCACAGTTCTCGGGATGTTTATTTTAAATGTTTTTCCCATAAGCACTTTATGTATTAGAACAGATCCCTGGGCTCTAATAACTCAGAAAAGCTTACATTTGACTTTCAGCCAAACCCCCTTACAAGCATATGTTCTCCCAAAATGCCAAGTTTGAAATTGTCACTACACAAATTCATTGTGAAACTTCAATTTATTATGCAGAATGGGAAATAAGAATAGGACCTATTAATCTATCAAGGGAGCAGGGAAGTTTTAGCTACAATGTTTTCCTGGTACAGACCCAGCTTAATACTTACTGTAAATCCCCCTGCTCCCAAGATTATTTAAACTCTTGATTCTGAATGCTGATGACAAGAACAACACAAAATGCATCACTTCCATTTATTTTCAGATAACAGCTGGAAGATGAGAAACACTTAGGAATAATATTCCAAACCAATGAAATGAAATGGCTTATTGGAAATAAGTTATAGAGAAATGAAAATGTTACTGTCATATGTCTTATGTATTCCCGTGTATATTTTTCTTAACATCCAAGCACCAAATATGTGAAAAGACCTCTAACTTGGTTTATTAAGTCATTTAGAACAACTTTACCTGTCGTGTGTTAGAAGTCTATAATACAGAGCTATTGTTTCTTAGTCTAATTACACCAGACATTGATTGGAATGATGAGAGGTTGCAATTAAATGTGGGAAAAAATGCTCACCATGTACCTTAAAGAAAAAAAAAAAAAAACTTTTATCGCTACTCACAGATAAAAATCCTAATTCATTTATGTTGCATCAACATTTTAATCCTGCCCATATCTCTCTGAACTGTACTATATAATTTGTTCCTTGTCCCCGTGAGCATCTTTTTTTAATTTAGTTTTTTATTTTATTTTATTATTATTATTTTTTAATGAGAGAGATCACAGGGAGAAGGGCAAAGGAGGAGGAAGAGGGAAGTAGAGGGAGAGAGAATCTCAAGTAGACTCTGAGCTGAGTGCAGAATCATTGCAGGGCTTAATCCCTCCACCCCAAGATCATGACCTGAGCCAAAATCAAGAGTTGGATGATGTCCAAGTGACTGAAATCACCCAGGTGCCACCCCGTGACGGAGCATCTTATCTCATTATATACAAATATATAACATCAATACCTGCTAAAATTTTTGTCCTTGCACAGAGCCCTTCAATTTGGACCTATGGATGGCACATGCCTACTCAATCAGCCAACACCCAGATCAATGAGGAGATAGTTCCTCTAGATCTATTTGCTCTATTTTCAATGTTCCTATCATAACTTAAATTTCTTTAATATAGGAACTGGTTCTTTTTAAAATCTGCACTTTTTTGAGTTGGCAAATAATAGGCTCAGTGAAACTAGCTAAGTATCTTCTCAACTGGATTGCTGTAGGTTTAAGTTCAGGGTCACTGTTGACCATGTACTGTAGATCAATGGTAGACTAGCAAACAGTATGCAAGCTGTTTGATATTTCTGTTCCTATGAAGTTCATAAACTTCAAATGAAAGATTGAGATTTTCATATAGAAATCTCAAAGTATCCATACATACTAAACCTTACCTTCTTCAAGTTTACAAAAGCTCAAGGAACTATGTTTTTTTCAGCTAATTTCCATAGATTTGTTTAATGAAGCTTCTTTTACTGATTTCAAGTTACTGGAATTTTAAAAAATTGTATTAAGTTTACATTTGTTATTATTTACTGTGTTTTTATAAAAATGGGTCAACTTTTTGAAAATTAATTGTAGGTATGCCATCATTTAAGAGCTGCATGACCCATATTTCATGTTAACATTTCTGATAGTAGATTGTGTATAAGTTTAATTGAAAGTATTTTTTAGAGAGTGATGAATTTTATATTACATGGCATCTTAAATTCAATAAAGTAAAGCATTATTCATCACTAAATTTTACTTAAATAATAATGTGCTATAAAAAAACAATTAAAAGATGACAAAATGCAAATTTATAGTTGTCAGGCAACCAATCTTGCTGGTAAAAAGATACTGAAGAAACAGGAAAAATATGAAAATGTTAAAATGTGTGAAAAATGAATTTTATTAGAAAAGTGACCTTAGGACAATAGTCTAGTCTGCCATAAGTCTGAAATGAAAGTAGATCCTATAGAAGCAGCCTAAGGTTTTTGCACAACATTCAAAGTTTCTTTCTCATTAATTTATTGAATTTTCCTGAGAGAGAGCTTAAATAATGATTTTCACTATAAGCATTCAGTGTAGCAGCTAAAGAAGAGGAAGAAAACAAAATTATGGGGCCATTATTCGAAGTTGTTCTTTCCTTTGTAAAAGCTGGAAAAAAGTCACAGTTATCCTAAGAGGCTCATAAAATGTGATGGAAAGTTATGACAAATACCCTCAGACAAAAAGAAAAAACACGTTTTTGGAAAAAATCTTTGTCTAATGACATGATTATTGTTCTATGTTATTATTGTCAGACCTATGGCAGAAAAAATTATACTCTTTATCAAAAAAGTTAGAATTTCATGAAGCTCTCAATGTGCAATGCGTGGTACACTGGTAGAAAGTGCCTGAATGAAAATATTTGTGACATTTTCTCTTTGTAGAGAAAATTAGGAGATAAAGGATTTTGTTTTCTTGTGTTTTATGAGCTGTGAGGTTAGAGTGCACTCATTTATGTATTGACATACCATAAATAAAGTATAAAAGTCACTCTTTGAAGAAAGTATGCATTTATTCTTATGTATCATCAAACCATGTACTGTTTTATGTAAATTCAGTAGCCAGTTATCAATAATTTACTCTCTGATCTTGATTTCTTTCAGAAAAATGTAAATCATAACCTTTGATTGTGTATGATTCCAATATTCTGTAAAAAATAAGATACAGGAAAGGGAAAATCAGTACACAACTTTTCTTACTCAAAACTACCCTAGTCATCAAAAAAAAAAAAAAATACATTCCTACATGTATGAATGCTTTGAAGTGGATGGTTGAAATAAAGTTTTTATTCGAGTGATTTTCTTTGTGTCAATAGCTATTAATTATGGAATTTCAAGTATATCTCAAGGGCTTCAAATCTGTATACATCAGAGTTATATATTACCGTCTTGAAATACTTAATTGTATTATTTTAGTGTAAAAATATACCAATTTAAAATTTTCAGAGAATATTTCAGGAAAAAGTAAGAACAAAATTATGATCCACACACTTCAATTTCTAGGATTTCAATTTTCTCTAAAAACTTACCGATTCCTTATACATGTCAGATTTTTGGAAATGATTAGGTATTATTGGCATAATTAAAATTTCTTAAAATAATTGATTGAATATAAATACTTTGTAGAATCAATCAAATTATGAGTTAGAAATTCATTCAGTCTCTGATTTCTTGTTTTGTCCTAATTTGAAACATTCTTCTAGATTTTGAAAGTTTTTTTTTATTATTCCCAGAATATCTAAGGATATATTTTTAGTAAGAAAAATCTCTGTGGTTTTTTTGTGTTCATGTTACCTTAATATTTTTAGTCAAAATCTTTGTAGTTTTCATCTCTATAACTCATTTTTTTATCGTTGACATTCTCCTTAGTAACTATGATGTTTTTGGATTTCAAAGCTATGGCAATCGTAATATCATCTTATTTTTCCAAGAGCAAATAATAACTCTTAGAAGGGGTTGAGAAAGGAAAAAGAGTGACCATTTTGGAAAGCAGGATAGTAAGTTGATCAGAAAAATGTGAATAGAAGCTAGACAGCCTGTCATTTTATGCCACTTCGGAGAGACACAGAAGAGATAGATATTTGAATTTAAATGGGAGCAAGTTATGAAAGACACTGAGGGCAAAAGGAAAGGGTTGTGGATGTTTGAGTGTGGTTGGGGTAAGAGAAATTCATTGTCTGGAGCCGTGTTTCTCAAAATGCAGTCTATAAACCTGCAGCACATATCATCTATGGACTTTTAGAAACACAAATCCTAAGGTCCCACCCTAGACGTGCTGAATCAGATCGCTGGCGACAGACCCAGCAATCTGTTTTCAAAAGCACTCCAAGTAACCCGATGCACACTGAAGTTGTGATGAATTTATTTGTAAAGCTAAGGGATAATGTTAAGAGAGTGTAACTTTGATATCAAGATTTTGCAGGTGATATATTAGTCCAAGATAAGTGAATGGTTGATAGGGAATGATAAAAGATCACCAGAAGATGAGAAAAGCAGTCAAGGAATAGAAACAGGCATTGAACAGATTATACATGTTGACTCATCCATCAGTTCATCAAAAATGATCACGAAAGTCTTAATGGAAAGAAATCCATTAGTCAATAGCAAATATTTTCAATAAATCTTCAGTAATTGAGACTAAAAGGATATTTTGTTTTTTTTTTTTTTAGATTTTATTTATTTATTCATGAGAGACAGGGAGAGAGAAAGAGAGAGAAAAAGGCAGAGACACAGGCAGAGGGAGAAGCAGGCTCTCTGCAGGGAGCCCGATGTGAGACTCAATCCCAGGACTCCAGAATCACATTCTGATCTTAAATCAGACACTCAACCACTGAGCCACCCAGGCATCCCTAAAAGGATACTTTGAAAGAGCTACTTCTTTCTCTAAAAGAAAAGGCATAATATCTTTAAGTAATAAAGTAATAAAAATGAGCAATGAACACACTTGAGCAAATGAGCAAAAACTAATAAAAACACACTTGAGCAAATGAGCAAAAACTAATAAAACACACTTGAGCAAATGAGCAAAAACTAATAAAAAAATAAAATACATAAAAATAAAAAAATAAAATTTTAAAAATGAAACAAGGATGAACAGATCACAAGAGACATGTGACTCAGAGTTGTAGACATTCTATTTCTTCATGAAATACATAGGTTTCTTTTTCTTATTGGAAAGTTTTCATTTTAGAAAATAAAATATTTGCCATCTTGAGCAAAACATCAGATTATACCATGTCCAGAGGTCAAAATAGGAATTTTTCTTTTCATGATGGTGCTATACATAAAAACTCAAAAGTATAATTAAAACATTTACAAATCTACACATTGACACACATTAAGTCAATTGCTTCATGTAGATCTCAATTTTCATGTAATCACAGATTTTTTTTTATGACTTCTCAAAAAAAAAAAAACTGTTCATCATTCTCAGTCTCGCACTCTTTTCTCAATCACTTATCACCCAGATTTATTTTGTATTCATACCACTGGTAGAGCCCTGCATTATGATATGCTTTTATCTATTTATTTGAATTGTCTTCCTTAGCATAGAATATTTCATGAGCTTATGGACCACACCTTGTCTGTCACTATCATTAATTCTGAGCATATCCAGCCCTCAGTTGCTTTTGTTGAATAAATAAATGAACACATTAATGACTCTAGTGTTGCTGCTTTAGTGATAGAGGTCTTCCATTAGACAGCATGACATATTTGTTTTTACATCAGAAATCATTGGTATTGGCAATTATGACTAATTTCTTAGCCACTGCAATATTTTATTTTATATTATTTTTGTTTTTATTTTTTTAGTCACTGTGATATTTTAAAGCATTCTTTAGGGAAAAAGCTATGCCTCTTTCCTTAGATCTTGAAAGAGATCTCTGAGGAAAAAAATTAAGAACTGTTTTTAAGGAAAATAAATTTAAAAACAGAACAAAGCTTTTAAAATCATCCTTATGTGTAAAAAAAAAATTATAGAGATAAAATAAAAACCAAATAATATCTCATCATTTGAGGTAACCACCTTTAACAATAGTCTCTACATGGTAATAAAATTCATTTATATTATAAAACAAATATTTTTTACATATACATTACATATTTTATTATGTTGTTTATTAACATGATTTGCATTTTAACTCAAGATGGCAGAGAATTGCATGACAATAAATGTGGCTTAAATTTATCCTATTTAATGGCTATATTACTTTGCAATGCAAGTTTGTATCATAATGCAATTAACAAATATTAAGTGTTAAGGTCCTCAATTTGTCTTCAAAACCATACAATAAACAAGAGCAAAAACTTTATACTATTAAATGATTTATTTATGATAAATTCTACTATGACCAAAAAGGCTCTTAAATAATGTACAAAATTCCATTTGCTGTTTTTTACATCATGACTATTTCTGAATTTATTATATTGGTAACTTTTACTAAGAGAAATATTTAAAGTTAAAGAAATGATAAGATGGAGATATTCTAACTTGTCTGGGGTTTAATGAAAATTTAGCAATAGCTATTCACTTGCAAACAACTCTGAACTATAAGAACTATAGAACACAGAACTCAAATCCTGAATACTTCCCACTGTTGCTGGCAGATGAAAGTAGATCATAGTCAGTCACTGAGATGAAAATTATTTTGTGCAAACAAGGTAAAAATATAAATATATTATACATCTCTATTGACACTACTGACTTTATAAATGTCTTGAAAAAATTTAGTTTTCTCATTGGTAAGTCAGAGTTGATAACAGATAAACATCATCATGAGGATAACAGGGAAACAAATGCTAGCTACAGGACCCTGCAAAGCAAAAATATTAAATGGATTTTCACTTCCTTTCCCACTGCACCTCCAACTCTTTAATATAAAGAAAAGCATAACCATTTTTTACATAAGACATCCTGCTTCTCTAGTACAAAATAATATTTGGAGAACAATACAATGAACTTTATGAGAAGATGTTGGAAATATATTTATCAGTCTGGGCAGATTTTGAGCTAAGCTGAGTCAGTTACTTCCTAGGTGAGTGGTTGTTGAACTCACTTTGAGAATTAGCCTTCAGAGTTTCAACATTACCAATAATTGCAGAATGTCAGTACTTAGGATTTGTGACTATTTCTATCTATTCATCATCAGAATTATTGGCAACATTGCAAGTTTCATTCTAAGGTAAATTCAATACTTGTAGGTTGGTCACCATGGGTATCAAGACATAGAACCTTGCCATCTCGTTCAGCAAGCAATGAATGTCTGCTTCCCAAATTCTTTCTTGTGAGTAGAAAAGACTTCTCCCAAATGTCTAGCAAAAACTGCCTATCTATGGCCAGATTTGTGGTGTATGCCTATTAATGACCAAGTTCTTGATGGTGAAAATGGTTTTGTCACTAGAATGATCATAGTACTTCCTGAAAAATGAAGTTTTTCTTATTGTCCTTAATTTCTTGAAAGTTCTCTAAACACATGCCATTAAATAGTTGGTTAATTGCTTTGTTTCCAAGAATTATCAGAATTTAACGTCTGAGAAAAATGATCTCAGATGCTATTTTTTAATTGAAGTATAGCTGATGTACAATGTTATATTCATTTCAGGTGTACAAATTAGCAAATCCACAATTATATACATTACACAGTGCTCACCATGATAAATGTAGCTGCCATCTGGCACCATACAGAAATATTACAATTTTATTGACTATATTACCCTCAGATGCAATTTTTTTAATTTAATTGTAGTTTAAGCAAAGCAACACTGATTTCAGAGTATAGATCTGAAAAGAAAACTTCATGTGTTTATTGGCAGTGTCAGAGGAATTGTGTATAGTGGTTTTAATGATTCCATTCACCATTTAAATTTTCCCATAGCCAGGAAATATGCTCTTATTACTCTTCTCATTCCACATCATCTTAGGAAATTAAACTAAAAATATGTAATTGTCAGAAAAAATTTGTGACAGGGTAAAATTTAAATAGAAGATATCAAAGAGGTGCAACAGATACTTCAAATGTCGCTAAATACACATAGGCGATGAAATCTGTGATTTCCAGAGTTAATTTTGCATATAACTATCAATGAATTAACTATTTTTGATATATTTCTGGGAAATGATCAAGGAAGAATTTTCTAAGATTTGGGCTGCTGAACACACAACCACAATTGAATTTATTTTATTCTTTTTGTAAATAAATATAAGAGTGATGTATTTATGACAATTTTAGAGGAAACATGCTAAAGTGAAATGCATGGCGATCATGTGATTTATGTGATCCCTGACTGCATGCGCACATGTGAAACATAAAACATTAAAGTGACATAATTTTATTTATTTTTTTAAAGATTTTATTTATTTATTCATGAAAGACAGAAAAGACAGAGAGAGAGAGAGAGAGAGACACAGGCAGAGGGAGAAGCAGACTCCATACAGGGAGCCTGACATGGGACTCCATCCCGGGTCTCCAGGATCCCACCTGGGCTGAAGGCAGCGCTAGACCGCTGAGCCACCCAGGCTGCCCCAAGAGTGACATAATTTTAAATCGGAATTCCACAGCACTATTGTAAATGGTATCTTGAGGTTCTTCAATTCACCTTTAAACGCTTAAGAATAATAACTTATTGTTTAGTGATTAATTATCAAAAAAATAGTCCGGAAATCTATTCATATTCAAATTATTGTAAGAAACATTAATTTTAATTGAAAAATAGGTTCAGGGAAATGCAGTTGTTATAGCTTTTTAACTTGAAAGAAAATAGCAACAAATAGCAATGCAATACATTTATAAATACCTTAAGATCATATTGTAAATAAGTTCAATAACTCTGGTAAAATGACAGGTTTATTTTAAAATATTTTCATAGGACATTTAATGCATTTTGATCCACTGAAGTTTTTTTTCCAACTCTAATTAAGGTGTTTTGTTTTGTTTTTGTTTTTTTTTGTTTTTTTTTTTTTTAGTTTGTTTTATTTTTGTTTTTCTTTTGCCTGGACTCATGGATTCAAGAAGAAACAGACAATGGAAACCACTCTGGCTTTCCAACTTTTAGTTATTCTTACACAAACCCTGAAGAGCAGAGCATGGTAGAAAGGAAAAGTGGGGGATACCCGTCATCCCCACCATTTTTTTCTTCCAATGACTTGACACCACCCAGGCCATTTCAACACATAAGGAATGCTGACCCAAGTCTATTTTCCGGGATTTACTGCTATACTCCCAACCAGTAAACATTTTAGGTGCAGCAGGTCTAGCTAATCTGCTATTTGGAGACGTTGACAAGACTGCGTGTTTCTGGAGGCTATGCAACTTTGTTGGAAAAATTAAATGAAAGAATAAAGGTATGACTTTAGTGAACTATGAAGTCCCCACACGGTTTGCCACCCTCGTGTGAGTGTAGCACGTTTACGTATAGTACAATTACTTGCTAAATTAAAACCAAGTATCAGTTGGAAATCTTCACACTATGGCAAGTGGAGGCAGTGAAACCCGTGATTCAACTATAGAAGAGAGTTTGAGTCCGAAATTTTGAGGCCATCAGTGAAATAATCATTTCTAAGTGTTAGGAAGTTTACGCTATAGTTCTAGTGTTGTATACAGAGAGAAACAGAGAGCCAGTGAGTATCTTTCCGTCTTTTGTCTAGTTTCTTCATACCCTGTAACAATTTTGCCAGCCTCTCATCAAAAACCCTTGGAAGTTTTCCCTGCACTCCTGTTCAGTACAAACTTATCATACTAACTGCTGTTTGTGTCTACATTTTTTTAAATCACAAAAGCCTTCCAAACCATTCTGAGACAAGTAGACATGCATTTGTGGAATGCAAAAGGAAAAGAAATATGTGACCAACAACATATAGTATTGTGAGGACGGGAAACACAGATGGTGGAAACATTTTTTTCGTTAATATTTGTCACAAACATATGAATGAAAGCTCACACACTTAAAATGTTTTACCTTTGCCCATATTATAGACATTTGAATTTCAACATTGAGCAGTGATAGTTAATGACAATATAATGTCTTAACAAGGCAGCTAATAATGCAATTCTTCTTTGCTTGAACTTCCACCTTTCACATTAGCTAGAAAAATGCACTTCCTACTAATCATAAGAAGGAACAAAATAGATTTTAAAAAATGAGTGAAACATTCCCTGTGGCATTCTGGACAAAAGTGTCTGGATTGCACATTTATTGGATATTAGAGTAGAAACATTGCTAATTTTTATTCCCAAAGCTCAATAAGGTTAATTAAAGTTCACATGAATATACATAAAATATTCACATGAATAACATATTAAGTCATCAGCACATTGTTCCAATAGAGGGCAGCTGATTAACAGACTTAAAGTATAGTTTTTACATACATACTGGGGCCTGGCCAATGAACCAAATCAAATTGTCTAATGAATTGAGTAATCTTAAAATGGATTAATTAGGTTGGTAATTATGAATTAAGAAATTAAAAAGTGATGAATTATTTTGGTAGCAGATAATGGCAGTTGACAATTTATTACAAATTCTCATAGTATTTATTATAATAACATTAATCATGCACAGCTGTTCTGCTATTAGGATAGTTAAGGGTAATTCCATAGAATTTCATTCAAAAGTAATATCTTCTGTTCACAGGAGGGGAGCTAAGTGTGTAAAGATGCATTAAATAATAAGAAATCTAAGATTAGCTTTTCGTGTGCTCATAAATTAACTTTGAAAGGAGGAGATATCTTTCTAGGTGATGACTTAGATAAATCTCCCGTCGATTGTAATGCTAATTTGAATAGTCCTCCGGTGTCTCTTGAGCCTCCATTTTTCTTCCGGGATGCTGAAAGGGCTGGACTTGCAAGGTGAGAAAACTCTTCTCGATGTTCAGTTACTGTCAGCAAAAAGAGGGCATAGAATTTATGTCTTTATGGCCTCAGCTTAAACTATATTATTTACCATACCTTCAAATACTACGCTAGTGTTGCAAAACTGATTGGGGAAGTTTCTAACTTTGGCTATCATCTGGAGACTTTTAGATTACTTTGGGATTACTTGCTTCTTTTTTTTTTTTTTTTTTTTTTTTTTTGATTACTTGCTTCTTAAAAGTCAGATAAAACATATTGGTGAAATGCTTTGCTCCAGGTGCAGTTCAGTGATTTATCTAAAAAGTAGCTGGAGAAGAACAAACATTATATGGTCTCATTCATTTGGGGAATATAAAAATTAGTGAAAGGGAATAAAGGGGAAAGGAGAGAAAATGAGTGAAAATATCAGTGAGGGAGACAAAACATGAGAGATACCTAACTCTGGGAAACGAACAAGGGGTAGTGGAAAGGGAGGTGGGCGGGCGTTTGGGGTGACTGGGTGATGGGCACTAAGGGGGGCACTTGGCAAGATGAGTACTGGGTATTATGGTACATGTTGGCAAATTGAACTCCAATACAATTAAAAAAAAAAAAAAAGTAGCTGGTGGGGCACCTGGTGGCTGAGTGGTCGAGTGCCTGCCTTCGGCTCAGGTCGTGGTCCCAGAGTCCTGGGTTGACTGTGTTGGGCTCTCAGCTTCTCCCTCTCCCTCTGCCTACACTCTGGGCCTGTTGGTGCTTGCTCGCTCTGTCAAATAAATAAATAAAATATTAAAAATAAATAAATAGTAACTGGTATTTTCAAAGTAACAAGTTACTGAGTTTATTTATGCATTTGGCTGTTTTTTTTTTTTTTTTTTTTGCATAGTTCATTAATTTCACTATTTACCTTTACTAGTTTTCTCCTCCCAGTTTCTTTGGTCTATAATGTTCTGCTTTTTCTAGTTTCCTGATATAAGTGCTTCTTTTAGTTCTCGTGCTTGATCATTTCTTACATAGTGAAATAAGACTGGTATACTTGAATTATTAGGTCTATGTTTCTGTACCTTTTGTTAAAATTGGGAATTAGACTAAACTATGCGGTTTCTTTAGTAAAAAGGACGAAGGAGGAGGAGAAGGTGACACCATGAAGCATCTGACAACACAAAAGTCAGAGGAGCATTTCACAAAAATGAAGCTTTCAAAAAAATGCAAACAGAAGGCAGAAGAATTAGGATTTTGAGGCTTTCCAACGTGAGATCTCTGACCAAACTTCTTTTCTGAAACTGTGGCAAACAGCAGTAGAAACAGAGCTTTAGCTCAGGTGCCAGAAATAGGGGTTTACAGTCAGGGATTCAAGGAGGAAAGTTAGGTAGCAAGGATATCACGGAGCAACACATATCTTGAGCATATGCTCCCCACAGATCTCTGGCTACTATATAAATATGTACGAGTTATGGAGACCCCAGGGCCCAAGAGAATCAATGAGGAGACAGACAGTTTGAACCATAGAGCCACATGGGGCAAAATGTGTAAGGTTTTGCTTTTATAACAGTGCACTCCTAAAATTCTGCACCTCATGAAACAGAAAGTGGAAGCCCTCGTTTTTAAAATGTCAGATGTCAGAGCCTAGGCTGGCAGAGAGCTGTAAATTGCACAGGAATCAGAGAGACACCCCCAGGGGGCTGGATAAAACAGCAATGCTGAGAAATCACAAGAACGTGATAGGCATTTTTGTGAAATGCAGAGAAGAAAAATTTTGTTGAGTTCAACGAAATTAACTGCCATCTAGAACAGCAGACGCAATGGTATATTTTCCACAATTTCCAAATTCCAAATTCAAACCATTAGAAATAACAAGAAATAGGAAAATGAGACACACCAAAGAAAAGTAGTAGTCAGTGGAGACAGATTCTGAGTACAATCAGAAATTAAACTTATTAGACAAAGATTATAGAACAGCTATTGCACCTAAATTAATTTTTAAATGTAGATTTTATTTTATTTTTTTAAAGATTTATTTATTTATTCATAAGAGACACACTGAGCAAGGCAAAGACATAAGCAGAGGGAGAAGCAGGCTCCCTGCAGGGAGCCTGATGCAGGACTCGATCCCAGGACCCCGGGATCATGCCCTGAGCCAAAGGCAGACACTCAACCACTGAGCCACCCAGAGGCTCCTAAGTGTATATTTTAAATAAGGGAAAATACATATTCAGGTAAAGACTATCAAAAGAGAAATTGAAATTATGTTTTTAAAAATAAAATTTTCAAAGCTGAAAAGTGGAATCACTAAAATGTATAAAAATGCTTGTTTAGACCCATAGCAAATTGGAGACAAATTTATGTGTGACCTTGAATGTAGATCAAAAGAAACTACCCTCAAAAAAAAAAAAAAAAAAAAAAAGAAACTACCCTCTCTGAAGAAGAAAAAGAGAGAGATTGAAGACATATGGATGGACTTTCACTTCCAACAGTATTGTAAGAGCAAGAACTAGAATCATGCTTGCTATAATAGCTTATTAGTTCCAGAAGTTTTCCTGCTCATTCTCTCAAATTTCTACATAGACAATCATATCACCTCTGAACAAAGACAGTTTTATGTCTGCATTTGCCACCTGTATACTTTTCATCTACTTTTTATGTCTGATTGCACTAGCTAGAACTTCCAGCAGAATGTTGCAAAAGGGTGCTGAGAGGGGACATCCTTGCTTTGGACATAACCTTAGTGGAAAAGCTTTGAGTTTTTCACCATTAAGTATGATGTAGCTGTAGGTATTTCATAGATATTACTTATCAAGTTGGGGAAGTTCCTCCTCTATTCCTAGTTTAGTGAGAGTTTTTAACATGAACAGGTATTGAATTTCACCAAATACTTTTTCTCCATTTGCTGATATGTGATTTTCAAGTCACAGAAATTGATATGATTTCTTTTCTGTAAAAAAGATTTTATTTATTTATTCATGGGAAACAGAGAAAGAGAGAGAGGCAGAGACACAAGCAGAAGGAGAAGCAGGCTGTTTGCTGGACATGACGTGGGGCTCCATCCCAGGACTCCAGGGTCGCTCCCTGAGCCAAAGGCAGACGGTAAACCACTGAGCCACCCAGGTGTTCCTGTGATTTCTAAATGTGTAAATATGACGTAAATCTCACAATATTGTGGGGTCTGTTTTAGACTGGTTCCCACAGAAGGTTTTAACTCTCAAGTCTCCCTGCTGGACCTCAAGCATCTCATCAGTTACGGTGCAGGTTTTCCTACTCTGACACTACTTCCCCTGGTGGAAACCCCGTTGAACCTCTGCTCCCGTAAACTGCAATTCCCCATAAACACCTGCCTCTCCAAACTTGGGGGCAGTGATTTTCCAAGAAGACTGTGGATTTTACTTCCTGGTAGAAGAGAGCAATAACTATTGCTCTATTCAGCATTTTACTTCCTGGTAGAAGAGAGCAATAACTCCCAAACTCCTTCTATGTAGAACCCCAAATCCCACTAATCTGTTTTGGTCACATAAATCTGCCTATTGTGAATATTTCTTATAAATAAAATCATACATTTGTGGGTTTTATGACATTTCTCTGGAGCTCTCTTCATCTTTCTTCCTTCTTCAGATTGCAACTTCTCCTGTCCCACTTTCAAGTTTGTGTATTTTTATTTTTGCCAACTCAAATTTATTATTGAGCCTCCTCTATTGAAATTTTAATTTCAGTTATTGTACTTTTGCATATCATAATTTCCACTTTTTAAAATAATTTTTATACACATCTGCTTATTTTATGGGACACTGTTATCTTTCCTTCCTATAATTCTTTAAGCATGGTTTCCTTTAGATTTTTTAACATATTTACAAGCAATACTGGGAAGGCTTTGCTTGCAAACCCTACCAGGTCCACCTCTGTGACAGTTTTTATTTCTGTTCTTTTTAATGTGTATGGTTCAAATTTTCCTTTCTATTTGCATGTTTCACGTTTTGTAGAAAATAATTTAAATAATATACTTTAGCAACTCTGGATCATGATCCATTCTCGATATTGATATTGTCGTCTTTGTTTACTTCTTTATTTCTTTATTTAGAGACATGATGGACTAATTCTGCAAAGTCTGTTTTCCCACTTTGTACAGCCTCTGATGTCCCCACACAGATCTTTCCCTGTGTTTTATTGGCCTAATCACCTAAGAGTCATCCCTGGATCTGCATCTGCCACTTTTTGTTCAGAATTTGTGCTTTATGCCCCCTTGGCCAGTTAGATTTCTCTCCTCTGCTATTGCATGTATGCCTAGCCAATATTATAGTCCAAGGGGTTTGCAGATCTTTATACCCTTGTAATTGTTTGTCAGGGATCCTGTACCAAAATACTATAGACTGGGTGGTTTGAACAACAAAAATTCATTATCTCACAATTCTGGAAGCTAGAAGTCCAACCTGAAGGTATCAGCAGGGTTAGCCTCTTCTGGAGACTATAAAGGAAGAATCCTTCCCAGTTCTCTCTGCTTGGCTTGTAGGTGGCTGTCTTTTCTGTATGCTTTTTCACACCGTCTTACCTTTATTCGTGACTGTGTGCAAGTGTATTAGAAAGGACACCAGTCATCCTGGATGGAGATCCATCCAATCACCTCACTTTAACTTGATTACCTCTCTAAGACCCCATCTCCAAATAAGCTGGCACTCTGAGGTACTGAGGTTAGGACTCCAACACATGAACGGAGAGCACAACCCAACCCATGACTGCCATATTCAGTCAGGGATAAGCTTGGAAGTTGTCCCTCGATTGGTCCTGAAAAAAGGTGCAAAGTTGGTCCTGTGCACAGTGTTTTAGAGTGCCAGGGTTAAGTGTGATGCTATTTTAAGTCTATCTTGATAGGAATTGACCCGGCATAGGTATAGTTTATCTTTCTGTGTCTGCTAAAACATTCCTTTTCTGACATTCCTTTTGTGCTTCTGCCCTGTGTTGCTGAGCGCATGTAGAGCTTGAACAATGTTAGCAGGTGTGCTCCTATTTCTCTCTGATTGTTCCTGCCTGTATGTAGGCTAGCACATGTGCACAGGTTATCCTGATCCACATATTTGGGTGGGTTTCTAGGAGGACTCTTTGAGATTTTCTCTTTCCAGGCTCTCCCTCTTAAACTTCAGGTGGCTTTGCCATCTTATTTGTTTCCCTGTAAACTATATGTACTTACGAGGTTTCTAAATTTGCCTTAACCCAAGGATGTTACACAGGGGTCAGGTAAAGGCAAACAAATGTCGAATGTCTTCAGGACAGTCTTAAAGAGACATAGTGTATCAATTCCACTGCCCTTCTTCCCTGGACCTATCAAAACATTTAAAATTTACACCAACTCCTCAGA
Source organism: Canis lupus baileyi (assembly GCF_048164855.1). Classification (NCBI taxonomy): domain Eukaryota; kingdom Metazoa; phylum Chordata; class Mammalia; order Carnivora; family Canidae; genus Canis; species Canis lupus. The sequence goes on along the minus strand of NC_132868.1, from coordinate 3,325,015 downwards.
AAGACTACCTATAAAATAGTGGAAGCCATGTCTTTCACACTGAAGGGCTTCCCTTGGCTTCACAGAACTCAAGCTCTGATTTTTATCTCAAAGCCTGAGTGTTTGCTATCATTTTACTACATAAGACATTTGCACCTTTATGGATTCTATTCTTGACCTTTATCATCGAATTCCGTGCATTGCATTTCAACTTCTGAGAGAACGAAAAGATCCATTATTTGAGAAATTGTGACTTTTTGAGTATTTGATTTCTTATTCTAGTGATGCAACTATGTGAGACATGGCCATATATTCAGGTCTCCGGAGACTGGAAGGCAGGATAAGTCTCCCAGAAGTATTTCTGTGGAGAAGTGTTGTTTGGTGACTACGCTTTATGACTACAAAGATGAATGAAGCTGTTCTTACTCTATGCATATAAATTTTAATGTTATCTCTGGTCATGGAACAATGAATATGCCAGAAGCTGAGGCTTCTTATCACTGACCCATTAGTGCCCTCAACTCTGATTACAACATATAAAACTTTCCAAAAGTGTATTATAGCTGAGACTTTATATTAGCCGAAACTGATGCTCAGACAGGCTTGCCAAATTACTTGTAGACAGTAATGTAAAATTATGGCTGATTTTAAATGTGAGGGTCACCCAATGATCTCATGTTCTTACTCCTCAGACTTAGAGGCAACTCAATTTAATGCAACCCTTCTGTGGAAGTCAAATTCTGTTAAAGAATGCCATATAATTCCCTTTTTCTTATAAGACATCATGATCAATAATGGTAGAGAGCTCTGTTTATCTTATTTATTTTACATTTGCAGACCAAATGAGTATCCTGAACAAATAATTAATTTTTATTGTAACTAGCCATACTTCTTTTTGGCCAGCTTAATTCTTTTAATCAAGTTTGGATTCATTTACCTATTAAAAGGACAAGATGTATTGATTGTGTTTGAACACAAGTCCTACATAAGTCTCAATAATGTTTCTTTGCCTTGAGAAAATAGGGTTTAGGGCCCCTGTTATTTTGATTGCCAAATGCAAAATGATCCACTATTTATCACTTAGAAAATTGATGGGTGTGTTTTACCTCTAAGAACAACATTTTCATGAGGAATAACGCATATTAATTAAAAGCTGATATCTTAGCCAATACAGTTTCCTTTTCTAGGTACTGCTATCTGGTTTTCTTTGGTCTAGCAATTCTCAGCAGTGTCATCAAGAAAGTTAATTCACTGATGTGATGAAGTGGTGACAAACAGGCTGATGTTTACTGGCCCTAGTGACTCCACTTATTTTTGATGTTTTGCTTTGTATTGTTGGGGGTTAGCTGTATAGACTGTAAGGAAAGGGAGGACCGGCCCTCAGAAATCCATCCTAGTCACTCTTTCTTTTGTCAGTATAGACTTTTCCTTAATTTGGTACTACATCTTGACTAAAGGGACAGCCTGTAATGGGCTTATGCCATTGCCACTTCCACTGGCAAACATGAACTGTAGTGAACTGAAATTCTTGAGAATAGTGGGGCATACTATAAATTTATTGATCCTTAAAGAACCATGACACTGAAATTCAAAGACTGAATTTCCCCCTCCCACATGGATTCTGACTTTGGTCTTGTGACTGGCTTTGGTCAATGGAAGGTAGGCAAATATGACATAAGTCAAAGCTTGGTAAGCATTTCAGCTTATGTACTCTGAAGCTTGTTTTTTGTTGCAATGTGCTTGGTATCTATTTTGAAAAGAAGTCTAACATACCACAAGGAGGGATAAGAGAGATTGAGAAAAAGAGGTCCCAGATTTCCAGCTATTCCCACTGAGGTACATACTCATGAATGAGGCCATTTTGAATGTTCCAGCATGAGCTACTGTCTGGTCGCTGCAGCATAGAATACTCCCAAGGAGTCCAGCAGAAGGACCAATCAATTCAAAAACACATGAGCAATATTACAGTATTTTTTTTAATTTTAAGCCATAAACTTGGACTAGTTTGTTACACAGCAAGAGGCAACTGAAATCAATGGTGATTTGGAAGCATTTGAGTCATGTGGACATCTTGATAAATTTCAGGTTGTGATTCAGTGGTCTGGGGTCAGGGCTGGAGGTTCTATATGTTCCACAATTTTCAAATTGATACCAGTGAAACTTCTGTGCAGACCACACTTTACAAATGGAGGCCCAATAATTCATTGTTCTTCACCTATCTTAAGACCATTTCTGGGCATATAATTGCTTTAAAAACTCAGATGAATCCTCTTTTTTTGAAGTTGTTTTTACTAGAAGAGTGAGTATAGAAGATATACCATTCTAGTAACATACATGGACAAATATACCTTTAAGTAACTCAAGTTTTGGGTGGTGCCTGGGTGGGTCAGTCGTTTAAGTGGCCAATTCTTGCTTTCAGCTGAGGTCATGATCTCAGCATCCTGGGATTGAGACTCGCATCAGGCTCTGCACTTAGTGGGGAGTCCGCTTGAGGTTTCTGTGTCTCCCTCTCACTCTGCCTCTCCCTTCCCTCTCTAAAATAAATAAATACATTTTTTTTTAAGTAACTCAAGTTTTTGGTGTCTGGAGAAACCTGCCTGAGGGGATCATTGTCTCTAATGTTCAAATACAGTATTTCAGTCACCAATAATTAGTCGTCTGGGAGAATCCTCAGAGGGCTGGCACTCGTCTTCTTATAAACTCCTAGACCACTGAACTCTGCTGTATGATTGGCCCCACTGAATCTGGAATCTTTTTACAGCATGTTTATCTACACTGTTTTCCTTCCTTCCACACTTTTTGTGAATGCACTGCTTCTTTTTGAAGTTTTGGAGTAACCAAGTATTCAGAATACATTGTAATGCAATCAACAATTTAAGACTGAATGTTACACACTTGACTCACAGAATTGATTTTGATTTTGTTCCTTCATTTGTTTTTGCTTGCCCTTGCCTCTGTTGAGGCCTCAATGAATGTCATTTTCTCTATTCTTACTTTACTTGCTCTATGTATCCATCAGTCTTAGCCCCTAACATCACTCTCACTTTTTTCAACAGATGAATTTTCCTTACTGTCATTTATCCAAATTAGACTCCTGATCTAAACGTATTGATCCTGACTTATTAAGGTGTTCTGCTGAATTTGCTGTGGCTCAGCAGTTGAAAGAGTTCTGTGTATGGCGATAATAAAGATGTGTTAATAGGTTTCTACCTTAATAAGTTCACTTTTATTAAAATGACTATAATGTATATTTTAGATTAAGTAAGTGAAGCCATTGGAAGGTTAGGGCAGGACAATACTCAAAGGGCAAGGTACTCACATCTAAACTTACTTATCTCTTTTGTTCCTAGAATCTGAATATGATCCCAGTCTCTGATTTTTCCCCATATTCAGAATCCATGCCTCTCTTACAATATTTTTTTGCAAATTCAGTTCTGCTTCATTCATGATTCTACAGTAATAGAAAGGAAAAATTTAATAAGCTATTTTAGGAACCCAGAATCATTCCATCTTAACTACTACAGTATCTAATATTAAGGGTTTTTTTTATCCCGGAAAGCCATTCCAAAATTTTAAACTTGTTTTGATTACTGATTCCATTATGTAGCTGAGTAGTTTCCTGATACATTGACAGGACATTTTTTACATTTCTCTTTCTAGGGTAAAGCTGTAAAAGTTGTGTATGGTCATGATAATTGTTGTCAGTTAGCCCCAACTCTAGACTTTTAATATGCCTGTTGAAATTACATAACCAAGTGCTAGTAGAGATATATGTGTAAAAACAGTGAATCTATAAATTTTGATCTTATTCAGAATGTGAATCAATTTACCTAAGTGATTGGCTAAAAGGTACATTAATAGAATATATAATCAAAAATTAAATATTCAGATGTACTTATAATTTAAGTTCTGTTCATATTCTAAATGATTTGAGGAATTACAACCCTATGCAATAACATAATAATCATATACAGTCTTCATAAATATAGTCATGACATGGTAAAAGTGTAAAACCAGAGACTATGAAAGGCAGGCCATTTGTTTCAAATAAAAGTTGTGTGAACCTTTTCTGAGTACAAATTGGGGTTATTAGGCCCTACCCTAAAATGTATTTTTCTTACCAAAATTTCAGAGTTTAAATTACTTATTATCTCACGGAAGCCAGAGGAGAAAAACAAATGGAACTTGTCATAAAAGACAGATCTTCTCTCAGATGAGTAGAGCTTATTCATAGGCAATACTAATATAAAAAGTAATAGCTGCAGGATATACAGCATGCCTTATTACAGCATATTGATTAGACACAAAATAATTTTTTTAATTATTTATTTTAGAGAGAGTGGTGGGAAAGGTATAGAGACAGAGAGAGAGAGATTGGGAATCTCCAGCAGATTCCTTGTTGAGTGCAGAACCATCATGGGACTTGATCTCATGACCTGAGCCGAATTAAGAGTGGGCCATTTCATTTCTATACACTAACAATGAGACTGAAGAAAGATAAATTAAGGAGTCAATCCCATTTACAATTGCACCCCAAAGCATAAAATACCTAGGAATAAACCTAACCAAAGAGGTAAAGGATCTATACCCTAAAAACTATAGAACACTTATGAAAGAAATTGAGGAACACACAAAGAGATGGAAAAATATTCCATGCTCATGGATTGGCAGAATTAATATTGTGAAAATGTCAATGTTACTCAGGGCAATTTACACATTTAATGCAATCCCTATCAAAATACCATGGACTTTCTTCAGAGAGTTAGAACAAATTATTTTATGATTTGTGTGGAATCAGAAAAGACCCCAAATAGCCAGGGGATTTTTAAAAAAGAAAACCATAGCTGGGGGCATCACAATGCCAGATTGCAGGTTGTACTACAAAGCTGTAGTCATCAAGACAGTGTGGTACTGGCACAAAAACAGACACATAGATCAATGGAACAGAATAGAGAACCCAGAAGTGGACCCTCAACTTTATGGTCAACTAATATTCGATAAAGGAGGAAAGACTATCCATTGGAAGACAGACAGTCTCTTCAATAAATGGTGCTGGGAAAATTGGAGATCCACATGCAGAAGACTGAAACTAGACCACTCTCTTGCACCAGACACAAAGATAAACTCAAAATGGATGAAAGATCTAAATGTGAGACAAGATTCCATCAAAATCCTAGAGGAGAACACAGGCAACACCCTTTTTGAACTCAGCCGCTGTAACTTCTTGCAAGATACATCCATGAAGTCAAAAGAAACAAAAGCAAAAATGAACTATTGGGACTTCATCAAGATAATAAGCTTTTGCACAGCAAAGGATACAGTCAACAAAACTAAAAGACAACCTACAGAATGGGAGAAGATATTTGCAAATGACATATCAGATAATGGGCTAGTTTCCAAGATCTATAAAGAACTTAATAAACTCAACACCAAAGAAACAAACAATCCAATCATGAAATGGGCAAAAGACATGAAGAGAAATCTCACAGAGGAAGACATAGACATGGACAACAAGCACATGAGGAAATGCTCTGCATCACTTGCCATCAGGGAAATACAAATCAAAACCACAATGAGATCCTACCTCACACCAGTGAGAATGGGGAAAATTAACAAGGCAGGAAACCACAAATGTTGGAGAGGATGCGGAGAAAAGGGAACCCTCCTGCACTGTTGGTGGGAATGTGAACTGGTACAGCCACTCTGGAAACTGTGTGGAGGTTCCTCAAAGAGTTAAAAATAGACCTGCCCTACGACCAGCAATTGCACTGCTGGGGATTTACCCCAAAGATACAAATGCAATGAAACGCCAGGACACCTGCACCCCAATGTTTCTAGCAGCAATGTCCACAATAGCCAAACTGTGGAAGGAGCCTCGGTGTCCATCGAAAGATGAATGGATAAAGAAGATGTGGTTTATGTATACAATGGAATATTCCTCAGCCATTAGAAATGACAAATACCCACCATTTGCTTCAACGTGGATGGAACTGGAGGGTATTATGCTGAGTAAAATAAGTCAATCGGAGAAGTACAAACAGTGTATGTTCTCATTCATTTGGGGAATATAAATAACAGTGAAAGGGAATATAAGGGAAGGGAGAAGAAATGTGTGGGAAATATCAGAAAGGGAGACAGAACATAAAGACTCCTAACTCTGGGAAATGAACTAGGGGTGGTGGAAGGGGAGGAGGGCGGGGGGTGGGGGTGACTGGGTGACGGGCACTGACGGGCACTTGACGGGATGAGCACTCGGTGTTATTCTCTATGTTGGTAAATTGAACACCAATAAAAAATTAATTTATTAAAAAAAAAAAAAAGAGTGGGCCATTTAACTGACGAAGCCACCCAGACGCAAAGCCATTCTGGCAAAACATGGTTTCAGGTCCATATGCCACCATTTTCCCATAATAGTCTCAGTTTAGGCTTCTTTTCCTGGTATTAGTCGTAGCACCTCCTTTCTTTCTGAAAGATGTCTAGGATTAGATGACAAAATATTTGGCCACTCTATAAATATTAAATAGTTTGCATCAACTTTGGTCAGATTTATAACACATAGAATGTTAAACTTGGGCACAAGAAAATGACCATCCTAGATCTTTATAGATTGGTAAAATGATTATATGGGGCTCAGAGAAGAAAATTATCAGAGCCAGGATAAGGCAAGAAAAATAACTCTAAACTAAATAATAAATAAGGGTAGCCTGCAAATATGCATTTTTCAATAAAGATATTGAAATCTTTCTTTGTGCAGTTTATTATTATAAGCCCATTTTTTGGGTTATATAATTATTCTAACATTTCTGATTTATGTTCCATTATTGTTCCCATTTTATGAAAGAGTAAATTGAGGCACAAGGATTTTAAGTAATTTTCTCAGGCTGACATAGTTCGAGTTTTCAAAATATACATACACACACACACTTTCATACATATCCCTAAAGCATATTATGTATACACCTAACTACATATATATTTTTATATATACATCTGTATTATATATACATATGTTACATAAACTTAGACATATGGTGTCTATACACATATATAATACAGATATTATACCCATATTATAAACATATATATACATAAAACTGAATACCATGGCATTTAAAGAAGATTTGAGGTTAGAGATTTGAGGTTGGGTAAACATGGGCCTTTGGCTTTGCCTCTCTCTAGCAACATGATCTTCAGCATATTTTGTATTTCACTTAAGTCCCAGCACTTGAAATTGGTACCTGACACATAGCAACAATTTAACAAATTTCAGCTCATTTTTTATGTGGTTTTCAGTGTCTAATACGAAACCAAAGATAACTTATCCATTCAAAAACTCTGGTTTAATGCTTTAAAAAAAACTATTATTTCAAATGTTTTTAGTAATGAACTTATTAGATGTTTCACTGAGAACCTCACGTACTGTCTTACGACATTCAGCCATGGGTGGTAGCATGGGAAAATAAGCCTTGTTAATTGGAGAGGCTGGAGGCTGATAGAAGGAAGCAAAGGAGCACGGCAAAGACTGCCTGAACACAAATAGAATAGTGAAAGGGAACAGTGGAGCCTCCAACACATAGAGGGGGTTAATTCTACCATTGGGCTTCCTAAGCTGATCCCCACAAAAGGCACTCAGGTAATTACAAGCTTAGTTAATTATACATAAACTTTAAAACCATTACTGCATCCTTACTTTTTTTCCCCTTGGTCTGTTTACAAATGTGTGCTTATGATTTTGATTGGTTGCAATTCAAATCACTATATAACACAAAGCAAATGCTCTAGTGACTTCTTTTCAAAACAAACTTGTTCTTTTTTTTTTTTTTAGGATTTTTATTTCTTTATTTGAGAGAGAATGTGTGAGCGAGAGAGAGCACGAGCAAAAAAGGCAGGGGCAGAAGGAGATGGAGAGAGGGAGAAGTAGACTCCACACTGAGCAGGGAGCCCAATGTGGGACTCTATCCTAGGACACCAGGATCAGAACCTAAGAGGAAAGCAGCTACTTAGGGGACTGAGTCATCCAGGTGCCCTCAAAAGAAAATTTTGAAGTAATCAGAAGGCTTGGATAGTTTATTATACTACAGAAGCAACAGATTTAGAGATATATGTGCATTTTCTTTAAATAGAGCTAATCTTTATATGGAAGTAGTTATCTTATCAATAATGAACTCAATGCTTTCTAATGCATTATGCTTCAATGAAGTTCACTTTCATGTTTAAATGCAAAGAGGAGATGAAAAAGAAGTTATAACTTACTATATAGGTATATGTTTATTTATTTAGCAGAGAAAGTGAGTGAGTGAGAGCATGAGTGGTGGGAGGGGCAGAGGGAGAGGAAGGAGCAGATTCCCGGAGGAACCAAGAGGCCAAGCCAGGTTCCATCCCAGGACCTTGGGATCAGGAGCTGAGCCAGAGGCAGACCCTCAACTGACTGAGCCACCAAGGCATCTGATAACTTGGGGTGAAACTGCATCTTTAATATTTTATGTTAAAGTATCTGTAAATTCTAAAAATATAAAGATATATGCTGAAGTTTGTATTTCAAAACTACAGTTTAAACAAAAGGATGAAAAATTAGGAATAAACCAATAAAAGGGTACACCTACACTACTGCGTGACTATGTACAAAATACAAAGGGTCATTATAATTCTAGTGTTTGGAAACCAACTATATAACTTCAAATGAGTTATATAAATCAAATATTAACAACTTATGAGTTTATCAGTGAAAGGCAAATTAAACTTATTGTTATTATAATTTACTTACTTTCTAAGATCAGATTGCATATCAATCAGAAAACATTTTAATAATGTGTTGTCTAATTTATTAGGTGCTGTTTTTCTGGTCACAGAAGGTACCTCCCTTCCCTCATCATTTAGAAAAAAACAGATAACAAAAGGCATGTAATGAAAGAGGGAGATGTTTTAGCTTTCTTCTAAAACTACCCACATAACCTATTATCTATTTGGTTATATTTAGTAGTAGTTTTTACCTGATTAGATTTCATGATAGACAAAAATAGACATTAGATATGTACTGCAAGATTTATAGGACAATAAATAAAGTAATTTTACTGACCTGTTTAACCAACGTGAATCAGTTTAAATAGCTTAACCTTAAAATAAAAAATAGTAACAAATTAGAAATGTGTTTCATAGATTTTTAATAAAATGTTTTTTTAAGTGAAATATAGCATTCATACAGGTAAACGTCGTTTAGACGAAATTATACATCTAATTTGATATATTTTCTCGAAATGAACTCATTTGTATAACAGATCCAAGACAGTCATTTTAGTACCTGAAGAAGTCCTTGTGACTACCCACCAACTTCCTTGAGAACCACTATCCTGCTTTCCAATGGCCTAGTTTAGTTTTGCTTAATTTTAAGATTTTATTTATTCATGATAGACATGGGGGGGGGGGTGGGCAGAGACACAGGCAGAGGGAGAAGCAGGCTTCATGCCAGGAGCCTGACATGGGACTCGATCCCGGGACTTCAGGATCACGCCCTGGACCAAAGGCAGGCACTAAACTGCTAGTCACCAAGGGATCCCCCCCTTAATTTTTATTCTATAATACTATTTTGTGTCTAGCTTTTGTTTTTTATTCTCATTATTATGTTTGAGAGACTTACACATGATTTTTGTGGAGCAATAATTAATTGTTCATTTTAATTCTTGTGTAATACTTGATTGAACTAATTTAGGTTATTTACTTATTTTAATGGTTGTTTCTGGTTAGAGATTTTAGTTTATGATGATGCTATAAACTTGTCTTCTGTCCAGGTCTATACTCATTTCTTTTGCATATATGCTATGGATTAGAATTTCTGGATCATAGTGTGAATATATGTAACCTTGGTGCACAAGCCAAAGCATTCTCCAATAATGTATTTATCCCAATTTGTACTCCCCACAGCACGGTATAAAATGTCTAGTGACTCCATATCCTCACCTATATTTAATTTTTGTCAGTGTTTCTCCAAATAATTTCATTGAGGTATAATTCACTTAAACTGTATGCTTTTAAGTGTATAATTTAAAGATTTTTGGTAAAAAAAAAAATATATATATATATACACCCATGTAATCCTATGTCAATCTGCACATAGAGCATTTCTATCACTCACCCTAGTTCCTTCTTCAACTTTATAATTATTGCCACCAACAACCCCAAGTAATCAATAATTTGATTTCTACAACCATTTACTATTTTTGTCCATTATCAATCTTTATATACATGGAATAATACTGGATGTATTAATGCCTTATTTTCCTTGGTCAAATGTTTTTTTAAAAAAGATTTCATTTATTTATTTTCAAAGACAGAGAGAGCACAAGTGGAGGCAGGGGCAGAGGGAGAGGGGCAAGCAGACTCCCCGCTCAGTGAGAAACCCAACCCTGGGCTCAACCCCAGGACCCTTAGATCATGATCTAAGCAGAAGTCAGATGCTTCACCAACTAAGGCACGCAGGTGCCCCAGCAAAATATTTTTTAAGATTAATCTGTGCTGTTATGGCAATGTTAATTTGTTCATTTTTACTTATGAGTAAGATCTCACCATGTAGGTATATCAGTATTTATTCACCTATACACAAAAAGTTGAGCTGTTTTGAGTTCTGGAATATTATGGAGGAAAAAATTCTAATGTTCCATAAACAGTTGTGTATGTGCTTTATGTGAAGTTATGGTTTGATTTTTCTTGAATATACATAACTATAATTAATTTCTGAGTCATATGGTAAATGTGTGCTTAACTATCTAAGAAACTGCCAACTCTTCAAAAGTGGTTGTACCATTTACATTCTCTCTTTTTTCTCTCTATTTTTTTTTTTTTTTTTTTGGTGACCATTTACATTTTTACCAGGACTGTGTGAGTTTTGTTTGCAAGAATTCATCACCAACATGATACAGAATCAGATTTTATAATTTTAGCTACTCAGTGAATGTAAATGGTATTTCTACCATGATCTTAATTTTTACTTGACAAGAGATAGTGAGCATATTGAGCATATTTCATGTCTGTATTAGTCATTCATATCTTCTTTTATATTTGCTTAAATTTTTGGCCACTAAAAAAAGTATATATTTTGGATGCAAAGCCCTTTGTTAAAAATGTGTTTTATAGTGTTTTTTTTTTTTCCCAGTCTCTGGTTTGTATCTTCATTTTCTTACAGTGTTTTTTAAAGAGCATAAATGTTTACCTTTTGTCAAATTCTAATTTATTATGCTTTCTTCATCATGCTCTAGTGCCTTTTTTTTGGTGTAAAATTTGCCTACATGATAGAAGATTTAGTCACTGTTTTTTACAAAGGTCTTATTGTTTTCATTTTGACTGTAGGTCTATAATCCCTTTCAAATTATCTTTCGTGTATAATTTGTGTAAGAAGGCAAGGCTCACTTTTTATACCAAAAGAACTGTTTTTTTTTTTTTCCAGCAATTTCTTGAAGAGAAAACTCTTCCTCCATTGAATTGTATTGGTCTATATATAAATTTGAGGAAACATCATGTAACAATAAGCCTTCCCATATGTTATCATGATACATCTTTTTATTTCCTTAAATATTTCTTTCATTTCTCTCCATATATTTTTCAGTATATATAATCTGCACATATTTTATTAAGTATATTTCTAAGCAATTTCTGTTTTGAGATTATCAAAAACTGTCAAGTTTTTAAATCAGATTCTAATTGGGAATTGCTAGTGTATGGAAATAGAGTAGTTTTTAGGCGTTTTTCTTTTTGTTTGTTTGTTTTTTTTGTTTTTTTGTTTTATCTTTGTTAATTCTAGTTGGTTTTGGGGCAAGACTCTTTAGGATTTTCTACCCAGACAATTATTTTGACTATAAGAAAAAAAAACTACTTTTTCCTATCAAATATGTCTGCCTGAATCTATATTGTTTCTTTACCTTACTCTGTAGCTAGTATCTTCAGTAAAACAATGATTATTCTATTGGTGACAGAGGACATTCTTCCTTGTTCTTGATGGCCCTAATGAACAAGTGTTTCATGAGCTGTTGGATTCTTGTAGATGCCCATTATCAGACTGAAAATATAACTTTACATTACAAATGTGCTGCAAGTTTATACCATGTGTGATTATGAAATTAAGTCAAATGGTTTTCTTCCTCTGTTGAGAATATTCTATGATTTTCTCCCCTTTCTGATAAGCATAAAATACATTTATTTTCAAATGTTAAACCAATTTACATTCTTTGGTAAAATCCATTTAGTCACAGTGTACTATCCTGTTTATATGTTTTTGGAATCACTTTGCTAATATTTTGTTAAGACAGTTTGTGTCAATATTCATGAAGGATATTCGTCTGTGTCTTTCATTCTTAAAATATCTATGTATGGTTTTGGTGCCAAGCTACATTAAGCTTCAAGTGAGTTTAAAATTGTTTCTTCATGATTCTCTGAAAACATTTGGGCAAGATTGGCTTTATTTCCTTCTCAAACATTTGATAGAATTCACCAGAAAAGTTTTATGGGTCTGGACTGTATTTTGAGAGATGGGTTTAATTTTTAATAGAATGTCATTAATACATAGAAAACAATTCAAAATTTTCATTTCTGAATGCCTGGGTGGCTCAGTTGATTACGCATCTGCCTTGGGCTCAGGTCATGATCCCAAGGTCCTGGGATCAAGTCTTGCATGGGGCTCCTTACTCGGAGGGGAAACTACTTCGCTCTCTCTGCCTGCTACTCCCCCTACTTGTGATCTCTCTCACTCTCTCTCTCTTTCTGACAAATAAATAAAGAAAATCTAAAAAAACTACAATTTTTTTATTTCTTCTGGTTTCGATTTTGGCAGGTTGTGTGTGTGTGTGTGTGTGTGTGTGTGTGTGTGTGTTTTTTAAGAAATTTACCTATTTCATCTACATTGTCAGTTTTTTGCCACAAAGTCATTGTATTACTTTTATTATCCTATTAATACCTGAAGGATCTGTAGTGATGCTCCACCTTTCCTTCCTGATCATAGTAATTTATATACTCTCTCTCTTTCTCTTTTTCACAGGTAAAAATCTAAAATTATTGGATAAGTACTTCCTTCCAACTAATAAACTTAAAAGAAAGTCTCCATTTTCATTCATTTTCTTATTCCTCCTCTAACATTTTAAAAGCATTACATGCTAACGTATGACTAATCTTTCACTTTAGATAGCACATCTTTGCTTCTCAGGAATACAGGACTCCAATTATATCATGACTTCTGCAAGTTTACAACACTCTTTCAACTAGATCATTCTCAACATTCAAGTACACTGAACACACTTTAATCTCAAGAAGCATCGATTCCCCATAGACATGTCTCTCTTCTTGACCCCCACATACCATTTTTACAACCACCTTATAACTCTTCTACCCTGAACAAACTTCTTGCATTTTCATTGAGTTGAGGGGAAAATATTAATGAAATTATAAGTGGCCAAATGTTACAAGCAAAGTAAAAATGTTTGTACTTGAACATATTTTTACTAGGAATCAAGTTCACTGAGAGAAATGAAAAGGCATTAGCTTGATGTTTGCAATATTGTAGTCCTATAGTCAGAAAAAAATGGGAACAATTCTAAGGAAATAAATGAAAGTGAGTGAATGAAAAAATGAAATGAAAGAAGAAGCATTCTTCTAACGTAACAGTTGAATTTATGGAAGCCAGTTTAGACAGATGATAAAGGGAGAAATGATGTAGTCTTTCCAAAATGATAATAAATACAGGACTAAGAATTAGTTTAACTAGTTTTAGCATATCTGGAAGGATGAGGAAGATCTATGAAATTCTAATCAAAGAATTAAAAAGAAAATCTTTCAAAGAAATCTAAAACAATCTAATCCCCACCCCCCAAAAAAAACATAGAAATTTTTTTAGAAAGTTTTGAGAGAATGAATGGGAAGTTCAGTATTGAGCATTTAAGCAACATTATGGCACTAGTATCAAATTAAACATTAGAAGGATTCCAATGAGTATATGAGGTTGGGCATATGAGGGAAAGAATTGGAGGTTATTCCATTATCAAGACTTGGGGTAAGTGTTGAAATTGTAGGAGCATACCACCTGAAAAAAACTTTCCCATAGAGAAAGAAGTTGGTAATGTCACTGGTAAGTAGATTATTTTAGGAGACTCCTCTGACTGGCTCTAATATATCTCACTCTGATATTTGGAAATGTACTTGTAAAGGTATGGCATTGTATCACAAGAGCAAGTGAAAGATGTGTCATCGGATTAACTTGCACTCAGTTTAGCTCTGAAATGACAGAAGTTCAAATATCAAATCTTCAATGGAAATTAGGATATTTAATCAGATAGTCACTGAGGGGAAACACAAGTACTGCAAGTAAGGTCTGAACATTGGCACACTCACCACTCATCTAACTCATTTATTTGCCTTCAAGGCTCCTGGAAGAAGGAGAATATGCATGTGATCGGAGACTCCTTCCACCTCACTTATGTTGTCAATTTGTACGTTCTTAACTTGCATACTACTTTAGTGAAAATCAAGCAGATTTTTTAATCTTTTCTCCTGTTTTGTTCTTTTGTTTGCCCACCTCCCTCCAGCAATTTATAATGTACTTTAATACACTTGACAATTTGAAGAAATAGATATTTGGGTTGAACTCTTTACTGAGTTCTAGAAACATAATTCTGATTCAGAAAATTACTTCAGAGATTTGTGATTCACTTGTGGTTTTAAAAAAATGTGTTTATTGTGTCTGATGTCACAGTGATCATTCTGATGAAGATTGTGTTTTTTAAAAAATAATAGGACATATAGCCAACTACAGAGTGTACTTTTTTAAGATTTGTTTATTTATTTTAGTGAAGGAAAGGGCAGAGAAAGAGGGAAAGAATCCTCAAGCAGACTCCCTGCTGAGCACAGAGCCCTACGTGGGGCTCAATCCCAAGACCTTGAAATCATGACCTTAGCCAAAACCAAGAGCTGGAGGCTCAACAGGCGTCCCCCACTACAGAGTGTATTAATTTAGCTTTGTAAATCCTGAAACAAGTATATAGTTGCCAGTAAGAGAAGATCAAGATATGGATGATAATGAAATATGCCTCCATCTAATCATGTAAATAAAAATTCATGGTTGATATTGGAGAAGAGAAGTTAAAAGGTGGAATATCAGAATTGAATTATTTTAGCAACTATTATCAATCAGCTTTTCCTAGAAATTTCATGTTAGAAGGAAGTTCATTTGATGACATAATTTGCATATTTAATGCTGTCATTTGAATTTTTGTACAAATATAGTTTAAAAATTATGCAATATGGTCAAACTTTTAACTAAGAAATAGAGGAATGATTGAATTGTTGGCCTATGCTAAAATGTACCTTTAAAATTTACTTAATTAATGTCCTATTTTCATTCATTTGTTTGTATTTGAGCAAGAAATGTTTGACAGTTCCAGGAAGAGGCAGTGGGTGCTATTGGATTAGTCACCTGAGAAAGGCAGACATAGGGCTTCCCCAATAAAATTTTGGTCTTTGTCCTAACACCACCACACATGTAGTTGATGATAGGTTTAGTTTTTAATTGCAGTGGATTTAGAGCAAAAAAAAAAAATGTATGGAGACATATTATCTCACTGTTGCTAATACTTCACCTTAAGAGGAAAGGGTGTAACAATAAAATGAGCCATTAATAAAACTCTTTCTGTCCTAACTCTCCATTATGTTTTCCCCATGAGTAAGACTTAATTGATTTTATTAGCAAAATTTTAAGGAATCTGAAGCCCATTTGGCCACACTGGGTAAGGAGAATGATTTTCTTCCTGTGTGGATCCATTTGTCTCTTGGCTTCTTGAACTATCTAAGCATGGCCTCGTTTAACACCTATGTCATTATATTGCAGATTTTTATTTACATGGCCTCCATTACATTGGAGGACTTATTTATGATTATTCATATGTATATAAATATACATGATAGTTAAATTGATGTAATACATACTTAATTAATGAAGGATGAGAATAAGGATGTATGAATGTCATGTGGCTTTTATAAAAATATTTATAAATATTTTATATTTATAAATAGGCAGTAATATTTCCTCCTTTTCCTGAAGAAACACAAAGAGATTTTGTAATTTGCCTGTATGTATGTATGAATGCCATGTGGCTTTTATAAAAATATTTATAAATATTTTATATTTATAAATAGGCAGTAATATTTCCTCCTTTTCCTGAAGAAACACAAAGAGATTTTGTAATTTGCCTATAACTAAAAATATATTAATGGTGAAACTGATCCAGGTTTTAGACATCCTGATGGTTAATACGGCATGAAGTTAAACAATGTTGCCTTTACTTTTCCTAGTTTCCTGTCAGGGTTTCATTAATTATGGTTTTGCCATCATAATGTTGGAAGTCTGATATTGTCTTAGTGATTGGGAATCTTCTCGGGATGTTTTATACGTATTGTAAAGAATCCTTCTTAGCCATACAGTGCCTTCCTAGCCTTTTCTATCACAGCAATAATATTAATGCAAGCCTGCACTACAATTAATAAGGAAGGTAATGTGATTTAAAATACAATTTAAATCACTCACTCTCTTGGTTATCCCTAAAGACTTACACACAAACAGACATAGCAAAGCTAATGTATTATTTTTAATTTCAATTTACTTTTTGTTATAAATGATGTTTGACAATGTAAAAAAAAGTAGTTGTAACTAGATTTCAACATTTCAAATTGGATTAGTTTCACTTTTAAGTCTAGGAAGGGTACAAAACCCACATCATTTACAATAATTACTAGGTTAATATTCTCTTAGAGATTCAAGAGTAATGAATTATTACCTAAGTGTGATTTATCACAATGTGGAAAGCTGAATTAATTCATTCCATTTTATAAAAGACTTAATATTCTGGTTATAAGCAGAGGCTTCATTTTTCATTAACTGATACCGCCTTTGAGGAATCCCCCCACCTTATATATTAAGATTAGGAGGGTGGCAGGTACTGTGACATTTTCTGAAGGCTGAAGTTGATAGTATGCCAGGGGCTGTGCCCAGTGTCTGCCTGTGACGGGGGGATCACCTCCTCTCTGGATAATTCCCACTACGTGATTAGGTCTGTGGACCTGGCCTCAGCCTCCCTTGATGTTTGTTTTACAACTTGTTCTCCAGCCATCTTAGTTAGTCAATGAGCTACTTTAATTCTTTTTCATTACTTCCTATTCTTTAATCTGAGCAAAGTTGGGTTTAAATGGTGTCTTATTTCCTCCTATGGCTGCCACAAAAGAATTGTCACCCCCTGGATAAAACTTAAAACTACAGACATTTATTTTCTCACAGTTCTAGAGGCCAGAAGTCCAAACTCACACTGTCAGCAGGGTTGTACTCTTCCTGATGTTTCCAGGGGAAGATCCCTCTTTGCCCCTTCCAGCTTCTGGTGACCCCAGTCCTGTGGCTTCTGCTTGGCTGCATGACTGAATTCTGCCTCTGGAGTCACATTGCCTCCTCTACTTTATGTGTCTGTGCTTTTCTTCTTCTTTTTCTCTGCTCTCCGTCTCCCTCTCTCACACTTTTTTTTTTTAAGATTTTATTTATTTATTTGTGAGAGACACACAGACAGAGACAGAGACACAGGCAGAGGGAGAAGCAGGCTCCCTCTGGGGATCCTGACATGGGACTCAATCCTGGCACCCTGGGGTCATGCCCTGAGCCAAAGGCAACCACTGAGCTCAGCATCCCATCACTCTTTATTTTTAAAAAAAATTTGTGACAAAAAACACATAACACAAAATTAAAATTTTAACTATTGCTAAATGTACAGTAGTGTTAAGCATAATCCTATAGTTGTGTAACCAATCTCATTAGCTTTAACATTGACCCATATTGGCCTTTTAAAATTCCTTTTATTACGTACATATTATTTACCAATGCTACTTAAGAAATAATCCAAACTGTGTCATATACAGCACTTAATATAAAAACAAAAATGAGGGCAGGCTGGGAGGCTCAGCGGTTTAGTGCCGCCTTTAGCCCAGGGCATGATTCTGGAGACCCGGGATTGAGTCCCACATTGGGCTCCCTGTATGGAGCCTGTTCTCCCTCTGCCTGTATCTCTCTCTCTCTCTCTGTTTCTCATGAATAAATAAATAAAATCTTAAAAAAGAAAAAGAATTCTATTTTCAGAAATTTGTTTTTGCGCATTTGCAAAAATCACAATGCATTGTTTGTGGATGATGTTTGTTAATGTCACTTTGGCCTATGAAAGGAAACTTATTTCATTTACAAATTAAATCTAGATATTGTACTTTATCTGAGATTTTACAATGTTTGAAAATGCATGAGTATAGTTTGCATAATGTGAATTGTCTTTATAGCTGAGATATAAAATTTGAAATAGTTTAATGAAATCTTAATATTTTCCCTTGATAAATAGACAGATGTTTATATTTATATAAAACACCTGTCTCAAAATAGCTGCCTTCTTCTACCTACCATCCATCAGAATACTGTAGCATTACCTGGTAGATGTAAGTGGGCTCATGTCATGTCGTAGTCTTACAAAGACATTAGCCACCTTGCACTAAAAATGGGTTCATCGGCCATCTCCTTCATGGCAGGTCAGACAGGTGTAAGTATTTCCTTTGAATTATGATGTTGTAAAAATGAGACTTGATAATTGAAAAGCTGGCCACTGTGACATGCAATTCTGGAAGACTTTAACATTTTTGAGGCAGCATAATTTGTAAATAAGGGGCATTTATTATTGCAGACAGCCTTAAGGTACACATTCATATTCCCTTGACAAGTAGTATATAGATACAAAACCTTAATTCATTAGCCTTGTTCACAAAATGTTGTTACATTTAAAAGTAGGATAAATTTAAGCACATCATAAAGATAAAATGATTTAAGTTGCTTCCTAACTGAGAAAGTTATTTTAGATAGAGAAAGCCTGCAGATTTGTAACTTTCTTTTATAAACAAAGATTTTAAATAGTTTGGATGACTTCAAAAGAAACATATGTTGATCAGTTGATCAGCACTTATTTAAATTAAAGTATATATATGCATTTATAGTTTAATAAATAAAAGTTCAGATTTTGTTAAAATGAATTGCTACTAACATGAAAAAATTTAAATATTTTAAATTTATTTAATTTTAACTTTTGCTTAATAGTGCAGTTTCCTCTACCTCATTTAGTATCACAATTTCTGACATTACAAAAACTCCTGTATGATTTATGCCTTTTAAAGGCTCATTAGTTAAAAAAAAAAGACTCATTACTGTTTTTACTTTTCTTTTTTTTTTTTGTTTTTTTTTTGTTTTTTTTGTTTTTTTTGTTTTTACTTTTCAATTCAGTTTTCACACTTTCAGTATTTACTTTTAAGTGACTTAGAAACAAAATTTAAGAAAAAAGAAAATATTCATAAATATAGAAATATACTATATAGTTATAGCTATCCATATGTTTTTTATAAACATATATAAATCCATAAATCAATCAAGTATTTTTATAATTAGACTAGGGATGACCCTTCTCCCAAGTACTGTAGCAACTTCACTGAATTAATAAACCACATTCCTCGCCTTGTGGCTTATATTCAAGAGTGGAGACACAGCTGATAAACTCAAAAGTGTGACATATATACTATGTTAGATGACAATCAGTACTATGGGGAAATGAAATGGGCAATAGGAAGGGCTCCAAATGGAGCCAGATTTCAAATTTAAATATCCTGGACTTCATTGGTCTAATTGAGGAGGTGCAATTGAGCAAAGATATGAAAATTGTAAAGATACTCATAATACATGAACAGCTGAGGAGGGATCCTCCGAGCAGGGGGTGCAAAGGCCCTGAAGAAAAAGAATTGCTTAGCAGGCAGGTCAGAGGAGGAATAGGAAGAGATTATGGTGGTTAGAATTTGATGAAGGAGTGATAGGAGAGATAAAGGTAGAGTAGAATGGAGGAAGGGCAAGGAGTTTTGACTCAGTAAATCAGAAAGCCACTGCAGTATTTTGAGCTGATGGACTTGATGTGTCTTCTTTTTCATTGGAATCTTCTGGCTGCTGTATAGGTCGTGAGCTGGAAAGGGAAGTGGGAGAATTGACACAGAAAGACCCATGATTAGGTCATTTAGATTTGTCAAGGGAAGAATGATGGTGATACTGACTTGGGTGATAATGGTTGGGTGGTTAGAAGGGGCTGAATTCTGAATATATTTTGAAAGTATATTATTTCCAAGAAGTTTTACTGACAGACTGTGAGGTATGTGGGGAATAAATGAGTAAAAAAATGACTAATGTATATGGTCAAAGCAACCAAAAAGTTGTGACCCTTTACTGATAATAGAAAAGATGTAAGAGAAAAAAAAAAAAAAAAAAAAAGAAAAGATGTAAGAGGAATGGGTCTGAGGGGTAGGTTCATGAGTGCAGTTTAGAAATCAGTGTATGTAGAGGTATATCTATACCTGTCTTTATACCTAAATGTACATCTGCTTTTATATCTATGTGTGTCTCTTTTTTTCTTCTCTTGGCATCTATATGCCCAACTCTCATCACAATGTCTGGAACTAATGGGCAACTTATAATTGTTTGTTAAAAAAAAATGTTGAGGGGCATCTGGGTGGCTCAGTGGTTGAGTGTCTGTCTTTGGCTCACATTGTGATCCCAGGGTCCTGGGACTGAGTCCCACATCAGGCTCCTCACAGGGAGCCTGCTTCCCTCTCTGCCTGTCTCTGCCTCTCTCTGTGTGTCTCTCAGGAATAAATAAATAAAATCTTTAAAAATAATTTAAAAATGTTGAATGCATTTAATCTGTTTGATACTGAAATTAGAGTATGACAACATGCAACCTCAGTGTAACATTACATATGGGGTGTTTTCTTATATTCTTTCAGAAATATAATTTGAACAACCATTAAATGTATTCATGGAAATTTTCTATGTCTTTATCAAAGTATTGTATTGAGAGTATTTTTTTTTTTTTTTTTTTTTTGCTATGCACTGAGGAGGCTTATCTGAGTCCAGGTTATATTTCTTACTAATTATATACATTAAATTGCTTAAACTTTCTAAGATAATTTCCTCGTTTCTAAAAGGAGGATAGCATTATTGCCATGTTTTGCTAAGATTAGATTCATTATATAATAAACATTTGACACAGAGCAGACAACCAATAGATTATAACTAAAATGTGTATTATTCGAAGTATGTTAGAATTGCATTAATAAGGCAAAAGTTGTGGGATTATCTGGGTCGGTATTATAGGTTTTTATTGAGTAAAAGATAAAAACCTGATAATAAATTGTACTCTGAATTAGTAAAATAAACCTTAAGTTATTACAAAGTCCCTAAAAACAACACAAAAGAGTACCAACAAATCATAAGTTATTACAGCCCAAGTCTCAAACTCCAATTATATAAAATGGTAACCTACTTCAAAATTTCTCCTGTTTGTGAGGAATATGAATTATAAATGTTTAACTAAATTATTATTATTTTAAGTTTTATGGTAATCTATCTAGGCAGCTACCTCTAATGTGAGGATATCAAGATGAAGAGATCAATGTTTTTGGCACATTAAATTGTCAGTAACAGAAAGCCACCACAAAGAGGTCACCCTTTATATTTTTTTTTTCTGGCTACTTAATGTACTTGACCATCTGTGAAGATATACATCTATTCATATAATTCTGATACTTGAACTTATTTTAAAAATATATTTAAAAACTCACACTTTATGCTCATAAAACTTCACCCTAAAGGACCAATTTATCTTAATCCCTAACATGTCCAGCTTCAACAGAAATGAATCATGGCAAAATGTAAGAAAACCAGTCTGAAGACATGAAACCATCATCAAAATGAAAATCAGTTATGACAAAGATGTTGGAATTATTGGATCTAGTACTTAAAATAATGATTTATGTGTTCAAGGCTCTAAATGAAAAGGTAGACAACATAGAAGCAAAGATAGATAATGTAAGCAAAGAGATGGAAACTAAGAATCAAAAGAAATCCTAGAAATCAAAAAGAATAAATAAAACAATGGGGCTCCCAGCTGGCTCAGTCAGTGAAGCATGCAACTCTTGATCTTAGGGTCATGAGTTTGAACCCCAAGTAGGGGTAGAAATGATTTAAATAAATAAATCTTAAAAGAGAGAGAGAGAGAGAGAGTAAGAAAAATGAAGAAGGTCTTCCGTGAGTTCATCACTAGATTTAACATGAGCAGATCAATTATCTTAAAGAGAGAAAATTTCAGTTGTTATTTTGAATATTTCATGTTGATTGCCTTATGTTCTTTTAATGCCAAATATAAAGTGAAGAGGCATTATAATATTCTTCTTCAAAATAAAGCATGTTGTGATTTGCAACAATTAATATATATTTTATGCTTTAGTTAAACATAGGTGGTCAGATTCTTCCATTTGTAACTCTATCTCTGCACATAATGCTCTACATGTTTTTGGATTCTTATATTGTGGCAAAGGTAGAGAAAAACTCATTACTACTTCGAGATATAAGATTACTAAATTCTTCGAAAAATGTGTTGAGAACTAGGCAGTGATTAAGAAGCACACTTACAGCCAGACAGTTTTTGCCTGCTACATCTTATAACAGATGTTTTATTAATCCCCATTGATCTTCCATGTAAAAGTCAAATAAATTATAGAAGAAAAACAAAACAAAAAGGAAAGCATTAACATATACACACAGGTTTATGATACTATTGTTGAGAATCGATATCCATTATGTAGTTTATGTTTACTATGTAATAGCAAAAGGAGCAATGCATGAGAAACTGCTAAACAGCTAGCACTATGACTGGCCTACAGTATTATATTTGATGGAGATTACAAAGTAAGAATATTTAAAGATAATGAGGGTTATATCGACAATACTCATAGGGATTTATAAACACATAAGTCATTGAATTGGGTAATTTTAATAATACTACATTGTTTTTCAGTCTTTATAGGTAATAATTCAGCAAATTAGAAAGGGAAAAGCTACAGAGTCATGCTTTAGAACACAGGATAGGAGTAACAAAGGCAGGCTCTTGAAATGCAAATCTGCTTAGATAATGGAAATTGTTTCTTTAGGTTCAATGTTTAATTAAAATATTTGAAATTCTGGGAAATATGCAGAAGAAAGAAATAGAGATCATGGAGACAAATTACCAATTTCAGAAAACATATTAGGTGAATACAAAGAAAAGAAAAGACAAAGCCAAGTCACATAAAAATTCTTTGAGGGTTTAAATGTTTGTGGAGATGCACTAAATCCTCATAAACTAGGTATATGCTGTCCTTTTCCTGAGATTATCTTTAGGTCTGTAAAAACGTACTGTTTTAAGTCTTTGAGATAAAGTACCCACACTAGTGCATCTAATACATGTGTGTTCTCTGTTGTGTTTTCTTTTCTCCTGGAAATAATAAACACAAACATTTCGGAAATGGTGGTAGGAGATGTCATGGTTTATTTATCAAATTGATTGGACAACAACAGTGCCCAAACGGTTGGTCAGATATTATTCTGGTGTTTCTTTCAGGGTGTTTTTTGATGAGTTAACATTTAAATCAATAGACTGACCAAAGCTGATTGCCCTCCCTAATGTGAGTGGGCGTCAACCCCTCAGTTAAAGTCCTGAATGAAACCAAAAGGCTGACCCTCTCCTGAATAAAAGGGGATTTCTCCTACCTAACAGCATTCCAGCTGTTTTTCCTGCCTTCAGACTTGGATTGAAAATTTGGCTCTTCCTGGATCTTGAGCCTGAAGGGTGTTTGGACTGCACCCGTACCATCAGGTCTCCTGTTCTCAGGCCCTTAGACTCCTACTGGAACTACATCATTAGCTCTCCTGTGTCTCCAGCTAGCTGAGTACACTTTGGGACTTTTCAGTCTCCATAATCATGTAAGCCAATTTTTTATAATAGATTATAAGCAATATTGGTTCTATGTATTTGAAGAACTCTGACTAATGCAGAGATCACTACATCCACTTTGTTTCATATAGCATTTAATATATTTGTCTTTAACTAGTCATATCTTATGTTAATAGTTCAAGGTATATTTTTAATTTTAATTCACTTTTTCTCAAACCAGTAAATCATACCTGGATTTAAACATTCATTTAGTAATTTCTGTGGTAATTCTCATAAACCTATTTTAATACATCTACTAAAGAATTATTCTAAAAGTATTCATACATTTTAAAGCCTGTAACTTATCTGAAGCCTCCACTCTCTAGTAATGTTATTTATTGATCATTTATATTGAACATCTGTTATATTTAATTAGCCATAGTCATCTATTAACAAACTGTATTTCTCCCTTTTGATGGGTATATTATAAAAAGATTTTCATGGCTATTTTAGATATTTTAATTCTATTATTCCCTATCGTGAAAGCATATTGAAAACTTCAAATTTATTATTCAGAATCCACCCTAGTCTGTATTTGATTAATATTTTTTCTTTTTTTAAAATTTTTATTTATTTATGATAGTCACACAGAGAGAGAGAGAGAGAGAGAGAGAGGCAGAGACACAGGCAGAGGGAGAAGCAGGCTCCATGCACCGGGAGCCCGACGTGGGATTCGATCCCGGGTCTCCAGGATCGCGCCCTGGGCCAAAGGCAGGAGCTAAACCGCTGCGCCACCCAGAGATCCCTGATTAATATTTTTTCTAAGGAAATATTACCTGCTATTTATCATCATCTCTTCCTAATTCTTAATAATTCCTCAAAAGCAGCCAAAGCAACATCATTATCACTACCAACACTAGCATCAATGACAAACTTTTAGTTCAGCATACATATATAAATGTTTATATGTATATATGTGTGTGCATAATGTATCTTATATGCATATATGCATGTATGTGTATAAGAATTGTGTGCATACATAAATATATACACATATGCATGTGTGTATGTATGTATTTGTGAGATATATAAATATTTGGATACATCAATATGTTTTATATTTATAAATATATTTATTTATTAAAGGTTTTATTTATTTATTCATGAGAGATACAGAGAGAGAGAGGCAGAGACATAGGAAGAGGGAGAAGCAGGCTCCCTGTAGGGGCTCTATCCCAGGACCCTGGGATCACAACCTGAGCCAAAGGCAGATGCTCAACCATTGAGCCACCCAGGTGCCCTAATGTCTCATATATTTAAATCAGATCACCTTGTTTGCCTCCTAAAAGGAAATTAACAATATTTGGAGATATTTTTTATTGTTAAGACCAAGAGGGTACACCTGTCATCTAGTGGGTTGAGGCTAGGAATGTTGCTAAACATTCCATAATGTATATAGTCCTCACTCTACAAAAAATTCATGAGGTCTAAACTGTCAGTAATGCAAAGGTTGAAAACTGCCTCAAGATGATCTCAAGCGTCCCTAAATCCTGCTTAAGCAATATTGTAAATAGACATAAACATTTAAAAAAATAACGAAAGGCAAACTACAGATAAAAACTGTTCATTTTTAAAAATTTCAAGTCACTGGTTTCTTCAGTTTTAAGTCTGCTTCTTGAACCTATTGCTTTTCTAATACACATATTTAATGAGACTGTAATCCTTTAATCCCAATATTACAGTTTGTGAGTCTTTTTTTCCCATCCTCCAAATAACTCTCCTGCACTACCTTTGAGACATTTACTTCCACCCTTAGGGGCACTTACATGTTAAGGCCTAGAAATCAAATCTCAATTCCTAAAGTCTGCCCTATAATAAATTTAGCATATGTTGACCTAATAGAAAGTACAGCTAGGGATGGTTCATTTTGAAAGTACGTTCCATTCTATCAGTATCTTTCTTTAGTATCATTCTGGACCTACTTCCTCCCTCCTCAGGCAGGTGTGTTGACCAAATGTATCTAAGTTTTCTGCAAAATCCAGCTCAAACAGTGTACATATAATGTCTCTTGTAATTTCTCTTCTCCTTGGGTTCCAATTTCCAGGTCATGATGAGGATACTGAGAGTCAGCCAAACCACAATCCAATCCTAGATTGTTAAATTCTACAGAAATCTCTAGCAAGACATGAGTAGAGCTACTGTCTTTTCTGACCACATGCTTCCTCTCTTAGCCCAGCTGACCAGTTAGCAGAATATGTATGAACAAGTGCTCTTTTTATTAAGTACATTAATCTAGGTCAGCTAGAAAAACAACAGGTTTGGTCCTCCAGGTGTTCTCAAATTTACATGACTTGGATGAGCATATTTACACAAATTCTAAAACAGTTCCTTTATTTTTAGCATATTTGACAAAATTCAACTACTCTGCTCCTCTTTCTGCATGGTCCTTTAGTTTTGCCTATGTACATATTTGTTAAAATTATGCATCTGCATTCACCATTTCTGTGTGATGTATAGATAGTTGTGCCTAACATCTATTTCTCTTTTTATTCCACTGTAAGGGAATTTTAAATTTTTAAGTAGACACATGGGCAGTTATAATAATGTCAAACTAAGTCCCTTACATATTGATTCTTCCATGCTTACATTATTTGATTGGTGAGGTGCTTCAATATGTATTGCAATAAAATAGCAAAAAAAGCTTTTTGTGGTTGTTCCTCAAAATGCAAGGTAAATGATCATGAGAATAAACAGACATATATGACAGCAGGCAATTGGGTTTAGATTGTTTAACTAGAAAACAGTAACAAAACAATTCCAATTCACAGATCTGTATTGACTGTTAAATATCAAGTTCCTAGCACAAATCCTGGTACATAGTGTACACTCAGTAACATCTACTTTGTTTTGTTTTCGGCAAATAATTTGCATGGTCTGAATATATAGTTATACCACTGGTGATACTTTGGAACTGCAAAGTAAACAGTTGTGTCACCTTGAGTAATGGGTAGGAATAATGTGTAGAGGTGTTCAGAATTCAAAAAAATTCGTCATGGAATAGTAGGAAATAGTAAAAATTTGGTTTAGATCCATAGATTAAACAAATGTTGGAAATCAAGTTGGAGTAATAGATATGATATCAAATTAACATTCAGGGTTGAATGGTCATTACAGGAACTGGTAGTACAAGGCATATAATTACAAGTAAGAAAAGTAAAGGAATACCTTTAAGCCATTTGTTGACATGTATCACACATGTACAAATACACACATACACACACATACAGATACTATTTGGGGGCTTGTTTTTAGGTTTCAACATGGAGCAGAGTAATTTGAACTCTCTGACAGAAGATATCCCCCCTAACCTCTAGGTAAACCTCCCCATCTGTGCCCCCTTTGACAGATGCTAAATGTTAGAGAGTCACTTGTGGAGCATAAGCGAAGAAAGGGCCATACAGATTAAAACACCAAGGAACTAAATTAACTGTGATGTACATTGTTGTTAGATATTCACAGTCCAAATAAATTCATGTGAAAAGCAAGGAGACTGAGCCCGAACTGTCTTAGTATTCAAGTGCTTAAATGCAAAATTTCAAGCTAACCACTTTTGGAAGAGAAAAAGGTACTAGAAAGTTGACTTATTTTGGCAAATTAGTCAAGTCAAGAAATTTTGAAAAGATGATCATGATGGATCAACAGTAGCCACAGATTGTTTGACATGACCCCTAATGAGAAGTTGGTCTACTTTCTCTGCTTTGACCTCATCAGTGCTTTGATAAGTAGAATAAAGAGAGTCAGTAGTTCGGTGTTTGTCTCTTCAATCAGAGCCTTCATTTATGAAAGAAAACTGCTCTGCTCAGGGCTTATGTGGAGATAACTTAAGATGGCATGGATAGATAGAATGATTGGGAGGACCCAAGTTTCTAGCTGTCTTCATCAAGATGCCAGGAATGTGAGTATAGCTATCTTTGACCTTCCAGCAGAGTTTAGCTGCCAGCTAAATACTGTGGGGTGATCCCAGTCAATACCATCTAGAGCCTAAAAATCATCCAGCCAATTTCTCATAAAACCATGAGATACAATAAAATGTTTATATGTGAAGCTAGTACGTTTTAAGATAGTTTGATTCAAAGCTACGTATGATAAATATACAAAGTAAGGCATGAAAAATCAGAATTACATAAAATTTGGAAATCAAAATGATGCAATGAGTGATGGGCATATATACTTCTAAGAAGAAGAGTATATTTATGGGATAAGAAAAGTAGATCCATAACTGAAATTTTTCCTGCCTAAGACCCCAAAATACCCTCACTCTGGTAAAATACATCATCTGATGTTCCAGGATATAGTATGTGTTCTTGTAGTAATTTAGTTATTGTGTAGTAGAAATAAGAATGGATCATTCGCCTCCATAATTACATGTGCCTACTCTGATCTAGAATGGGATAAGAATGACTAATAAGATGTAGACTGTATAAATGAACCTACAATCTTATTCTTCCATTTTGTTGTTTTATTTATTTATGTATATCTGGGTGATATAAGAGGGGTATCTGAGATGACTTAGGTGACTGTCTTCAGTCACACAGTAATGGATGGTGCTATACCATTTCAGAGCTCCTGACTCAGAGGGGACTGCTATGGATGATTTTGTTGCCTTAGTGAAAATTGCCTCAGGAATTGGTGCATGATTTAGCACAAAATGAAAAATTTTCTGTGTAAAATCAGAAGAGGGAGACTGGGAAAATGGGAGGAAAGAGACTGCCAACATCTATGAAGAGATTGAAAAAAACAGCTTGTCAATTCCCAGAACTACTAGTGATAGTGAAGGGTCAGGAAGAGTCTGAATTAAGTGATCAGATCATGAGGAAGAGGACATGACATGACTGGAAGTCAAAAAGAAGGCGGATGTTAGTTGCCTGGATCTCCGATGGCAGCAGTGAGAAATTCCTGTCCAGAGATATACTACATTATCCAAGCCATCCAAGTCTCAGAAGTTGCGTACTTGCCTCAGATGTCTTCATATTTAAAGAGGCCACTGTCAGATCCTTTAGTGGTTGCTACAGTCACACAACACAAAATGTCCACAGAGCATGAAATGAAAGAAGGAGATAACCAATACATTAGTTTCACCCCTGGAAAATCCAAATTATTCCAAAAGCATTAATTATTGCAGAGGCTCCCACATTCATTTTACTCCATGGTTAATTCATTTTTAGTGATATTCACAATAAGAGATATAATAATTCAGTAACAAATATAATAATCAGAGATATTGTTCTACAATTTTGTACTTATATGCAGTCAGGTCATGTGGGAACATACAGTTTTGTTCATGATGATATTTGCTTTTCTAAACATTTTAAACTATGATTTTCTTACCTCAAAAGATTACATTGAATAAGTTAAAAAACACTTCTGATGAGTAGACATATTCATTCATATGGTCTAGAGTATGGAAATAAGAATGGATCATTCAACTCCATAATTACATGTGCCTACTCTGATCTAGAATGGGATAAGTGAGGGCTCATCCCACTTGAGTGAGGGCAGCCAGGGTGGCTCAGCGGTTTAGTGCCGCCTTCAGCCCGTGGTGTGAGCCTGGAGACCTGGGATTGAGTCCCACGTCGGGCTCCCTGCATGGAGCCTGCTTCTCCCTCTGCCTTTGTCTCTGTGTCTCTCATGAATAAATAAATAAAATCTTTTTAAAAAAAGGAAATACTTGAGCTACATTTTCATATATATATATATATATATATATATGTATCTATATATATTTTAAGATTTTATTCATTTATTTATGAGAGACACAGAGAAAGGCAGAGACACACAGGCAGAGGAAGAAGCAGCAGGCTCCTCACAGGGAGCCGGATGCCGGATGAGGGACTGGATCCCAGGACCCCGGGATCACCACCTGAGCCAAAGGCAGAGGCTCAACACTGAGCACCCAGATGTCCCTACTTAATATATTTCAACTAGTTTTCTGGTTTGTTTCTTTGTCCTTTGGGTCTTTCTCAATAAATAACAAATATGTTCATTTACTAAACATAGCATTATTAATGATAATTTAAAATATGTTTTAGGAGTCTGGAATCATATATTAGTGCTACTCCTTGAGCTGATTACAACTAAGAGATCTGAGAAAAGTCTTATTAACTCAAAGTATACTTACATATTTTTAGTATAACTTTGTAGTCCTCAAGTTTTAGCTTCTCAGCCCCTCAATGACAGTGAAGACAGCTTAATTTTTGTTTGCAATTTTTCCCCAAAGATATACTAGGTTAGCAAATAGCATTCTTGTAAAATTAGGCCAAATTTCTTATTTTTATATTATTATCTTGGATGTTTGTTATTCATCAAGCATTTATTTTGTACCTCTTCTGTATAGTTACAAGGGACACAAAAATGAATCATAAAGAATCTATAACATACTGAGCTCCCAGTAGGGGAGTCACATAATGTATACAATGTTATAGTTCATGTAACAGATATCTGAAAAGAATAAAAGGGAAGTTCAAGGAAGAGAGTGGTCAGTTGTTGCCAAGAGGCAGAGGAAGTATCAAAGGAGTCAGAGAAAGGATAAATGATGAGGAATACACATCTCTTAAAGGGAAATGGGCTGGTCGGAAGAGAGTACAAATATTTTCCTTCCACGTGGAGGCAGTGGGGTGAGCCAAGATACAAAGATCTGATAAATTGGGACCATCACAAAGCTTTTCACTACAGTTAAAGCACTCAGTTCAAATGTTCAGGGCACTTGCGGGGCTCAGTGGTTGAATGTCTGCCTTTTGCTCGGGTCGTGATTCCAGGTCCTGGGATAAAGTCCTGCATCAGGCTTCCAACAGGGAGCCTGCTTCTCCCTCTGCCTATGTCTCTGCCTCACTCTTTCACATGAATAAATAAAATCTTAAAAAAAAAAAAAAGTTCAAATGTTCAAAATTTTGGTGGTGGAAAGACCCCAGATGGTGCCTAACACACTTGGATGTCCAGTGAAAACAATGAGCACCTACTGAAAAGTTGTAAGAAGAGAAATTACATGAGAATGCATGTTTGGGGAATATTGAGTGGATATGGGAGTGAAGGCATTTGGGGAGTTAAGATATTATATCACAACACCTTTAACCAACAAACATAATTATTAAAAAATTTTTGTCAGGAAATTTCAAAGTGAATTGGTGATATTAAGAATAATGCAATTTTGAAAAACATTTCCATTAGAATCTCTCCCCCACCACACCTACTAGATTTTAAAACTCTTGGTTAATTCATTTTTGTGTGTATATTTAGCATTCAACATCATTTCTATAATTAATCCAATTAAATGTATTATTGGATGAGTGGCCTAGCATTTCTGTTGCCCATAAAAAATCATGGCTACCTAAAAGGAATCTAAACTCTAACAGTTAAATTGTACTAATTAGAATCCTGGGGAAAAATATACTCTGTATAATAAGGTTTGCTATTAAACTTTTTAAAAATACAGTTTTATCATACTACACTTATATATGTTAATTTTCACCTTAGTCAAAGATCACACATAAACTACACTGTACATTAGGTAATACAAATTATTAATATAAATAAATATACATTATTTAATACAATGCATACTTCTGGACCTTAAAAAATCACTTGAATTGTTGTTATGTGAAATTATATTTTTAAAAGATGTATATATTTTGAGAAAGTTTTAATCTGCCACTGAGAACTGTGCATATTTTCAAAGAAACAGTTTCAAAGAGAAGACTTGAGTACAAATTGGAATTAGAATCTGCCTGACAAAAAAAAAAAAAGAAAGAAAAAAAAAAAAGAATCTGCCTGACATTCATATGTGAAAAAATGTTCTTTGACGTTAGTTATCATTGCAATAATCTATTAAATTGTTATACCATGGATGCCTGAGTGGCTCAGTGGGTTAAGCATCTGCCTTTGGCTCAGGTCATAATCCCAGAGTCCTAGGATCCAGCCCTAGGTTGGGCTCTCTGCTCAGCAGGAGGTCTACTTCTCCCTCTGCCCCTCCACTGCTAATGCTCTCTCGTTCTCTCAAATAAAAAAAAAAAAAAATCTTTTTTAAAAATTAACTGTTATAACATGAATCAAGTATTATGTCTCATAATAATTCTATATTTCTATATTTTACAAAGATTTCGATTACTTATGAACTAGAGTTTATAGTTTTTAAACTTTTCTTTTCAAGATTTTATTTATTTATTCATAAGAGATACAGAGAGTCAGAAACACAGGCAGGGAGAGAAGCAGGCTCCCTGCAGGGAGCCCGATGGGGGACTCGATCCCAGGACCCCAGGGTCACATCCTGAGCCAAAGGCAGACGCTCACCCACTGAGCCACCCAGGTGCCCCATTTTTAAACACTTCTGATTGAAAAAAAAAAACACCCTCATTTTCTTAATTAGAGGCACAGAGAGCTACCTCTATTACGAATACGTTTCCTAGAGCCTCTGGGTGGCCCAGCAGGTTAAGCCTCTAACTCGTGATTTTAGCTCGGGTCGTGATCTCAGGGTGGAGAGACTGGGCTCCACACTGGGCAGGGAGCCTGCCTCAAATTCTGCCTCCCTCTCCCTCTGTCCCTCCCCCCACTTAAGCGCTCTCTTTCTCTCTCTCACAAAATAAATAAATAGATAAATAAATAAATAAATAATTTTACAAAAGAATACATTTCAAGTTCATTTTACCAGTTTTATAAAAAACAAAACAAAACAAGAAAAGCACCAATATATATGCACACAGTTTAAAGCATTAAATCATTTTAAAAATACTGGTTCATAGAATATCAGGCCTCTGTTCTCACCTTTCCTCTCTTTGTGATTTCTCTTTCCCTATAAGCAATTAAATTCATCTATCTTAGCTTACTACAATAGTTTTTTTTTTCCCGTTAGCCTTCAATACATTCTTATATTCTTTTTTTTTTTTTAAGTATTAGGTGTATTGTATTGACTTCATGCTAACGACATGTCAATTTGTTTTTTTTTTCTCCTATTTCCAACAAAATAAGGTACTCTTCCCATACCACCACCCATTAAATATATTTGTATCAGACATTTGGTTAAAATATTAAAGATACTAATAAATTTGCAACATTTCCATTTATATTTTTACAACTATGGTGTAAAATTGCTTTCAGTTTTATAATTGTAATTATAATGTAATCCAACACTGAAAACAATGTAATATTGCTTTCAAATTTAAAATAGTAAAAATCTAGGGGCACCTGGTGGCTCAGAAGGTTAAGTGGTTAAGCATCTGCCTTAAGCTCAGGTCATGATCCCAGGGTCCTGGGATGGAGCCTGGAGTTGGGCTCCCTGCTCAGCAGGGAGCCAGCTTCTGCCTCTCCCTCTGCCTCTCCACCCTGTTCATGAATGCTCGCTCTCAAATAAATAAATAAAATATTTTAAAAATAAAAATAAAAATAAAATAGTAAAGTTCTAAATTGCATATAATTAAAATTGTCACTATATATGATCAAAACTTTTAAAATCATGAATAAAAGGGAAAAATTATTTTCAATTAAAAATTATTTTAAAATGTTACCCAGGGATAATTTTTCATTAAAGTAGTGAAAGAATATTTGATCCAAATCGAATCTGCTTCTCAAAATGGTGGCATAAATGGAATACTTCTTTTAAGTACATAAAGAATTTGTGAATGTCAGTTTTTGAATGTGTGTCTTCAGATCTCTCTGCACATAGGGGATATGATTTTAGGGAGCAGATACAAACTGATAATATTGTGATTTTCACATAGTTCAAAATATTCAAAATATTAAAATAAAGCATGCTCAAATGGCAGTAAATTATGAAAAAATGACTATCTTGTCATCACGGAACAATAAGAATGGTTACATATGAAAATAAAGTTATTTACTAAAGACTAGTGGAAATATGTGAACTTTGTATTTATGAAAATATTATTTAAAAAACAAATTAATGGGGATCCCGGGTGGCTCAGCGGTGTAGTACCTGCGTTCAGCCCAGGACGTGATCCTGGAGTCCCGGGATCGAGTCCTGCATCAGTCTCCCTGCATGGAGCCTGCTTCTCCCTCTGCCTGGGTCTCTGCCTCTCTCTCTCTCTCTCTCTCTCTCTCTCTCTCTCTCTCTCTGTGTCTCTTATGAATGAATAAATAAGATCTTTAAACAAATTTAAAATAAAAAAAAAAACAAATTAAGAGAATGTGCTGATGCTTTCTTTTGCTAAATTTCTTTCTCCTATACAGATAGAAGGGGCTATGAATCAGGAAAATTCTCTCCAGCAATATCCTGTCATTCTTCAAACATTGATCTACCTTGGGAAAAAACTCTAACCCCACTTAACCGAAAAAGCAAAATTTGAAATACTGTTATCAAATTGTTCTCATCCTGAAATAAAATGTTGGCACTTGGTGATCTTGGATGAATAATGTATTATTCATCATTTATTATGAACATTTCATTTTTCATTCCACTGCAAAGGGTTCTAAAATCATTGGAGAAATATGTGTCTCTAAATATGTTGAAATATGATTTCATGTTTCTTTATTTAGAAGTGTATTAAAGTAAGTGGCTGCTGGAAGCCAAGCCAGTAACTGCTGTTAATTCTCCGTCTTGGCATCATGCAGTATATTTCTGCTAAAATGTCATATTTCCATCTCTGAACACATATAAACATCCAGTGTCAATCATGCCTTGGCA
This sequence comes from Canis lupus baileyi, assembly GCF_048164855.1. Lineage (NCBI taxonomy): Eukaryota > Metazoa > Chordata > Mammalia > Carnivora > Canidae > Canis > Canis lupus. The sequence continues at coordinate 3,290,521 of NC_132868.1, read as the reverse complement.
GCCAATGTATATACAAAATGTTTTATCCTGTCTTCTCCAGTTTCCTTTCTCTCCTGCTTTTTTGGCAAGGCCCTTCTAAATTTACCCCCATTAGATGCCCTGGCAAATGAAAATGAGTTTAAGTGCAAACAGTTTCAGTAATCGCCAAAACAACCCCACCCTTTAGGATTTATGTTGGTGACACTATGCGGTTGACCATTTTTAGATATTTTAGATCAGCCATCTCCACAACTGCTCTGTAGATGTCATACAACACTGAGTAGTAGACTCTGTCATTCATTTGCCTTGGCACAGCTGTCAGACTTTTGCAGCAAAGTTTGAAATCAACCATATATGTGTTTAAATGGTTACTTGTGAAATTTTGAGCAGTAAATCTAAACTCTAGCATTTTCTGATTTTACAAAATAATGGCTTATCTCCTGCCTTACATTTCAAGGTTAATTCATAAGTGTCTTAGAAAAAAACATTCCATCTTACTTCATGGTTCCCAGCTATGAGACTTAATCTTAAAGAAATTTCACATTAGAGGCTGAGCTATCCTCATATAGTTGCAAAATAATATTTGTAAATATAGCAATTAAAAAACTTGCTATATAATAAAATCCTTTTTTATTGCCATAAAAGAAAAATGAATTGGGGATTTTCTTCTTCTTTGAATTTTATTAAAATATCTCTTGTATTATTTTTTGGTTCATTTTGGCATCCTACTTTTAACTGTTAGCCTTCTCCTGGCCTCCCTCTATTTCTAGTAAACATGCTTTGGATATTCCATGTCTGCAAAACACTTTAGCTGGAACTAGAAATTAACTTGTCCTCTCTCTCTCTCTCTCTCTCTCTTTTTTTTTTTTTTTGTTACACAAGTCTAAGAAAATCTGAACTTTGGATGAACTCAATGGTTTGGCTTTAGGTATACATTCTTACATACTTATATTTGAATAGCCAAGCCCAATTGAAAAGTGTAAATTGATGACTGTCCCTTATGAATCATAGGTAATTTGTTGTCTTCCATCGGAAAGAGTAAATAAGGTTGGATGAGAAGCCAAGAATGCTGCTATGGTCACATCTTTCCACATAGAAACATAAGGCACAGGCTGGTGGTCAATGTTCAAGCCAAGCATGTTGCAATCTCCATCTACAGCTTTGGCTTATCAGGATATCCACGTCTTTTGCTCTCTCCTAAAACATTCTGTAGACATTGAATTTTACCACAGTCCTCCCCATCTTGTTGATTTACTCCTCTCTTTACCTTTGCTGTATACATTATTTAAAGAATCTTCACCTAGTTTTATTTTAATAACAGATTGTTTAGTTTTCAGTCTAGGTATCATGTCCTCAGGAGAATCTTCTCTGAATTCCTAGATGAGGTCTGTCTCTCATTACAAACTACAATTAGGGACGCACCCTTTAAAAAAAATAATAAACTTTATTTTTTAGAATAGTTTTGGATATACACAAATATTAAGAAGATAGCACAGAAAAATAAATAAATAAAAGAAGATAGCACAGTTTCCATACAGACTGAAGCCAGTTTCTCTTATAACATTTTATATTAATATGTTACATTTGTTATAATAACAAAACAACATTAAAACATTATTAACTAAATTCCATACATTATGCAGATGTTTTTGTTTTATCTCTTGTCTTTTTCTGTTCCAAGGTATCATCCAAGATACCACAGGACATTTAGCTGTAATGTTTTTCAGGTTTGTCTTGATTGTTACAGTTACTCAGGCTTCCTTCTTTTTGATACCTTGACAATCTTGAAGAATACTGGCTTGATAACTTACAGTGTGTTTTTATATTGGCTTGTGCAATGTTTCTTTATGAGCAAACTGGGGTTCTGTGCTCTTGGAAGAATGACAGGGTTAAATGCCACCTTCAAGACAACTTATCAATTGCACATGATCATAATGACTTGCCATATTTGATGTTGACTTTCATCAGCAGACTCAGGTGGTATTTGCCAGGTTTTTACACTGTGCACTGTAAAGTGACTCACTCTCTGCCCACCTCCAACACTTCATTTCCCTTTACAGTATATTTTGGAAGGAAGTTACTATGTATATAGTCCACACTAAAGAAGGGGGAGCAGTATTTCAACCTCAGTAAGGGTGGAATCTATACATAATCTGGATTTATCTCTCACTTTTTACTTATTTAATAATTTATTTACGTGAATCTGGGCTCATGAATGTTTTATTTTATACTTTGAGTTATAATTCAATACAACTGTATTTTGTTCCTCAATTTATTTTAGCTTTGGCTATTAGGTATTTTTTCAGGTGGGTCTTATGTCCCTTTGGTATATCCCCAATAGTGTGAGTTTTTAGTTTTTGTTTGATTACTTTTAATCACTTCCTCGCTTGCTGGTACTATGAGATGTTTATTTTGTATATTTCCTTCCCAGTTCTAGAGTCAACCATTTCTCTAAGGTGCCCTCTTTCCATTTATTGGAGAATGTTGTTAGAAAACAGGATCTGGGCACAAAGTATTATGCACTTTTTTTTATAGTACTTTTACTGGATTGTAAATATTTATATCATTAATTATTCAACTTAATTATTAAATATTCTCTTTAATCCACTAGAGACTATGCTTTATATTATCAAGGACTCTAGTAGAGTTCATAGCATAGAGTTTAATAAGCGTTAAAATTGTATATTAATTTAACTTACCATTATGCAGTCATGCATCAATGCTTAGTTTGGGATTCATTTAGTGCTATATGAATCTCCTGTGTGTGTGTGTGTGTGTGTGTGTATGTATTATATCTAATTGAATAAAAGATGAAACACTTAATTTATAATATTATAATATGGAAACTCATGAATTTCCAGAAATCATGCCATGCCATCTGTATGCCTATTTTTAATTATGTCTTTTATACTATGACTGAGATTAGAGAAAGAAACTGAAAATATATGCCTATAAAATATATATTTCAAATTCAGGGGATGCCTGGGTGGCTCAGGGTTCAGGGTCTGCCTTTGGCTCAGGTGGTGATCCTGGAATCCTGACATCGAAAACTACCTCAGGCTCCCTGCATGGAGCCTTCTCTCTCTGCCTATGTCTCCGCCTCTCCTTTTGTGTCTCTCATCAATAAATAAATAAAATATTTTTTAAAAATCAGCATAATTTGATTATTGTAGATGATCAGCACTCTTCAGTTAGCCATTAAATACTAGAAAATATGCACTGTTTTAAAGAGTTTAAGTACCCTCTTCATGAAATCCTCTGAAATAATTAATAATTATATCTAGGTATATTTTCCATAGTTTAGACATATATTTTACAATCTTGTACAATGGCAGTCTATCAAACAATGTATCTTAGGCGAAGATTAACTCTGAAAACTAGATGAGGAGGGTATTATTTATTATTATTTATTTATTAAATATTATTATTATTTTTTATTATTTATTTTTTAAAGATTTTATTTATTTATTCATGATGGGGAGGGGCAGAGACACAGGCAGAGGGAAAGGAGGCTCCATGCAGGGAGCCCCACGCAGTACTTGATCCCAGGACCCCAGGATCACACCGTGGGCTGAAGGTGGTGCTAAACGGCTGAGACACCCAGGGATCCCCAACTTCCTCTATAAAAGTCACATATATTCAAAACATTGTATCCATGAATAAAGTGAGTAAGAAAAGAATCTTACAATCATATCAAGAAAAGTACAATAGAACTGATTTATGAAAGGAATGGTAAGAAGGATAGAAGGAAAAAAAAGGATAGGAGGAGCAGCAAAAGAGGGAGTGAGGAAAAAAGATGTCAACTTAAACAGATTATTGATTATAGCTATTCACTAGTCTAAGATTGAGCTCTAGAGCATGTTTTTCATATGCTCAGCTCACTGCTGTGGATTAAATATCATAAACTCATTGTACAAAATGAGATGCAAACCTGGTATTTATGGCCCTTGGCCATTCATAAATGTAAACATATTCTAATATGTAATTTGTTTTAATAAGTGCTAATTTTGTGTCTAGAAATTAAGGCATTTATGATACCTCAATTGTTACTGACACTATTTTGGATTTTTAACTACTTTTACTTCATTTCAATTAACTTAGGTCTTTTCAGTCACAGTTATAAACAGATTAATCTTACATGCTATATCTGTCAGGTTAGTAATAAAATATGAGTATTGTTTTATTTTCATAAGTAGTTATTAATAAAAACGGCATCTCACTATTTTCTAAAGATTTCTCTCGATTCCTATTATTTATTTTGATTTCTTATTTAAAGACTTATGAGCAAGAACCATGTTACCCTATAATGATTCATGTGTTTAATATAATTGTACCTATTTTTTTGTGTTAATTACTATTCTTATTTTGAGTAAAAATATTTGAGACACCTGGGTGGCTCAGTTTGTTAAGTGTCTGCCTTCCAGCTCAGGTCATGATCCCAGGGTCCTCCTGCCATCCTGGCTCCTTGCTCAGTGGGGAGCCTGCTTCTCCCTTTCCCCTTGCCTGCAGCTCCCCCTGCTTGTGCTCTCTCCCTTTCTAACAAGTAAATAAACAAAATCTTAAATAAAAGAGTAAGAATATTTAATGAAAAAATGTATATTTGGGGCATTTAGTTAGCTAGTGCTTTTTAAAGTAACAGATTAGATTTATGCATTTGGGAATATAAAATAAGACTAGAGTTAGCTAGCTAGATAGAAGTATTTAGATGTAATAAAACAATGTTTTTCATCATTAGCTTGTGGAATCAGAATATCAGATGCTCATCCAGTGAAATTTATTTAAAATATTAAATTAAAATATTAGTTTTAAATTCTAACCAATATAATCACAGAACAGATAGGAAAGTTTTAAGTATGCATAAAAATCTTTTGGTACATAGTTAGTGTAAATTAACCGTGGGGAAGTGTTTTCTGTAAAGGGGCAGATAATAAATATTTTTGGCTTTGTAGGCCATATGGTTTCTGCCACAACTACTCACCATTTATGGTACAAAAGTAGTTACAGACAGTAAATAAATGGATGACAAAATGATGAGGGCTGGATTTATTCAATGCTGCAGGCCGTAGTTTCCTGACTTCTGGCATAAATAATATTTTATCAAGATAAACTTACATTTTCAATTGAAATGGCATTTCACAGCTAAAATCCAGTATTACTGAAAATAAAAAATCAATAGTAATACATTATTGTTTATTTCATATTTACTTTTCCTTTATTTCATCTGATTTTATTGTTTCAGTGTGGTGTTTCTTTTAGTGAATGTTAACATTACTGTAATTCTTCTTTGGTGAAGCTTTTTATTTTTTTTCCTTTTTCCTTTTCTCTTTTCTTTTAAAGATCTTATTCATTCATTCATGAGAGACACAGAGTGAGAGAGGCAGAGACACAGGCAGAGAGAGAAGCAGGCCCCATGCAGGGAGCACAATGTGGGACTCGATCCCAGGACCCCAGGACCACACCCCAGGCCGAAGGCAGGCACCAAACCTCTGAACCATTTTAGGGGATCCTCTGGTGAAGCTTTTTACATAATATTTCTGTTTCTCCATATGGCACATTGATAACCATGCCATACTTCTGCTTTTTTAAAAAAAGATTTTATTTAATTATCTTCATTTATTTATTTGAGAGAGAAAGAGAGAGAGAGAAGGGGGAGAAGGAAAGAATCTCAAGCAGACTCCACACTGAGCACACAGCTTAACATGCAGCTTGATCTGACCACCCAGAGATCATGACCTGAGTCAAAATCAAGAGTCAGACATTTAACCAACTGAGCCATCCACAGACCTCCTTACTGCTACTTTTTACAGTGTAATGTCTTAGGAGACATGACTAGACTTCACAGACGCTTGTAAAAGGGAACAATCTGTTACTTCCATTTCTCTTATTCTAATTCTGTCTTTACAATTAAAGACCATTATAACTTGATTCCATACTAACTCATTAATATTTATAAATTTTACTTATAAAATTAAAGATAAAATTGTATCACATTTGGAACATTGAAAATTATTAAGCTATAATTTTTGATGCCAAATGGATTGAGATGTAACTTCATATTCTTATGATCAATAAATTGTTCAATATATTTTGTACCTGTGAGAATGTCTAAAATTAAGCTTTAAAGAAAGTGTAAAAGTCTCAATCACAGTTTGTTTATTCTCTTTTAACTACTCTCAGATAATTGGAAATAAAAGAAATCTCAAAAATTATCTAGTCCAAAGAGATTTACTCTTCTTAAGCAATATATTTCTTTAAGCTCTATCTTCAATTAGATATATACCTATGTAATAGAATGTGGATTTTTTATTATTTTGAATGCTTTGTCAGTATAGTTTTTTTATTTTAAATGTTGATAAGTATATATCATAAAATATTTTAACTTCAATTTCTAAATCTGGTGGTGTTCTGGAGGTGTATTCCAAATTTGGAGGTGTAAAAGACATTATTAGAAGATCATGTAAGGCTTCATAGTAAAAAATAGTATGACATAGTAAAATAGTAAAAATAGTAGACATAGTAAAAAATTCGAAAGTGACTCTAATTGCAATGGGAAACTGTTGTGGACAGACTTGAAGATGGCCCCAGATTATCTCTGCCTCCTAATATCCTTGAGTATGGGCAGGGATTATTTGAGTTATGACTTGCTCCTAAATCATAGGATATAGCATAGAATGACCGTTGTTAGGACTGTGTTACACGAAATTGTAGTGCCCCTCTTTCTAGTAGGCTTTTCCCCCTTATTGACTTGATTAGAATAAGTGATCATGGTGAGGAGGCCCAGATGGCAAGCAACTGAGGGTAGTCTCCATCCAAAAAACAGTTAGGAATCGTTGGAGTCATCTGGTTGACAGCCAACCAGAGACTGTGATCTTAGCCATACAGCTCTCAAGGAACTTAATGCTGCCAAGAAAGACATGAAATTGGCAGCAGATGTTTCTCCGGTGGATCCTTAGATGGAACTGCAGCTATGACCCACACCATTATTAGAGCCTCTGAGATCCTGAAGCAATGGACCACTTAAGCAGTAGCAGTACCTAGACTGCTGGTCAACCCAAACAATAAACGTAAGAAATATGTGTTGTTTATAGCCACATTTGTGACAATTTGTTACCCAGGAATAAACAACCAATACAGATGTGTTGAAGGTTTTTGAAAGACAATCGTTCACTTATGTAGCAAATGAATCACCAATTGCTTTTGGACTGTAGGCTCTCATGGTAGAGGAAGTTATAAAAAGATCAATTAGAATTTGTGTGTGACTTTAATCATCCATCTACCCTGCTTATGACCATCATATTTCATTTTCCTATAAAAGCTGTTTTTGGTTTTTTTTTTTTGCACAATATTAATGCAACAGCATACTCTTTGGAAAATTTTTATCATCTAACACCTTAATGTTGTAAATCAATTTAAAAAGGCAGTTGGAAAGGAATCATTTTATAAAGAAAATCAATGCAGTATTTTCTTACATATTATTTGTGCTGACCAAATTAGGCTTTGAATTAGTGGATATTGTCCTGTGATTGTTCTATAGTGCATGAAATCTTATTAGATAATTCTCAGAACTTTTTGCCCCAGAGTAAGTGATTTTTACCAAATACATTCTGATAAAGTGACTTACATGAGGGAAATTTTATTTGGTTTGGATATTACTAAATATTTTTGTTTTTTAATTGTATGTTGAGTGTGTGTCCATATGTGCATTTAACTGTAATTGAAATAGCACTTAAATGCATTCATTAGTGAAAAGTCTTACCTTTGAGGAAGATGGGATTCTGAAATTAAAAAAGAAAAACCACAATCTTAGTTTGTACAAATTAATTTGTAGGCTTTTTAGGAAATTTAGTGGAATGAATTGGTTATATAATTGGAGATACCATTTTTCTCAGATCTGTAGCATCTGACTGGGCACTTTCACTTACATGAGAACAATGACAACCAATAAGTGCAGTGTTTTCATTTGCTCATGACAGCTGCAACTCTCAATCTAAGCATGTTACAAATTAAATTATTCTAATGCTTACAGCTAATCTGTATATATTCATCATCAGTCCAGAGTAATGCCTGAAATCACAAAGGGAAAATACTTCCAAGTTTCTTAAAACAGGACCAAAATGTTCCTTGATTAGGATCTAGTCCTGCTCTCTGAAAATAGTTGCTCAAAATAGCTATAATTCTTCCTGGGAGTGGCTCCCTAATTCGTTGTTCATCATGGCTTTCTCTATGGTTCTTAAGTAGCCTGCTTTTTGTTTATATAAGACTCAAGTCCCAAAAGCCTTTTTGCAATTTGATTTGTCTCAGATAATTTTAGCAAACTCAGTAGTGTTTTAAGGCATATGTTACTCAAAAAATTTTGAAATTTGTATGCACTGATTTGAGTCACTTTCACTTTATTTACCAAAAATCACAGTATCACAGTAACCTTTCCTTTCCAGGGAGTTACCATCTTATTTCAAAGAGACATACAACCTTGCTCTTGCTTTTCTCTTTGTCCATAGGCTTTACTTCATTTCAAAATCTTTTATTGGCTAGAAAACTAGACTTTAAAATATTATTTTCCAATCCAACACAACTGGCCCATATGTTCCCTTTAAATTCTGCTTAAAAATCACAATTCTTTCTTTAGTTCATCTTTTTCTTGCAGTATCTTATCAGGCTCAGCAAGGTGCACTTAGCTGACACTTTGAACAATCTGCCTCAATCTAGCCTTAGTAAAATCCAAATGTTGGGATCCCTGGGTGGCGCAGTGGTTTAGCACCTGCCTTTGGCCCAGGGCACGATCCTGGAGACCCGGGATCGAATCCCACATCGGGCTCCCGGTGCATGGAGCCTGCTTCTCCCTCTGCCTATGTCTCTGCCTCTCTCTCTCTCTCTCTCTCTGTGTGTGTGTGATGACTATCATAAATAAAGAAAAAAGAAAGGAAACCTGTTAAAAAATAATAAAATAAAAATGTTTAAAAAATAAAATTAATAAAATCCAAATGTCTTTAACATATTTTATATCTGCTAAGTTAGTGCAAAAAAAAAAAAAAGTTTGGGCACTTGTTTCGGTACTCTAAGTATCATTTTTCCGGACACAAATTACATACTCTATTTTCACCAATTGTTCAATCTTTGCTAATAATTTATTCATCATTGTTCAAGGCCCACATGCCATTTAGTGTCAAAACTAATTTCACATTAAAAAAATGTTTATGGCAATGCCACACTTTTAATACACAATTTTTAGTATAAGAGAGCCCATAGTGTGAAGAAGATGACACAGGATTACCAAGAGGCTAACACAGAAATAGCAGGTTTATACCTGCTTATACCAAATGACAGAAGGGCTGCCATTAACTCCTTCTGGTCAAACTGCAACAAACATGTTTAGTGACACACTGAAGTGTGGTTTATGGTCCTAATGGATTAGACATTTACCATCAGTAACATAAAATGAGGCTCATCAAACAAAATGCGATGGATTTTTATGGATAATTTGATGTTAAGATGGAAATATTACAAGTAACATCCTGAATATTTTAAATGTTCCTAAGACTTCATTCCAAACAAGATTTGAAAGGATCCATACACTTAATTTCTGAACTTAAAGCAAACTACGACCACAAGAAGAAACACAAAATCGCTGCAAAGCAAAACAAAAATTAAAAATTAAAGATATGTCATACATACACACAGAGAAACAAAACTGAATGCACAGTATTCACTCTGTAGCTTAGAAGAATAGATATTAGAGGGGAAAAAAAGGGCAGGAGTCCAAAGTACTTTTGTGGAAAACAAATGCCACTGAATTTTGAGGTCCTCAACATCCATTAGCCTACTAAAGGCATTTATGGGTATTTTCTTGTTTTTAACTAAGTTTTCCCCAAACATATTCAAAAGTAGGCCAATTCCTTTTTGCCTAGGACAAATCTATTGTTGAAGGTTTTTGCCATCACTCAATGGAGGAGCTTGTTTCTTAGCTACCTATGGACTATTCTGAACTGGTTCTTTGTGTATGTGTTGGCATATTGATTTTTTTTTTGCATATTGATTTATATTGAATTTTCACAAACAGATCAACTTATTGTCAGATCACATGAGTAAATAGGAGGCCATGAATTTTACACAAAGGTAGAGAAACAATTGTTTGGACACAACATTTAATGCCAGAAGATTGATGATTTCACTACAACCTTCAAGTGCTCTATGAAAGAGTGGTTGAAATGTCCTTGAAAGAGTATTTTGCCCACTATTGTTTGCTGCAGGGTCTGTCATAATATCAAACAAATAATAGCTTCTTGGTAAATGCTTTAAATGAATTTAATAAGCTTAAATATTAGCCTTTTCCAAATTGACCTCATCGTTTTACTTCAATAACATTTAGAAGAGCTTTTTAAAGCAGGTCAAGAGTATTTATTTATGTATGTATTTATTTATTTTTAAAGATTTTATTTATTTATTCATGAGAGAGAAAGAGAGAGAGGCAGATACAGAAGCAGGCTCCATGCAGGGAGCCCGACGTGGGACTCAATCCCACATCTCCAGGATCACACCCTGGGCTGCAGGTGGCGCTAAACCGCTGGGCCACCGGGGCTGCCCTCAAGAGTATTTTAAACACCAGTTACTTTAACAAATGACTCCCCAGATTACATGCCTAGCTTGATATAAGGTCTGAAAAAATAATTTTCTCCTTTATATCTATATGTATTCATCATTACTTCTGGCTCCTTAAAATTATTACAATCATAGTTCCATAACCATTTGTTTAACTTAAAATGTGCCTTTAGCCCAAAAATTGGGAAGAAAAAGATCTGTTCAGTGTGGATTACAAATCTCTCTGAATCTGAGAAGTTTGAATATTCTTTCAATAATATATCATTGGAGGTCCACAAGTGTATATGTATGAAATACATGAGTGTGTGGGTATCTGTCTTGGAATGTAAATTATGATAATTCTGTATATCGACTTAAAAGAAAATTTAGAACTAGAAAATAAAACATATCACAAGTGAGATATGAGCCATTATAAACTCCTGACTGATTTTTTTTTAACTTTTTCTGTATTTTTATATAACCCACAAAAGTTACTGTGAATGAAATAAATGGATTGCTTAGTTAAAAATCAGGTTTTAATTCACATGGGATTTACAGTACTTATTGCAATGACTTTTGAAAGAGCTGTTTAATAATGCATTCAGTTTCAAAGAAAGCAGGTAATAAATGTTCCAATTTGTCAGACTTTATTTACCAAAGAAAACTATTAAATAAGAGAATCCATGGAATACAGGTTTAAGATCCTCAATTTGACAAGTGTAATTTAACAAGTCAACAAACTATAGAGAACATCAAGCCACCATGATTTTTCCTATCAAGGTAACCCTAGGATACACAACTAAGCATGAAAATGAACTTTGTTATTTTCAGTATTGTACCTATGGTCCTTTGCTAATTGAATATAAATGCTAGAAACTTGTATGTCAACAATATGTATAAAATAACATACTTATCTTTTTTTTTTAAAGATTTTATTTATTTATTCATAGAGACAGAGAGAGAGAGAGAGAGGCAGAGGCACAGGCAGAGGGAGAAGCAGGCTCCATGCAGGGAGCCTGACATGGGACTCGATCCAGGGTCCCCAGGATCAAACCCCGGGCTACAGGCAGCGCTAAACTGCTACGCCACCAGAGCTGCCCAACATACTTATCTTTAACATTGGTAAATATATTTATGCAAAATGCATAGATTATGAACATATGTACATTTATAACTTTCTTCTTTAATAATTTTATATTCTTGACTTTTTTGTACGGGAAACAAAATACTATACTCCACTATGCTTTATTTTCTCATAAAAAATACATATACATTTGTTTTGGAGATACTTAACAATACAGGAAACCACAAAGAATAACATGAGAAACAACCACCTACTATATTACATTTGCCTTTAAAGTTTTTATTGTTAATTATCAGGAAAACAATTACAAACATATCTGACCTTTCCCAAATCTCTGCCACTAATTCTTTTTCTGGAGAAAACATTATTGTGAAGTTGGATAGTTTTCTTTACATGTTTTTGTCTGTTTTATTATATTACAATATTTCTATAATATATCTATCCATAAATAAACTCAAGTGCTGTGTTGTTTTAAAATGTATGAAATATAAATAAAATCTTTTTAAAAAAAGGGATGTCTGGGTAGCTCAGCGGTTAAGCAAGCATCTGCCTTCGGCTCAGGTTGTGATCCTGGAGTCCTGGGATCGAGTTCCACATCAGGCTTCCCTGGAGAAGCCTGCTTCTCCCTCTGCCTGTGTCTCTGCCTCTCTCTCTGTGTCTCTCATGAATAAATAAATAAAATATTAAAAAAATAAAATGTATGAAATAGGCACTGTCTTTTTAGTCAACATATTTTTATCAACCTACTTTCTGTAATTAATATCACATATTTTCAAACCCATTCATACTTTTCCCTAACTCAATAGCATCCTTGATCACAAGAGTTAATTCAAATGAAGTCCAAATGGTCTGTTCTTTCCTTTGTTACTTGTGCATTTGACATCATGTCTAAGAAACCATTGCCACTTCTGAAGTCATGAAATTTACCCTGTTTTCTACTAAGAGTTATGTGGTTTTAACTCTTATATGTAGATCTTTGATCTAGTTTGAGCTGATCATTATATTTAATGTAATATGAGTCTAACTTCATTCCTTTGCATTTTGGTATTGTTGTTCCAGCAATAAAGGGAGTATTCTTTTCCAATTGAATGGTCTTGGAATCCTTGTAAAACGTTTTTGACCATAATGTGTGATTCTTTCTGCACTCTCAGTTCTATTCTATTGATTTATGTGTCTATCCTTATATTAATACCACTGTTAGGATTACTGCAGATTTTTTAATAAGTTTAGAAATCAAGATGTGTCAGTCCTCTAATCTTGTTATTTTTCAGAATGATTTCAACTACTTAGGGTAGTTTGCAATTTTATATGAATTTTAGGATAAGTTTTTCATTTCTGAAAAAAACAGCCATTGGGACATTTTATGAATTACACTGAATATGTAGATTACTTTGGGGAGTGTTGCCATCTTAACAATATTAAATATTTGAATGCATACACAGGGAATATCTTTCACATCACTTATGTTCTTAATTTATTTCAGCAATGTTTTGTGGTTGTCATTGTACCGGTCTTTCAATTCCTTGATTACATTTACTCCTCAGTATAGTATTCTTTTTGATGCTATTTTAAGTCGAACTTTTTCAATATTTCTGGATTTGTGCATGTGTGCTCTTTGGGTTTTTCTATATATACCATAATGTGACTAGAGATAGATTTACTATTTCCTTTCTTTTTTTTTTTTTTTAATTTTTATTTATTTATGATAGTCACAGAGAGAGAAAGAGAGGCAGAGACACAGGCAGAGAGAAGCAGGCCCCATGCACCGGGAGCCCGACGTGGGAATCGATCCTAGGTCTCCAGGATCGCGCCCTAGGCCAAAGGCAGGCGCCAAACCACTGCGCCACCCAGGGATCCCTACTATTTCCTTTCAAAGTGAATAGCTTTTATTTATCTTTCTTCCTAATTGATCTGGTTTTACTCCCTAGTCCAATGTTGAATGGAAGTGAGTGAAGTGGGTAACTTTGTCTTAGTCCTGATCTTGGTGGGGAAGCTTTCAATCTTTCATTGCTGAGTATGATGTGAGTTGCAGGTGTTGTTATAAAAGCCCTTTATCATGTAGAAGAAATGTTTTTCTATTTCTAGTTTATTAATTGTTTTTATTATAAAAGGGAAATAAGTTTTATCTAATTTTTATTTTTTAAAGATTTTACTTATTGATAGAGAACGAGCACATGCACACAGTGGCAAGGGAGGTGCAGAAGGAGAGGAAGAAGCAGGGTCTCCACTGAGCAAGGAGCCTGATGCAGGACTCCATCCCAGGACCCCTGAATCATGACCTGAGCAGAAAGCAGACACTCAACCACTGAGCCACCCAGGCATCCTGATATCTAATTCTTTTATTGCATGAATGGAGATAACACGCGATTTTGTTTCCTACTGAGGTGGTATATTACACTAAGGTAGTGTATTTATGTTGAACCACCCTTGCATTCCTTGAATAAACCCCTTGTTCGTGGTGTTTTATTCTTTTATATATGCTGCTGAATTCAATTTGCAACTATATATTGAGGATATTTCTATCTATAGTCATAAGGGATATGTCCTGTTCTTTCTTGGGGTGTCTTTTTCTGTCATTGATGTCAAAGTAATTATAGCTTCATAGATTGAGTTAGCAAATGTTCCACCCAATTTCATGTGCTAGAAGATGTAAAGAACTGATGTTTCTTCTTCTTTTACATATTTGTTAGGGCAGCCCAGGTGACTCAGCAGTTTAGCGCCGCCTTCAGCTCAGGTCGTAATCCCGGAGTGTCGGGATCGAGTCCTGCATCGGGCTCCCCATATGGAGTCTGCTTCTCCCTCTGCCTGTGTCTCTGCCTCTCCCTCCCTCTCTCTCTCTCTCTCTGTATCTCATGAATAAATAAATAAAATCTTAAAACAAATAAATAAATATTTATTAGAATTCACCTTTTGAAGCCGTCATTGAAAAATTTTCACAGCCAAAAGGAACATAGAAACAAAAATAAATACAATGTGGCATTTTGTATAGAATCCTGGAACTGAGAAAAATGCACTAGGTAAAACTAAGGAAATCTGAAGAAAATATGGAATTATTTAGTAATATTGTGGTAGTATTGTTTCATTAATTGTAACAAAATGCACATAGTAATTTGTTAGTCATAAAGCAGTAACTAAATGAGAGAATATATGGAAGCTGTATTCTCTTTCAGTATTTCCTCTAAAGCCAAATTTGTTCTAAAAATACAGTATTTTTTAAAAGCTATGTATCAGATATGAAAAAGCACCTCTGTAACTTATGCATATGCATTATTAATAAGTATACTTTTATTTTAATCTTATATGCCTAATACTTGTAGCATTTTACTCGTCTCAAATATCTCCAAAATACTGGCCAAATATAGATTTATACACTCGCTATAAATATATTTAATATGACGAAACAATCATTTGTTTGGCTTCTTGTGTCAATTATATAATCACAATACAAAGTAGCTGGAAACCACATCATTTTATCAAAGAAACCTGTTAAGTATAATTTTGTGATAAGCAAAAAGTAACATATAAAATCACACAATAGTAAGATCCCTTTCATTTCTTTTTAGCTTGTGAATATCTCTGCCATACCAGTTGACTCAAAGTAGCCATAATTGTTGTAAAAAATTAGATGATGTTCATTGTCACAATAAGGATTGAATTCAATTGTCAAACACTGAGGACAATAGTGTTTAAAAACAGTGTTCTCTAAAGAAGTTCTTAAATGAACACACATAATTAAAGATAAGTTGCTTTTAAACCACATTTCTCTACAGGAAAAAAAATAAAGCATTTTTTATTAACAATTAAGACGAGGTGGCAGTGTATCGTGTTCATATTGCATTTATGTGTTCATTTTGCATGGTCATCTTTTGTCCCACAGTGAACCTAACTTAACACACTCTCACGTCCCCTACCTCACACCTCCGGAACTTTCTTTGCCTTCATTAACATTCTCCAGAACTACCACACATACCCAATTCTCAAAATCCATCTGGCATTTTAAGATTTTGCCTTCCTCCTTTATTAGCCTCATATTAATCATCACTTTGATTCTAATTTTTACTAGTAATTTTGAGCTCGATTTGACAGAAGCATAGTTTCTTTTTAAAAAAAAATAATTTTTTATTTATTTATGATAGTCATACACACAGAGAGAGAGAGAGAGAGAGAGAGAGAGAGGCAGAGACACAGGCAGAGACAGAAGCAGGCTCCATGCACCGGGAGCCCGACGTGGGAGTCGATCCAGGGTCTCCAGAATCACGCCCCAGGCCAAAGGCAGGCGCCAAACGGCTGCGCCACGCGGGGATCCCAGAAGCATAGTTTCAAGTAGAAATATATATACACTTGGCTGGTGGAGGGTCTTGCCTCTATGCTGACAGCTGCTGACTATCAAGGTGGTGGCCGATGCACAGTTTCCTAAAATAAGACAATGAAGTGGCCTCAGCAACTGTCTTTCGTTTGAACTCCTAGAAGCCAAGGCAGGGTTATCGAGTTGGTGATGTTCAATATCGTGGTGTCTCAGGGAACCGGGATGCCCGAGGAGAGAAATAGAGACCAGGGAATGGCCCATCCGTGCAACAGTTAGAACACATACTTCGATGAAGTTCCCTGTCTTATTTGGGTGCTGTACAAAGCGCCCCAAAAGAATGACAATGATAATATCAAAGATCACTGATCAGAGGTCACCATAGCAAATATAATAAGAGTGAAAAAGTTTGAAATACTGTGGGAATTATTGAATGTGACACAAAGTGAGTAAATACTGTTGGAAAATGGCACTGATGGATTTAATATAGGGGTTACCATGAACCTTCAGTACTGTAAAAAAAAAATGCAGTATGTGTGAAATGCAATAAAATGAAGTATGCCTTCACAAAGGTTGCTGTGATCTATATTTTGTCTTCCTACCTACCAAAACATTTTTCTTCTAGTATCTTAAGTAGTAAATACTAACAAATTTTCATACATTGATATACATCAACCTCTGCAGTTACCAAAACTTTTAAACAGCAATGTTGTATAAAATTAAAGCTTTTTAGAGCAGGGGTATCTGGGTGGCTCAGTGGTTGAGTGCCTTCAGCTCAGGTGGTGATCCCGGGATCCTGGGATCAAGTCCCACGTCGGGCTCCTTGCAGGGAGCCTGCTTCTCCCTCCGTCTCTGCCTCTCTCTCTGTCTCTCAGAAGAATAATAAAATCTTAAAAAAAAATTTTTTTTTAGAGCAGAATCACTTATGTAGTGAAATTCATCACTGATTCCCTGTATAGTTCTATCTTTGAATCTATGAAAAAGGACATTCTTTTTGTGTGTTTATAGTAATAGATTCACTAGGAATTCCTTTGAGTATTGTGTAAGATAAAAATCTGATTTTACATTATCCAATTTGTTTAACTAGTAGGTTTTAGGATTAATATTTTACAAAAAAGAAATTAAAATACATATATTAATTAATTATAATACAGTCTTTATATCTTGCAAAACATTGAAGAAAGAATTACATTTATAATTCACGAACTATTTTATATTAATTCAGATGTATTACTGAGATAGAATACCTTATTTTTTTACTTCAAAAAACCATAAATGGAAAATAAGATTTTATTTCTTCTGTAAAAGTAACCACTTATTTTCAATACAAATGGACAACAACAAAAAAGCCATAAAATTCAATTTTCTGTATTGGGATAGGTGTGTGACTCATGTCCTGTTAAGTGTCCTTGAACTGATACTCATATTTTCTAAATCAGTGTTATTAATTATAAATTAAGATATAATTGAAAATTATCATACTTATACCAGGAGAAAAGAAAATTTTCTCAAACACAGTATTATTAAACATCAACCAAAACATATTTAAAAGTTTAAGTATTTGATAATTGTTCCATATATTATGAATCAAATTTTTTTCTTCTCATTTGAAAAAATTTCCATGTTTTGTCATTAAAAATCCTTGTCCAAAGATCAGAAGTAAACCAATTTTTCTTTTTGTTTCTTCTCAGTTGGACTATAAAATTAGTTGAAAACTTTTTTTATAGTTTGCTGTATTTTTCAAAAAATGAAAATTTTAGGAATGTTTAAATGTAAATTCTGTAAATGCATTGTCATTAAAATTAAATGCTTATGATTTTATATACAGATGAATAACACAAAGGTTATAAATTACTAATATTAAAAACATTAAACAATTATCAACTATATCTTGTTATTAAAATTTCATAATACACACATGTGTACTTATATAAGTACATATATAGAATATAGAATGAATTTATTTGCATTAAACAAATGAAGTTTTCTTATATTTTTTAATTAAATGGATATATTTATAAACTATCTTTCCCTTTTTTAATTAAAATGAATAAATACATATATATGTGTATATATTTGCATATATATAGCATTTAATTGCCCAGAAATGAACATTTTTCTAATTT
The DNA here is from genome assembly GCF_048164855.1 of Canis lupus baileyi. Lineage (NCBI taxonomy): Eukaryota > Metazoa > Chordata > Mammalia > Carnivora > Canidae > Canis > Canis lupus. The sequence goes on along the minus strand of NC_132868.1, from coordinate 3,272,454 downwards.
TTCTCCTTGTTTCAAATCATGTATATTTAAAATCATAGTGACATAGGAATAGAATACAGAATTTTAAATTCTGAAACTTGTACAACTTAGCTCTATACTATTTTTAGAGCCTTTTTTTTTTTTTTTACAAAATTGGCCTGATCTATAGCACAAACTGTTAATTTATTCTACTAGACACTGATGTAATATATAGATCCCCATCTCATCTACATGTCTCAGATTCTTCAGAACTGAGATGTAGCAAGTAAGTACTCTATAAAATACATATGGAGTAAAAAAAGATATTAATACAACTTATGTACTTTTTCTTTATTTAGGATTTGATATTTCAATTGCTTAATTAGTGAAGGGAATTTCCAGGAAACCCATATGGCCTAATTTATAAGTACATGAAGATTTGCTATGAAATACAACCTCAGTTCAAATTATCTAATTTCAAAATCATCTCAAATGGGCGATACAGCTGGTATCAAGGCTGTTCAGTTGGGCAGTTTGGAAGTACAGGTTCCCACACAATGGTCCATGCAGTGTTGCAGGGATGATGCATGAATATTTGAATGCTCATTGAATATGCAGAGCCCTTATCTCTGCTCAAAGTTTCTGCATCAAAACTTGGAGAGTGATCAAAATGTGTATATTTGGAGAGTATCTCTCTATTAAACACTCTGCCAACATAGGGAGGGCAGCCCTGAGAATATGTGTTATGGTAATCAAATATAACCATTTCTTAAATGCTTATGTATATTCCATCTTACCAATTATGTATCTCAATATTTTTAATTAAGCAATGAATAAATTTTTTTGTTGCTTTAATAATTCAGCTGCTTATTTGACGTTATTTCTGAGTCTCACTAGTTATAACTTAAATCCAGGAGTATGTAATAATATTCAATTCATTCAAATTATCAACAGATTATTTTCTAAGTGAAAAAATAAAAGATGGATATTTATTTGAAACAATTTAGTACAATAGATATTTTGAACATTTACAATACTTCTGATTAAGACTATTTGAGATTATTATAAATTAGTTTCTTAGTATCAATATTAAAATATAGGTTGGCAATACCAATTAATCAATACTTTTGATACATTATTTTGGGATAAGCTTATCTTCTTCATTTATACTGCATGGTGCTTATATTATTGTGGAAGGCAAATGTAAATATTCAAAGCCCTTCTGAGTACCATTATGGTAAATCACACATACCAGCATCTCAGTTTGTCATCTCATAATTTGAAGAAATAAAGACAGCCACAGTGGGCCACAAGGCAAGCAACCCTCAACCGTTTGACTCACTCTAAACTTGTGATGCAAAAATACTATAATCACATGTCACTATTTGTACAGTAAATAAGAAATAATCATGAAAATTTGAAAAGAAAAAAACAGTAATTGCTTCAAGTGAAGGAATCAATGATAAGGATAGTTTAGGGATCCCTGGGTGGCGCAGCAGTTTAGCGCCTGCCTTTGGCCCAGGGCGCGATCCTGGAGAGCCGGGATCGAATCCCACGTCGGGCTCCCGGTGCATGGAGCCTGCTTCTCCTTCTGCCTATGTCTCTGCCTCTCTCTCTCTCTCTCTCTGTGACTATCATAAATAAATAAAAATTAAAAAAAAAAAAAAGATAAGGATAGTTTAGCCAAGTGGAACAGAGAAATTGATTAAGAGCAACTCAAGGCAAAAGCCAAAATGAAGTTAAGTTCATGAAGCTGAAGCTGAAAGTATGCAGTGGTTATAAGTCAATTCTGCCTGTAGGTCATATTGGCAAAAAAATAAAATCTCTATCTCAGGTTTTATATTAATGGTGGTGAATGGTTAACACAAAATGAATGTATTGGGAGACCAGATAAAATTAGTTCCATTGGAATATAATCTCTCATAACATTTAAAGAATCACTGCCTCTAACAGTACCCTAAAGGTGCTGTTACTTCCATAAACGTATTTCAGTAACTATGAGAAAAACGACAGGTAACATCAATAGATTAGGGAATTGATAGACTCAAATGTTAAGCCTAGTTTCATCTTCTAAACTGTGGAGAGGATAATTGGATAATTTACACTAATTGTCTTCCTTTGACAAGGAGCTATACCTACTTGAAATATCATACACCTAATACATTTTTGTGAGTTGACGCATGTCGTTTAATCCCATTTTGTTTTACTTGTTGAATTGTTTTAAACAGTGTCTTGAGTGTCATTGTGAATGTGCCACTAAAATTGAGCCCCAATCCAGTATGTTCAAGGCTAGTTCTAACCAACAATACTCCTCTGAAAATGTGTCTCTTGGGTATATGGACAAACACATGGCTATTAGGGAATTTTATGTCATCTACTAGTCCTCTACATGTATTTCTCATCAGTAATTCCCTGGTACGTCCTTTATTTCCACAAATAATGCAGGTAGTTTTTTTTTTTTTTTAATTTCTCCAAATAATACAGATGGATTTTGTTTTTGTTTTTGTGGGGTTTTTTTGTTTTGGGTTTTCGTTGTTGTTGTTTTTAGTGTTCCAGATGCTATTACAAACTGATAAATTAAGAGGTCCAAAGCACCATGATAATCCTCTGTACACATATTCATAACAGGGCATGTTAATTTCATTTGACATTAATTCAACTAATGTTACAACGGACTCAGAGCCAAACAATTTCACAGTTTTGGAATATAGTGAACAAAAGAAACATTGCCACTAGAAAAGGGTATGCAAAGACATATACCCGATCCTCCTTTAAAATTACTGTAAGTAATCATTTGGAAATAGCTTTGAGTTTCCTGTGGGAACTAAAGAGTTACATACTCCCATTTTCTATACAAAATAATATCCATACCTTTAATATGCTATTTCAGGACATCTCCATCTTCTCTAAAATTTCCTTTCCAGTGCAATTTCTGTGTTATTTCCTTGCATATACTTTTTTTGTACAACCAACACTAGACCATTATTCTTTACATTCTTTCAATGAAACACCCACATCTCATGTTAATACATTTCTTTTTTTTTTTTTTTTATGATAGTCACAGAGAGAGAGAGGCAGAGACACGGGCAGAGGGAGAAGCAGGCTCCATGCACCGGGAGCCCGACATGGGATTCGATCCCAGGTCCCCAGGATCGCGCCCTGGGCCAAAGGCAGGCGCTAAACCGCTGCGCCACCCAGGGATCCCCCTAAATGAAGTTCATCACATTGGATCTAGCACAAATGGTAACTTTTCTTGGAATCTTTCCCAAATACCACCAATTGCTTCCAAAATTCTTCTGCTAAATTAAGATATGCTTCTCTCTCGACACTTGTCACATGCTTCGTTAATCATAATTCTTGTCTATATTTTTAATCTTACATGACATGACTGATTTAATATATTAATAATAATAGCATCAACCTTAAGAACAATATCAGTTAATCTTTCTTACTGAAATAATTTGATGTAATTGAGTAAATTTAAGATATAAAACATGATAATTTAACACATTCATATATTGTAATATGATTGTCATTGTAGCAATAATTAGCTCTTCTATCATGTTATGTAATTATCTCCTCTTTTTAGGGGTTGGAATCATTAAGTTTGAGTCTCTTAGCAAGTTTTTATGATTATAATAAAATATGCATCATATATTCACTATACAATGCATTAGATCTCTAAAGCTTTAATGGGAATATAAATTGGTTCAACCACTATGGAAAACAATGTGAGATTTCTCAAAATATTGAAGATAGATCTACCACACGATCACCAATTCCACTTCTGAGTATATACCCAAAGGAAATGAAAATAAGTTATTAAAGATAACTGCACTACCATGTCTCCTGCGGCATTAATCACACTAGCCAAGATGTGAAAACACCCGAAGTCCCTATCAACAGATAAATAGACAAATTAGAGGTGATATATATTTTTTCAGCTATAAGAAAGAAGGGCATCCTGACACTTGTAACAACATGGATGGACTTTGAGCGTACTATGCTATGTGAGATAAGTCAGGAAGAGAAAGCCAAGTACTGTATGATAGCATTTTTTTGTGGAACCTAAAAGAGCCAAACTCATGAAAATAGAGAGCAAACTGGGGGTTATGAGGGGATGTGGGGGGTACAGCCCGCTAATCTGTACAACTTATCATGTATGTGAAAATATCTTCCTGTAAGAATTTTACCTATAAAGTTCCTATATTAGCATTTATTTACTCATTCATAATCAGGAAATAAGGAAAGTAAGGCATGGAGAGATTAAATAGCTTTGAAGTGATATCTCAGTACTTCTGTTATTTTCTATTAGAAACAATTTGCAGATTCTGCCCCCACGTAAAGGGATAGGATTACAGAGGGATGTGAAGACACAGAAGTGGGGCTAATTTGGGTCATGCTAGAGTCTCCCTGTCACAGTCCATCCTCTGGCCCTCAGTGATCTGTGTCCTTCCCACAGGAAAAATGCATCCACCTGCTTCCAAGGTCCCCAAGAGATGCATCCCATTAAGCTATCAGTTCTAAGTGTCGATATTTGTCATCTAGAGCAGATCCAGGTGAAGATGAGACTCTTCATTAATCTATAAACTCAAAAAAAATCTATAAACTCAAGAGGCAGGTTATCTGCCCCCCCACCCCGGCCACACCACCTGCAGTAGTGGAGCAGGCAGGGTAACAGATGTAGACATCTCTGTTCCAAAAGGGTGACAATGAAGGTGCAAAGGATTCCCTGCTCCATAGTGATTTTAAGATGGTGCCAGGGAAATGCCAGCCATCTCTTGAAAAGTTTCCAGGCCTGGGAATGACTCTCTGAGGCTCTCCCTCCTCCCTCTGTGTTCCTCATTCCAGTCATCCTCCCTCTTCCATCAAAGTAGCATGTATCAGTGGCCCAATAGTTCTAGCACTTGCTTCCTGCCTGTAGAATTTCAAAACCATGAAAGCTTCTTTTCATTTTCCACTCCCCTTCCTCCTTTCAACTTTTTTTTAAAGATTTTATTTATTTATTTTTTAATTTTTATTTATTTATAATAGTCACAGAGAGAGAGGCAGAGACACAGGCTGATGTAGAAGCAGGCTCCATGCACCGGGAGCCCGACCCGGGATTCGATCCCGGGTCTCCAGGATCGCGCCCTGGGCCAAAGGCAGGCGCTAAACCTCTGCGCCACCCAGGGATCCCCCCTTCCTCCTTTCAGTCTAAGCTGGCAACCTTTTGGGTAAAATAATTTTCTCAAACGCTGTGTGGATTTTCTGTGGATTTCACGAGAGTTTACTCCATTAGAGGAAAAAAAAAACAAAACTATACCCACATTTTGTTTCTAGATAATCCCACCTCTATCTAGGACTAGATGCTGAGGCAATGCAGGCCAAGTGATCAAGCTTCTTAGTTTCTACTGTTAGACTGACACAACCTGAGACAAAACCTCAATCTCTCCAAAGGACCAGTTTTGTAACTAAATAGCCAATTGATCTTTTGAGGTTTTAGGGAACATTTGTATAGCCGCAGCCTTCATTTTTGGTTTTGGTCTCTCCCCGCCACTCCCCGTAAAGATCATGTTTTCCTGACAGTTCTTAAAAACAATTTCTAATTTTAATATCTTTTTTATCTAGAAAAGGTCAGAGTTTTCCAAATATTCATATTCTTTTTAACCGTTCTTCCGTCAAATTATTTTTCTATTCACACTTTTTACTATAAATAAAAAGAAGACACCAGTTAGCATCCCCAACACTTCCCTTGGAGATCTTTCTTGCTCAAGAACAAAGCTCACCAATTGTGGTACTACTTTCCAGAAAGGTGCTGAAGAAAACGTCCCTAAGTTTTCTGCCGGTACATGTCAAGGATCTCCCTTACTCCATTTTCTAGTAAAATACTTTTCCTTTACTTTTGATCCATCACTGGCAGTGTTCTCAAAGTTATGACACATAACTATCTCTTCCAGGAAATTTATTTATTTATTTGTCTCTTTTTATTTTTTGGTTTATGTTAATTCTTTTTTATAAAAATTATTTAAAATTTTAGTTAGTTAACATGTAGTGTAATACTGGTTTTGGGTGTAGAATTTAGTGGTTCATCGCTTCCGGAAATTTAGTGTTTAGTATGCTCTTCAGAGGGTTCCCAGCCTCTGTCCACTGCTCAATTCCAAATCCACTCCCACATTTTACCTTATTTGTTAAAATAGCACCTCATTTCCAGGTAAACAAAATCTGAATCAATTGCTGCATGTGAAATTGACACAAGCTTAGCTACATAAAATAACACACATTTTGTAATCTCAGAGTTTGTGAGGGTAAGAAACCTGAGAATAGCTTGGATGAATCCTCAGCTTCAGGATCTCTCACAAGAATCAAAATGAGATGTTGGTAAAAGTTTGGGTCTTAATTGATGTTTGACTAAGGAAAAGATTTTCATCAAACTCATGAGGTCGTTATATGCAGAAGAATGAAGTTGGGCCCCTAATTTCCAACACTCATAAAAAATGAACTCAAAATGGAAGAAAAAACTTATACATAAAGCCTGAAACTGCAAAACTGCTAGAAGAAGAAAAAGGGAAAAAAGTCCTTGACATTGGCCAGGCAGCAGTTTCCAGGATCTGACACCAAAAGTGTAAGTGACTAAAGCAAAAATTAATTACTGGGACTACATGAAACTAACAAGCTTCTGCACAGCAAAACAATGAAGAGACAACCTATAGAATTGGGAGACTTATTTGCGAAATATATATTTGATAAGAGGTTCATATCCAACATATATAAAGAGCTCATGCAATTCAATGGCAAAAAAACAAACAATCTGATTAGAAAATGAGTAGAGAAACTGAACAGATATTTTCGAAAAAAGACATACGGATGGGCAACAGGTACATGAAAAGGTTCGCAATAGCACTAATAATTAGGAAAATGCAAACCAAAATCACAATAACACATCCCACATCGATTAGAACAATTGTCATCAAAACGACAAGAGATAACAAGTGTTGTTGGCAGGGATGTGGAGAAAAAGAAATCCCTGTGCACTGTTGGTAGGAACATAAATGGTTACAGCCACTATGGAAAACATGGAGACCCTTAAACATAAGAAATGGAACTGCCTTTCCCCTTTCTTCTCTAAGAGCAGCAACTGGACTGAAATTCTTCATCTACTTACTCACTGTGTGGGGTTTGGAGCATGAGTGCTGCCTAGTAACATCTTAGATTCTCTGAACTACCTAATAGTATCATGTATTGCTTTAAAAAAAATTTAAAAAGAAAAAAGAGGATAAATAACATAAAGTGAGTTCCTTCCAATGATTCACTGGTCTTACAGGAAAAATGAAAGACAGAAAAGAGAGGCAGACAGAAATATTCAAATCTAATACTCCACCACTCAGGCTTCCCAGAACTTAGAAGTAAAATTGAATCGTTCCTAACGATGAAGTAAAATGCAATTATCTTAAAAATTAAACTACCCGTGGGCCAAGCTAAATTTTAGTGTTTTAAACAGGCAGCTGAAATATATGAATCATCCACTACTCCCTATATCCCTGCATATTCTTATCTTCCATACGTTCATATTTTCTGTCACTTTACCTGATTTTTTTCCCCTTTTTATGTCTGGACCAGCTTCACAGCTCATTTGCTTGCAATACAGCATAATTGGTTTTCTCCTTGACATGTTCTGAATACATGGTTTTATGTTAGAATTTGAACAATGGGGCACATATCTCTGTCTGCCCAATAAACCGAATTTATGGCAGAAAAGCTTGATTTTTAAGCTCTCAGACATGGAGGGCAATTTATCTTTTGCTTCCATTGAATTCATTTCACATATTGGGGAAATCTGTTTTGGATAAAATTAAACCTTTTTCCATCCATTTCCTCTGGACCTTGCTCCATCAATTATTCCTTGTTTCTCCTTTGGCAACTCGAGGACTCTCTTTTGAAGATGTTGGCCCCTCTGAATCCATAAGATTTTAAAAAGTCATTTTCAACTATAACCCCTCATTCATTTCCTTTTTATTGCCAATTATCTTTTCAAAGTACTAGACAACAAAGTCTTCTCCATCTTTATCCCCATTCAATAAACCCTTAAAATGAAGGAGAGAGAATAAGTTGATACCATCAACTGCTGGTCATCCTTGGCTCCTTGCAGCATTTGACAATCATGACCAGACCTCTGACAAGGCAATATCCTCTCAAGTGTGATCTGTTTTTTCTAGCCTCTGTATTATGGCTCATTTATGTCAAATCAAGTCCCTAATTATAAATCTATCTTTAGTCCATATCTCCTGTATATCAGTTTCTCTCCACTTTCCCCCATCTATTTGCCTCAAAGTATCATCTTTCTTGTCAATCACATAGATAATTCTCAAATCTGGTGATATCTTACTTTCTGAGCATAGTCTAGAATTTTCAGTGGCCCATTGGATACTTCACATAAGGTCCAGTCATTTCTGAATTAACTATATGAAAAAAAGAACATGTCTCAAGTTCATCCTTTCTAGTTTCTCACTGTGGTAAATAACACAGTTATCACTATTCCACTGACGACAGAGGTACAAGTACTACCTACATAATGTCTCCTAGATCTGTGCCATTTTGACATTCTTCCAACACTTATCTTTGCTCATTTGGCTAGTCACCTATTAATTCACTCTAGTAGGTAATTATGAAGTACCAACTATATGCAGGCATTGGCCTAGGTTCTAGAATATAAAGATGAATAGCATAATGATAAAATATGGTTTAAAGTTTCAATGTCACCAATCTGGAATTAGAATATGTTGTTACATATAATATGTAATGGATTTGTTCCCATTATTTAAAGTAAAAATGCTACAAGAAAAATAATAATATAAAATATACCTCTTCATCATTCATGTTTCTGACCATTGACTACACTGTGTTTTATGTTATATTTTAATCAACATTTTGTTTTGACCAACATATATAACCAGCATATATGTTTCCCTCATGCTGCATGTCCATACTATGCATAGCTATGTATAGCACATTATTTAATGTAATGAAAAATACCAAAATATTAGTTATCATTACTATCATTTTCATAATTATGTACCAAATGGTAAATTTATATATTATATAACTTGGTATATTCATATATATTATATAAAACATGTATTTTCTCTGTGTGTATATATAATGCATATAACATATAGATGCATATGTATATTTATCCTTATGAATAGGAATTTGTATGTATGTGTATATCCATGTATAAAATACATAAATAGTACCAAAGTGGAATGTAGGAAAAAATAAATGATTGAGTTCTTAACTCTATCCTTTGTGAAGTTCCTTTCTAGACTATACTATTTAAAGTATCATTATCATTAGGAACATATGAGTAATTTGTTTCTTCTGTTACCAGTACTGGATTTTTATGTCTTATACACAGGTTTTATTAAATAGATAACTGGTTACTTCCTCATCTCATGATTTTGTTGTGTTTTATATTGTATGTATCTTTATATAGTCTTTTATTTTGCACTGGCTCATCATCCAACCTAATTAGCAGAAATACACTTAAATGGTCAGTAAATTCCTGAAAAATGTTTATATTTATACAAAAAAAAAAAAAACAGTTAAAATTCCAAAAGATTCTTTTAAGGCTCTTCATTCTTTACCTCAAATCTGCTTGTCTAATTTCATATCTTACCACTAACCTACAGAAGACAAAGGCAGGACTTATTCCTTTCCTAAAAGCATTGATTGAACATTATGCCTTGACTTCGGTTTTCTGTGCCTCAATGCCATTCATTCCTCTCAGCAGATTATAAATATACTCATTTTTCTTAATGTATCTTCTCAGGAGAAAACTACAATTTATATTTTATTCTTTCTTAATTAGGCTATACTGTCCTTGTTGCCCATGACTGGACTTGGCTCATTTTGTTTAAAGTGCAACATCATAGCTAAGACCTGGTTCAAGAAAAATGGTTAATAAATATTTACCCCTTTTATACCATTTTAGTCAGAACTTTTTCCTGCCATTGGAAGTCTTTTCCCTTTACTTCACTTATTACAACAGTCATGTGACAAACTTTAAATGCATAAAGGTGAGATAAATTGTGACGCGGTCCACTGCCGTAAGTATTGAATGCACATTTACTACTGATTTCATGTAAAATTGTTTTTAATCTTATGAAACTACATGATGGGCCCAGTTCTAATGAAATTACCCATTTAAAATTATTTAATCTTCATCTAGTATATCAACTAGTTGCTATTAATTCCTTTATAGAGATAGCCCAGATAGATTAAGTAACTTGTTTCAGGTCGCATAGATGGTAAGAGGAATAGCAGGTTTCAATATTTGCAGCCTAACCAGCTCCAAAACCCCTGTCTCAGCCATCCTGCCCAATTTGCCTGATCCAGCCCAATCTGAATTTCTTTTTCTTTACTTCTTTTCTAGTTATAAGATAATATTCAATTCTAATAGGCTGTATTATTCATACTTTAATCACATTTATAAAAAATAAAACAGCTATATCATCAACAGCATGAAAAGCTGAAAATTAGAAGGAAGACAAAAGTGTGAAATGGTAATTTTGCGAGTCTATGCACATGTATTTTTTTTTATTTTTTTTATTGGAGTTCAATTTGCCAACATATAGCATAACACCTTGTGCTCATCCCGCCAAGTGCCCCCCTCAGTGCCCATCACCCAGTCACCCCAAACCCCTGTCCACTTCCCTTTCCTCTACCCCTTGTTCATTTCCCAGAGCTAGGAGTCTCTCATGTTTTGTCACCCTCACTGATATTTTCACTCATTTTCTCTCCTTACCCTTTATTCCCTTTCATTAATTTTTATATTCCCCAAATGAATGAGACCATATAATGTTTGTCCTTTTCCGATTGTATTATTTTCAGAACTGGGACAAACATACTTAAAAATATATAAAATAAAATAAATAAAATAAAACAGGTGTTTTAATGAGAGTTCAATATCTTAGAACATTACCAACACATAGGATAGTTCAATGGTTAAGTGTTCATGTTAACACAGACTAACAGAAAAATTAACAGGACATTTATTTTCAAATTACACACAAAGTGTGTGTTTGAAATCCTTTTAAGTACCAAAAGTATTAAGACTAGAAGAAGAAATTTAGCCATAGTACATGGCTCAGAGCAATTTAAAAATACACATAGACCAACTTGTAAAACATTCAGAAAAGAGATCTTATTTTAATCAGACATATAGATTGAATATGAAATCCTAATTTTAATAAATATATCACAGTTATAGAAGATATAGGGACTTTCTAACCATCCATTTTTCTTTATATCCAACCAACCATGTTAAATCTATACAAATTACTTTAGGCTATGAAAACCTGAAGCAAAAATATATATCAATAATGAATGTAGAAGGAAAAAAAAACACAACTGATTTGAAGCTACAATTATATTTAAGGACTATTTGTGTCCAAACTGGAATTAGGCCTTTCTTATTTTTTCAAGGGCAATTCCTGCATAACAAGAAAAAAACACATAAAAAATTTTATAAGAGAATGGTGTTAAAGTTTTGGAGAATCTTTTTAAAATTTAAATGTAATAAATAATATGGTTTCTGTAAGCAATGCATACATAATTCATGTCTATAAGAAGCTATAGAATCAAATAAATTGTTTTCTGTATTTGGACATTGTATAGTTGAGAAAGGTTACACGTATGAAATATTTAGCAAAAATTTGGGACTTTCAATATAATTTCAAACAGTGATTTAACATCCTCACTTCCCTAGGTTTTAAATAATTCTTAGAAAAAAGGACAACACTCGCTTATTCATGTATTCCCATATTCGGTAAAGAACTGTCTTTGGAAACTCTGATATGAAGCACCTGTTAGTACAACTTGAAACACTTCTAACTTGAAGTTAGCACAACATGAAACAGGAATATACATTATTAAAGTTCTATTCTCAAAAGAAGACTTTGTACCTACTTCATCTGTCCATTCTACACATAAGTAATCTCCCCAACATTAACAGCATTACATGTGGTGAGTGTGAATATGTGTGTGTTTGTGTGTGTGTGCCCTACTGATACATATTCAGGGTCAAAAGATCAAGGCAATGCAAAAGTTACCACACTGGTTATCATGAAATTTTTCCTACTTATATATGAATCAGTATGGGTATACATTTTATTTATTTTTTAAATGTGATTATACTACATAAACTCTATAATGTTAAAAATTTAAAAATCATACGTTCTGATTTCCGTGAGGAATTTTGGTGGTTTTTGGCAGTCCAAAGACCTTTATGGTGAATATAAGTATTATTTTTATATAGTAAGAACAGAAAAGTGTTTCTTGATAGACACTGAGAAGATTTACCAACCGATCATTTTGAGACCATTCCCTGACTCCACCCAGCTTGAGTGAGACTTGACAGACTGTACAGACTTCCCATACTTTATGCCAAGAATTTGAACTTCAAGGGGGCAGCCTGGGTGGCTCAGCAGTTTAGCGCCACCTTCAGCCCCGGCTGTGATCCTGAAGACCTGGGATGGAGTTTCAGGAGTCCCACATCGGGCTCCCTGCATGGAGCCTACTTCTCTGCCTGTATCTCTGCCACTCTCTGTCTCTCTCTGTGTCTTTCATGAATAAATAAATAAAATCTTAAAAGAAAAAAAGAATCTGAACGTCAAAACCATGACTCCTTTTGCCTAATATCAGTTGGTGGCATGATTACTGTGTAAACTACATATCATCCCAGAGATACTTGATAAAACATGACTCTGCTCTCTGCCCAATTCTCTCCAAATAGCTATTGGAGTCTAATGCCTGAATACATATCGTAGTGAAGATCTGGAAGAGAATGTGGCTTTATGCTGTTTCATCTATTAATGGACTATTTAACCTATGAATCTGGATGAATACCACTAGATTAGGGAAGAAATTAAAAGTTCACATATGAAAGCACTATATTTCCACTATCGTCAGTCATAACTAGGCTCAGTACTTAGAATCACATGCTTTCAAAGATAATGTCAACTGATAGTTAAGCAGAGTCATCACAGATTTGAAAACCACCATCTAGTATACATTTATATACTTACATTGTAGAATAGATAAACTCATGGCTTGTTTAATGATGGGAATATTTTGAACTGTATTGAGTGTTATCCATTTCAACAAATGAAAATGGAAAAAAAACAGTGCAAAATATTGTAGGAGAAGAGAGAAAAAATGTGCTGTCACAGCTCATCCATCCATCCATATATTCATGATAGATACACACAGAGCTCCTGCCATCGATGGAAATCTTGTTAATTTTGTGAATTCATAAATGAACAATACAGGCCCTGTCACTCAAAGGATTTGCTGTCTACAAATGCCTACAAAGCATACATCACATGAGCACAAGTTTCTACAAGCAACTCACAGAGAGAAAGAATATGGAAAGCATAACTGCAATTTACAAAAAAATATGAACTTTTAATTTGAAAAAAGCATACATCTATTAGCTAGAATGGCTTTCCTATAGAATTTTTAGAGGGTATCTAGTAATTAAGAAATTCTGCAAAAATCTATTTCATTGACAGAGGCAAGCTGATTGAGGAACACCAGCTGTTGGGCAGTTGCTGATGCATGCCCCTTCTAGAAAGAGGGGAGTTGCTTCAGTGCTCATGTAATTCATCTACATCAGACTCTTTCAGAGTCTGTCTTAATTGGGGAATATGAAAGCATTTCAGGGAAGTCCCAGGATGAAGGTTCTCCCTCGTCTCAAAAACACACATCCCAAGTAACATTGGAAATATACTTTTTAAATGTCATAATCCCCCTATTTTGTAGATAGTTGGGTATACTATGTTGAATAATATCCCTCCCCCAAAAGTCATGTCTACCCAGAACCTCAGAACGTGACCTTATTTGGAAAAAGCATCCCTTCAGATATAATTAATTAAGATGAGGTCATGTGGTATTAAGGTGGATCCTAAATTCTTCTTATAAGGAGAGGAAAGCACACACAGTCACAGAGACATGGAAGGAAGAAGGTCACAGAGGCAGAGATTAGAGTTAATGCAGCTGCAAGCCAGGTCAAAGATTACCAGCCAACACCAACACGATATGTTGAGCAAGGAAGAATTCTTCTCTGGAGGGAGAAGGGATGGTCATGCCAACATCTTGATTTTGAACTTCTGGTCTCCAGGACTATGAGAGAATAAGTGTCTGTTGTCTTAAGCAAACCAGTGTATGATACTTTATGGCAGCCCTAGGAAACTAATGCGACAGGATCGGTAATTTTCATTAACACTGAAATTAAAAGTTTTGAATATTTTAACTAATTATCTGAAATAGAAAACTATTATCACAAAAAGAAGAAAATAAAATGGAATCCAGAAAGTAGTAGCTTTAATATATTGCTGCTTGCTATAGAAACCTAAAGACTGAAGATATGCATTATAAATATATTTCAAACATTCCTCACAAAATCCCCCACTCTTTCATCTATTTCCTTGAGGGTTAAAGGCTTAGCTACATTTGAAATACTTCATAAAGATAAGCTTATGGATTCGGTGTTTAATGAGACTATTTCAGGAAGCAATATATAATTAGAGGTATAAATCAAGACTTAAATCCAGCGAAAAGGATTTCTACTAAAATCACATTTGACGGTTTAAAAAAAAAGAAGAGAGAAAACCTACAGAACATGCTGATGCTCAAGTTGTGCTAGTAAAGAGGAAAGAAGATGGACTTCTCCCGTGAGAGAGGCTTTTGTGCATTTCCCTTTTGTTACTATTGTCTATTTTAACATGGAAAGATTAGGGATTTCCAATACTCTGAGGCAATAAAAGATTAAGTTTCTAAAATGAAATTCTCTCTCTCTCTCTGACAAGAATGTGGCCCTCTGTGCTAGAAATAGAGTTGGATCTTTGTTAGATAAACCAACTCCCACACATGAAGGGTAAGTGAGAGGTCTGGGCCCACTTGTCACTCTCTGCCCTGAGGATGTGAGCTGTGAGGTTGTACTTCAGTCCCTCCAGGAGGACTGACTAAGGTTTGCACATGTGCCTGTCTTCTAGATGTTTCCTTCCCTCCTTCCTTCCTTCCTTCCTTCCTTCCTTCCTTCCTTCCTTCCTTCCTTCCTTCCATTTTCTTCTTTTAAAAATATTTTCTGTCCTTCAAAACAAACAAGTAAACAAACAAAGAGCAGAAACAGACCCTTAAACACAGAGAACAAACTGATGGCGGGGCCCAGAGCAAAATGAGTAAAGGGGAGTGTGAGATCCGGGCTCTGGTTATGAAATGAGTAAGTCACAGGAATAAAAGGCACAGCACAGGGACTATAGTAGGTGGTATTGGAATAGTGTCGCACGCCGACAGATGATAGCCACACTGGTGGTGAGCACAACGGTTACGTGGAATCACTATGCTGTACACTTGAAACTAATCGAACGTTGTGTATCAGCTATACTCCAATAATAAAAAAGTTCTCTTCAGTTTTCTTTTACTTTATAAAGATTTTCTGCTTTACAATTCAGCATCTTTTACAGTGTAGCTCAGTGTGCTTTGCTTTATTTACTTATTTTTTATCCAAGTACAGTTGATACACAACGCTCCATTAGTTTCAGGTGTACACCTTAGTGAGTCAGCACGTACATAGACAACACTGTGCTCACCGCAAGTGTAACTACCATCCATCCCATTCCTTCCCTATTACAGTTTATTTGACTATGTTTCTACTCTGATGGGACACTGATAGTTTTAATATTTAAGTTTTTGTTTAACATTTTTTAGTTTTACAGCTAATTCACCATTTTGAGTTGCTGAAATGCTTTCTACATTTCTACTCCTTTAGTAATGAGTTTAAAAATATTTAATGTTGTAATATACTTCCATGATTTACCATCCATGAATTTATGCTCAGAGCAGTCTCAATGTCTACTCTATGTCTTTCCTCCATTTTCACTCCTATCACTTTCTTCTATGTTTTTTTTTCCTCTGTTTTTTCTTTTATATGGTCTCCTTTCCGTTCCTCAATCTCGGTCAAGCTCCATGCTGCCTGACAACTCTTCTGGCTTTTCCTTCTGCCTCTGATGCCCTGTGCCCAGGTGCATGGTTACCTCTCACCTCCTTCAGATTTTCACTAAGATCTTGTCATCCTAGTGTCGTGCCCAAGATTGCGAATCCGAGAAACCACCAAGGAGCCGACACCGATGCAAACTCCCGAGGATTTATTTACAAGCTCCAGCCTGGGTCCTCGTGCACAGGACACAGGGGAGCAGGGACTTGGACCCCGAGACTAAGAGGCGCAGCAGCTTTATAGGGGCCAGTGGCCCATGGGATACGCAGAAAGTTGCACAGTCATGCTGGTCCGCTGAGCCGATTTCCGGTTAGGGGTTAGGGTGTGCCCTGGGCTTGACTAGGGCGGGGCAGTGCCCTAAATAATAAGCAGGTCAGCGCAAGGCGGGGGCAGCCCAAAATAGTCAGTCCTGCTCTGCTTGTCCAAGGGTAGGGGATTTTGTTCAATTTCCTGGGTTAATGCTTTTGCTTCTATTCCCTTTCCGGCTGTACTTCTATTTTTTTTCTTCCTTAACCCTTGAACACTTTCTTATATGCTATGTAACATAATTTATTATACTTATTGTTTATTTTCTGGTTTCCCCACTATACTCTAAACTCCAAGAAATTAGGAGTATTTGTCTATTTGGTTCATAGGTGTATTTAAGTACTCAAATAGTGTTTTTACTATGTTAAGTCCACTTATAAATTTTTGAATAAACAAATGAATGGATAACTTAAAAACTTTAACCCATATGTTATATGTCAGTTGAGGACTATCCACTTCTATTAGTTTATAAAGCTTCAAATTTATTTCATATTCTGTGAGAATCCATAGACCTCTCCTTGACTTCCTCAAATATAAAATTATATAAGATTTTTGATAGCAGCTTTTCTCAAAGGTGTGTAAGCTGTAATAATTTATATCCCCTTCCTTATGATTTTATATTTTCTATAGGCATAATAATTAGCATATGCTTCTTTTATTTTTATTATTATAAAAATAAGGTTTTTTATTAGCAAGGGACAGATAATTCCTCCATATGTAAGAAGAAATTATCCAATTAAACAACTTACTGAAGCACTTAGATGCTTATACCTTTAATTTTGCCCCTGTTCATGTCACTTTTTAAAAGTTTTTGTAGTATTGGATTTATAAAGTCCTGACTTACTATAATCGAATTGGAGAGAAAACTAATTTTTCATTCATTTTCTTATAGCTGAAACATCAATTGAATGTCTTACAGCCATATCCACATCATCAAGATGCTTAGTATCTTTCATTTATTGGCAAATGCCATAGATGAAAGAAATGGAAACGTGAAAGCTAAACCTGAAAATATGAATGTGTGAATTGCCAGGACCATATACATGATAGAGTAGATACGTATCAAATGGTACAATGGTTATAAAACTCTTTAAAGACTATTATTTGCTTATTGAGGCGTGGAAATGCTATTTCCATTAGAAAGTAGAGTAGAAGATAGACTTAATGATGGAGAAATTACCAAAAAAAAGCAACAAACAATATAGTACTCATAAATTACTAAAGTTTTTGCCACTGTCAACATTAATATATAGCAAACAAAGGATGAATATTTCAAAGATGATATGGTAATTGTTAATACTTGTATTTAATGTCTAGTCTTATGTTCCTCCAATGAGACAATAAAGTAAGTCACTTTAGGTCATTTTGCTAATGCTACATGACATCCATGTCAGAAGGAAAATTGTTCATCCTGCTACCTCAAGGCAGATCCACAAGAATGGTATTTTACTTCTTGTGGTAATTTTATGGTTTTTTTTTTTCCCCAGCTTGTAATTGCATAAAATGTTAAGAAAGAAAATGCCTTTAAGTAAAATACAATGCATATCAACTGAAAGATTTACATCAAAAATGCTAACTTGCTGTTTTCCCTACATGGATAATAGCTTTGCTTTAGGGTACTGAAAGCAGAAATGGTATTACACACTGCCAAGAGGGCAGAGATTGTTGAAACATGCTGCCTCATAAAAGAGAAACAGAAATGTATTACTTATAAAAATAGCTGTATGAAAAGGGAAAATAGAAATCTGTAAACTCAAATATCACAGCATCTTTTACCTTTGCAATTGTATGTTCAGATGCCATAAGAAAAGTATTATTATAGGCTCAGACCATATAATAGTTTAATTTTACATTTACATTAGAATAGTTTTACTCGTTAACTTTCTTATTGCTATAACCAATAGTAATTAATCAATGTCCTAATTTCTGGGACAAGGACGTAAATAGAAATCCTTTATACTGTGGACCCAAAGTTCAAAAAGTAAATATATATATATGTATTTTCTTTAAAATGTTTAAGTAATCTATTTAGATTGAGATTTGCAATTATGATAGAGTAGCTTATAATAAATTTATTCTAAGCAGTTGACAAATTTGATTATTTTTCTAACATGATGGTCTGTGTTTATGTAATTTTTATATCATGAGAATGGAATTCCATATTATTTTATTTATCAACAATTAGTCTTGCTTATTAATGGATATTTGTTATGTACTTAATCTGAGGCAAGTACCATACATAATGGATGCTAAGAATTGATGAAGGCAGACACAATATTTGTGCTGAAGGAACCAGTGATCTAGCTAGGAAGATATTTAAACAATGACTCTACCACAACACTCCGGGTAGTATCAGAGCAATATATGGAAGATATCTGTGTTATATAGAATCCTAACACCACCCCCCATCCACTCACCTCTGTGATTTCCTACCCTGATCTAGGGTTATAAAAATGATGAGATAAAACATCCTTATTATGTCGTGTAACATGGCAGGGGATTTTTCAGATGCAATTAAGGTTACTAATCAGTTGATTTTGAATTAGCCAAAAGAGAGATTATGTCATAGTTTATGTGGATACTGGTTTACACGGAGTACGTGGAGAATATCTAATCTCCAATTATATGACCACTTTGAAACCAGAGAGTATTCTCTGGCTGGTGGCAGAAAATAAAATCAAAGAGATTTGAAATGTGGAAAAGATCTGATGTGATGTTTCTGGTTTGCAGATGGAGGGGAGCAAGTAACATGGCTCTAGGAGCTTCAGTGGTCCGTGACTGACAGCCAGCAAAGAAAAAGAGACTCTGTCCTATGACCACAAGGAATGAATTTGACCAACAACCTAAATGAGCATGTACATGGATTGACCTTGAGTTGAGTGAAACCATACCAAAGAATCCAGTTTTTTTCTGTCTTGACTTTTGGTGTATATAACCATGAGATAATTAGTAGATGTTAGGTTGTAATTATTTTTCATGAAGCAATTGAAAATAACTGAGGTTTTGAGAGTATAAAATAGAAAGCAATTGTATTGTCTTCGGAACCAAGCGTAGCTTTACTGCAGAGAGGAATATTTAGCTGTGTCATAGAAATAACCTGTCTTTCCTTGGTGAGAAAAGTCTCATCAGTTAGACCAGTAGCATGACTTGTTTTTCCATGAAGAAAAACACGTAGAAAATAATGAAGAAAAACAAGTAGAGTGTATTTAATATTTTAGATTTAAAATTATTTATTTATTTGTTTGTTTATTTATTTGAGAAAGGAGAGAGAGAGAGAGCAGAAGAGGAGCAGAGGGAGAGGGAAAAGCAGTCCCCTTGTTGAATGTTGGGCCTTACATGGGGCTTAATCCCAGGACCCTGAGATCATGACCAAAGCTAAAAATAAGAATCAAAGAATCAGAGCTTAACCAACTGAGCCACCCAGTTGCCCTGGATTTAGTGCATTTAAAAGTTATGTCCTTGAGTCTGTAATAAAGTTGCTTAGAGTTTAGTGGCTGGTGAGATTTCTAAGGCTGGTACCAAATACTTTGTGAAGAGTCTTTAATGGTACACTAATAAACTTTAACCCCTCAGCAATAAAAAATCATGGAAGATTTTATTTAAGTATTTTGCAGTAATTAATATAATTAATTACTTAATTATGGTTCTGTTTCAGAAAATTACCACTAGCAAAAAGCAAGGCTTGAGAACTTGAATGATGCCATTTTAAACCAGTAATATAACTTAGAGATTATTAACAGAGCAGAGCTCTACAGATGGTATAAAAGTTGGAGGAGTTTTATAGACCTATCTATGTATGTATTTGATTTAGTTTTGCTGGATTCTGTTTTTTTTTTTTTCCACAGAAAAAATCCAGCAGCAATGAAAGAAAGACTGACAATTTTACTGAAGTAGGTAATAACAAAGGCTCCTGAGCTCAGAAGGTTTGTGTGTGACATTGGTGGGGGGGATCAACATATATATTTCCAAAATCAAATGTTCAGTACTGCAACCCCATACCAAAACCCACTGGCAGCTCCATAAAGGTTGGCCGTTAGTCCTGCTCACTGCTGTGTCCCTGGAACACAGTTATGTTCAATAAATACCTGTCAGAGAGAGGGAAGAGAACGGGGGAAGGAAGGAGACAGGTTCTGCCAGATTCATTCCATGGAGAGGCACTTGTGTAGTTGCCCTTTGTAGCTTCTCAACTTGGTCAATCAGGCAGAATCAGTCTTTGTGTACAATTAGCATGAAGCCTTCAGAAAATTAAAAATTAAGTCTGTGTAATACAAGGGGTTTTTGTCTTTGTTGTTCTTGCTGTCAAAAGTCAGTATACCAAAATTTAATGGTATAAACAAGAAGCACTCATTAATGTTTAATAGTCTGAATCAACTGGAGAAGTGCTAATTCTCAACTGGGCCCACTCACATGTCTGTGTGAGCTGTGGATGAACATCTAAGCTGACAGTGCTTGGGCTCTCTCATGCTTGGCTGCAGGCGATTAGACAGCCTCAGCTAGGAAAACAATTCTCCTTCACATTGTCTCTTCTCCTACAAGCTCTGTCTCCTAATTATGAAGGCTAGCCTCATAAATGACAGGACAACACTATATCTGTGTTCTATTGGAAGAAATAAGTCATGAGTTTAGCCCATGTGAAAGTCTTTAGAAAATTGATTTTACTGCTTGATGGCAGGTAAGCAAAATCCTATTGCAAAGATATGATATAGAAAAGCATAATAGTTTGAGTCATGATCTGTCTGTTATAGTATGTTTGCGCTTTTTCAAGAAAACCCCAACTCAGTGGTCATAAAGTCATAAAACCAAATGCTTATAGGATCAAGCAAATAAACTAAGGTATGAAAGGACTGAACAATAGAAACATGTGGTGTCTATAGCAAACTGCTGAATGGATGGTCCATGCAAAAGTATTTTCGAATACAATTTCAAAAACAATATTCTAGGTAAACAAATACCTTTGAAGGAAAATACAGCCTTTGTTTATAATATTCCTTACTAAAGACAGAGTAATTTTATTATAGAATCTTAATTTGAACCGTTATAAGTTTCTGATCTCAATACTTAATGATGTTGAACAAATTTCATTGGAAAGCACTCCCATAATATTTGATATTTCCACAAACCTAAATAAAGTATTTTGGTATCAATAGTGGGCTCTTGGCAAATTGCCTTTTAATATGTACACAGGTGAGTTTGATGTAATCCCACTAAATTTTTGCTATGCTGTTTGTGCTTTTAGTGTCATATCCAAAAAAATCATTGTCAAGACCAAAGACAAAAAGTTTATGCTCTACATTCTCTTCTAGGAATTTTATAGTATCAGGTCTTATGTTTAAGTTTTTGATCCATTTTCAGTTAGTTTTTGTGAGTGGTCCAATTTCATTTTTCTGCATTGTTTATCCAGTTTGTTGAATAGATTGTTCTTTCTCTATTGGGTGTTCTTGGCTCCCTTGTTAAATATTAATTAACCATATATGAGGGAGTTGAATTCTGGATTCATTCTGTTCCCTTAACCTGTTATCTATTTTTATGCCAAACATATGTTTTAATTATTATAGCTTTGTAGAATAATTTGGAATCAAGAGGTGTGACACAGTTTTGTGCTTCTTTTTCAGGATGGCTTTGGTTATTTGGGATCTTTTGTTGGCTCCATAAATCTTTAGGAATATAGCATATATAAAATAATACTGTATTATAATCACCAGGCTTGGTAAGAGACTAGATCTTAACTATCCTCACCACAAAAAATAATGAAAATTATGTGACATGATAGAGTAATCAACTGTTGTTACAATGTCAATCATATCACAATCAAATCAAAAAGTATACCATAAATTTACACAATGTTATATATCAAATATATTTCAATAAAAATAATATGTACCCAAGTGAAATGAACATTACTATGACTTTTTCTACATCAAAAGTTGTATAATCTAATATTAACAAATGGCCTACTAGGGGTATAGCTAACAAAAAATGCAGCAACTCAACATAAAGCAATATAGACCATATGAGACATGGAAAAAATTACCTCTATATTTATGTGTCCCAAAAACATTTTTTAAAGATTCTACTTATTTATTCATGAGAGGCAGAGACATAGGCAGCAGGAGAAGCAGGCTCCCCATGGGGAGTCCGATGTGGGACTGGATCCCAGGACCCCAGGATCATGACGTGAGCCAAAGGTAGACGCTCAACCAATGAGCAACCCAGGTGCCCCCCAAACCATTTGTTTTATCTTTAACATTCTTAGAGGCTACGTCTCTAAGGACTTCTTTGAAATTAAATTTTCCTGAAAGTAGAAAATTATGGTAAGACCTGGAGCAAAGCATTTCCATCATTGAGAACTTGCATGTGTCTTATTAACCAACCCTTTCCTCTCACTATGCATGTTATTTTTGGTATTGATTGATGCTAAAAGCAACAGTGGTTGAATTAAGAATTTTCTTCTTGCAAGTCTAAGCTTTAGCTATTGCAAAGCTGTAGAGGTGACTCCATTCAAGACTGAAGATTTTTGAGAATGCCTATATATTCAGATTTAAAGTTTCTTGACCTGGCATTATCATCATTTCAAATATCACTATGAATACTTTATTTTTTGTTGATTTTGTTGACAGTCCTAATACTTATTAATGAAGTATAATTAAATTTCATTATCTCTCTCTAAAATTTCTGTGTCATATAGGTGTATGTAATCTATTATTTAATTTTGCATACTTCTTTCCTTCAATTTTTGGAAAAAAATGTTTCTTTCTCCCCATTTTTACTCCCATGTGTGCATATACACACATGCACATTCCTTCCTTAACTCCTCTGTGATTTAAACAAGCAATGATATTCTGCTCCTCAATGTCATTGGGCAGCTATGAGTACTTTAAAATAACTTTCATTAATGCTTCATATAGTTTTGACTAGAAAGTATATGAAGTATAGTTGCCTAAACCTCTTGTAACTAGAAAAAAATTACCATTTAGTTTCACATTTTCAGGACCTCAGTTTATATTGAGGGGATAGAGGAAGAATCTTATTTTCTATAGTTTCACCTTCCAGTTTTTCCAATGGTTGGGAGAAACTATATTGGTACATTGGGGAGAAAAAAGGACATTTTTTTCTAATTTCCTCTTCTAAATCAGGCTGAGGATTGCTTTCCACTTCTACAATTCAAATGATTTGGGATGCAAAGCAAATGTCCAATCATAATAAATTTATTTTTCATTACTAAACCACATATTTAAAATACCACTTACATTTATCTTCTCTACACTATATGCTTTGATTTATCTGAACCTGTACCAAGTTGCTAATAAATTGTCAACATATCTTCTGTTCCAGTATCTTTCCTTCCACTTGCAAGTTTGAGATCTTATTTATTAATACACTAAAAGTGCAATGCTCTGCTTTGAGTTCTGTATTGCTAAATGGGGCCATGTTCAATGTCTTTTCCACCTCTCTCAGTGTAGCATCTTACATTAAGCATGTATACTTCAATGATGTCCAAGCACTAAGAGCTATAACTCTAGCTAAGAAAGCTCTTGCTGGAATACACTAATATAAGTCAAGCACTATACCCCTTAGCACAGCTGCTAGTACTGTACTTGTTATATTAACCTTAAAATCATAAAATCATAGAATGTTAGAGATGGAGACATCTGTGAGATCATCTATGCCAATCCAGTAATTTTATAGCAACTGAGGACCAGCAATGACAAAAGATAAGCCACGTGGGACAAAGGTTAGAACATGAGTATTATTTATGAGTCCTGATGATTGTATTTGTTCTGTTACTTTCGAGACAAAATCATGTCCTAGGAATATTGGATTGGAAATTCCAACAGCGATTGTATAATGCCCTTTGTGACATATAAACTCAATGACATTATTGAAAATATATATTATGAACAAGATGGCTTATAACAATATTTTTATATTTATTGGTACTTAATTGATACTTCATTCTGAGATACACAGATCTGAATACTTTGGTTGTTTCCCAGGATATACAATCTGCTGCTGACATATGAATCCTGTCCCAAGCAAGAATATGACTAATTGACTTTCATCATGAGTTGTTTGAGTGGTTCATAGTATATAACCCACAAATAATATTTACATGTATTTATGAGATGACAGAATTTGAAAATCTTTTCTAGTGCTTATTGTATGACATATGCATGAAAAATTGCTTTATTGTTTGACACATAGTAAAATCATATTTATCAGCATTATATTCTCCCCTGTGATGCCCATTTTATGGAGGTTTATCTTTAACAAATTGGAGATAGTATTTTTTTGGAAAAGTATACCCTGTGATAAATGCTGGTTTGTGTTTATGCTGACAAGCAAACACTTCTTATTTATTTTTTATTACATGGAACCAAACATTTTTTGAAATATTTTATTTTTTAAAATGTCTTTCTGATTGGCAAGTCTGAGTCTACAATAACTATTTTGACCTCCCTTGAGAATGCCATCAACTTAAAATATTTAAGTAATTCACAGAGCAGTTTCTGTTTAAACGTAGTTTCTACTTCTGTTTTCTTATAGCTCTTGCCTAAGGAAAGCAAATATTTCATCAGTTTTACATTACACAAACCCAAGACACGAAAATAACACTGACCATTGGACATATACCACAAAGACATATAAGATCCACCATTCTCGTTTTCAAAAGTATAGCACATCTGATTCACTTGTGGAAGTAACTATGTCACTTGTGCTGCAGATAGCCATCAATGCTCATGAAGAGAAGTACTAGTATTTCTAGATAGACTAAGCAGCCACACATCCCTTTAATCCATTATCACTAATTTTAACTCCTTTCTCTGTATTTCACCCAGGTATTTAAAAGCTTTTAGTAGAGTACTAGGACTCCTGAAAGACAATCATAGCAAAAATGTGAGGAAAATCTAGAACCTTTCATGGGACCAAGTAGAAAAGAAAATAAAGGAGAGAATTCTTTCTATGGAGGTGTCATAGGAATGTTTTCCAAACCCAGAGGAAAACTCTACTATGCTGCCAATTGCAGGAACTCCCTGCCCATTGCCTGCTCTAGAATCTCACACCCTAGAGAGAATCAGACCATGGGGCTCATTTCACTCTCTGATATAAGATTCTATTCATCACTTTAACTTATTAAAATAGCCTATTAGTGAAGGATGTGTGAGCTTTGGATGAAATAATACATATCAAAGAAGAAATTATAATTTGAAAAGATTATGGGGACCGTGGGTGGCTTAGTCACACATCTGCCTTCAGCTCAGGTCATGATCCTGGGGTCCTGGGATGGGGCCCCTTGTCAGGCTCACTGCTCAGTCAGGAGCCTGCTTATCTCTCTCCCTCTGCCCTTCTCCTGCTTGTGCTTTCTCACTCTCTCTCCTTCAAATAAATAAATAATATCTTTCTAAAAAATAAAAGATTATGAACTGAGTGATAATAAAAAAATCAGCATACCTAATGTTGTGGGATTTAGTTTAAAGCAGTGCTTATTATAAAATTTGGAGCTTGAAGTGCTTATGTAAGCAAGAAGAAATGTCCAAAATCTCAAAGATCCAAAGCCACCAAGGAGCTAGAAAAGTAAACACAAAATATCCCCAAAATGAGTATAAGGAAAGAGATAATAACAATCAGGAAAATAAAATTTTGAATATGAATAAGGAAAATTAATAAAGCTAAAAGTTGATTTATGAGAAAGTTGGTAAAATTGATAAGCCTTGAATAGACTAATAAAAAAAGCACATTACCAATATTAGGAACAAAAGAGAGCTTTTCACCTCTGATCATATAAAAAGTGAACAGATAATAAGAAAATAGTATGAGCAACACTACACCAAAAAGTTAGACAACTTGATTTACATGGAAAATACATATTCCTTGAAAAAAAATTAAACTTAACACAGATGATACAGATGGAACATAAAAGGTGAGTAGTCCCGTATTTGTTAAAAAGATTGATTAATTATCAACAAACTTCCTTCAAGAGAGCTCAACCTCAGATGGCTTCAGTACCAAATTCTGTCAAACACAAAAGGGAGATGTGGCCCTAGTTTTCCACAAAGACTTTCTGAAAATAAAAAGGATAAGAACATTTCCTAACTCGTTCTGTAAGACCAGCATAACCATAAAAACAAAATCTGTGGGGCACCTAGGTGGCTCATTTGGGCCTTGAGCTCAGGTCATGATTCCAGGGTGCTGGGATTGAGCCCATGATTTGACAACCTGCTCAGTGGGGAGTCTGCTTCTCCCTATGCCCCTCCCCCTGCTTGCTCTCTCTCAAATAAATGAGATCTTTAAAAAAAAATAAAAAACAAAACAAAATCTGTGAATAATATTGAGAACAAGCAAACAAGCAAACAAACCCCAAGACCAATATCACTCATGAGTATAGATGGAAAAAATTAACAAATTGAATTAAAAATATAAAATACAATAACTATGCAATGGCCAAGAAGAGTTTGTCCTAGTGAGCAAGGTTAGTTTACTTTTGAAAAATTAAACAGTGCAGTTTGCCATTTTAATAAAGGACAAAAACTGTGTGACCATATTGGAAGATACCATTAAAAAAAAAAAAATGAACAGTGAACCTAGGAATTTAATGAAAACCTCTCAACCTGTTAAAAAGCATCCATGAAAATAAAAGTAACAGCAGCTAACATCATACTGAATCACAAAAAATTGAATGCTTTCCTCATTAAGTAGAGGAAAGGTTTCTCAAGTTTGGATATTTTGAGAGACTCAAAAGACCTCCCAGAACTTATTCACATAAGGCTTTCATTTAAAGGTAAAATATATGATGCAGCAAGAAAACAAAAGTGCAGGCAACATTATAGGTCTAAGAGCTATCCAGGTACAGGCTCCTCAAGGTCCTACTTATATAAACACTGGCACAGAAAGCTCTTCTTCAGGTTTAACTTTTTTTTTTTTTTTTTTTTTATGATAGTCACAGAGAGAGAGAGAGAGAGAGGCAGAGACACAGGCAGAGGGAGAAGCAGGCTCCATGCACCGGGAGCCCGACGTGGGATTCGATCCCGGGGCTCCAGGATCGTGCCCCGGGCCAAAGGCAGGCGCCAAACCGCTGCGCCACCCAGGGATCCCTCTTCTTCAGGTTTAACCAAGACTTGAGTGTTAATCTTGGCTCATGCTCCTCTGGTTATGTAGCCAAACCAGACTATTTAACCATTTGAATCAAGTGAAAGACATCAAAAATAAACCCAGCCCTGGTATTACAAGAGAGTTTTGAAATTTAACCACATATCACAAGGTTTCTCAAGTTGGTCAGCAGTCAAAAGTGGACATAGTTATCCCCAGAGATAAGCTTACAAGCCTCCCAAGTCCAGCTGCAAGATAGGAAACAAGTGCCTATTCTCACTACATCTGTAACACATTACACGGCAGATCTTAGCCATTTTGATGAGAAAAGGGTGAAAAAATTAAAGGAATGAAATTTTCAAGGAAAGAAAATGGTCTCTTCTTACTCATGGCATTACTGGATACATAGGATTCCACCATGAAACTAGTAGAAGAAGCAAATGAATTAAGCCAAGTACACAGATACAAGCTAATATACAAAAAACAATTTTATTTGTATATGCTAGGAGCTAAGAAGTATACAATTAAATTAAAACAAAAATAGTTCCGTTTTGATAATATCAAAGGAAACTCAATGGGAGGAGAGAGAAAGGTGATAGCTGGTGGTAGACTTGAGGTCAGACATTGTACTCTGGGGGAGGAAGTTGAGTTTAAATGATAGTGGGAACAAGTCAGTAAAAATGAAGAGTTTGAAAACATTGGACATTGATTGGCATGTAATATTATGAGGCACTTAAAAAAAAAAAAAAACAGTGGGGAGAAATGGAGAACACTAACTTACACGTTTCATTTTGGAGAGGCAAATTACTGCCCAGCGACTGAAATGGTCTTGGCCAATACTTTATTTAACACAGATTCATTTTGGGAATTCCATAAGCTTAATAGCATAGCGGATAAAGTCTATTAACAAGCCAATAGAGAAATAATATAGTCCATACCAATAATAGATTAATCACACTGTTGCTCTAGGCAAGGAGAGATGAAAGGAACAAAGTCCAAATTTGGGTTAGGTGTACCTTTACATGAGTTGGTCCTCAGGAGGGACAGCTTAGCCAACCAAGAGCTCACATCCAGTGCCCTTCACTGGAGGACTTGCTAAGGAACACGGATACTGCCATTGGTGGGCAAGATAATCAGAATTATCTGACGGGCTTTTGTCACTGTTGGTAAAGGAGTCACCTTTACTGGAACAGGAGCTCATTGCCCAAGTGTCTTCAGAGAGCTATTTTAGATCAGCAAAACCACCTTGACCAGACTGAACACTCTTGGGCACTTTTCACAAACTCTGGGTATTTATCTAAATGTGGTCTTGCCATAGTTGTTTCTACTTATGTTTTTGTTGATAAGCCTCCACCAGGGCCCCTCTGTAGCTGAGCTACTGAGTTCTTATTGGTGAGAACACATTTGATGGTGCCCATGCTGACTCAACTCACTTCATTTTTATATCAAAACTACTTTACTTCTAAACACAATTTTTCTTTTTCTTTCATCAACAGGTAGATTTGAAATCCTATCAAATCAATATAAGCAACATAGCAGAAAGGACGAGTTTTAATTTTATTTAGGTAGAAAGGTGAAAATGCATTGTATATATGCTGTCTGGTGTTTGGCTAATGATAGGAAGTTCAAGAAAACTCTTAGTTTTGGTTTTTATATTTGCCGTAATACAGAATGTAGAGTTAATTGCTGAGAACAGAAGAAAGATAGCAAAGGAAAATATTGAAATATTTGTTTTTTGAAAATGTGAATGAGCATTGAATAGGAAAACTGAGTCAGATTGTTGGGTGAAATTGGAGCTTTTATTGATGTCACAAGATAAGAGTAAATCTGATCTGTTCATTTGCAATTTTTTGCTAAACTTGGTCAGTAATGCAGTTGCCATATTTACTTGGCTGAAAGATACTAGAAAATTGAGATAAGAATCTTGGTTAAAGAATGTTTTGATATTAGATGATAGACTCTAAGCATATAAGCAAGAAGAAAAACAGGCATAGGAGACTATAAATATAAGAGAATTAAGAAAGAAAGTTAATGAACTCAATGTCCTGATTTGTTCTAGAACAGATGTACCGGTAATATGACACTGAAACAGAAACTGCCAATAGTATTCCATTTTCGTTCTGCAAAAAAGAGATTCCTTTTTATTGTCTGAATTTATCTCAGAGAGATAAAGTCCAAGGATACAGCCCTGGGACTGGGATCTGATGAATGAAGACTAGAGAACCTAGTTGTCAAAGAGCTAGAGAATACATGGTAGACTGTGTCACAGGGTTGTGTAATCACTCACAATGCTAGTACAATTAGAGTATAAAAGAGAAAACAATAAAATATAACATATGACATGTTTTCATGGAAGGAAATATTGTGGTTTGGGTCAAAGTAAAAGGAAGAGAATGGAGGATCTGGTTTAGCAAAATATCAGTAAACCAGAACAGAGAATATCTGGAATAAAGTTTGCTGTGGCAGTGAATTTGATGTGTTGGCTTGACTAGGCTATGTGGTGTTAAAATATTTGGTTAAACATTAATCTGGGTGTGATTGGGAAGGAGTTTCTAGATGAGATTAATTTTTGAATCTGTAGAATGAGTAAAGCACCAGGTCCTTTCTAATGCAGGTGGACCTTATTTAATCCCTTGGAGGCCTGAATGTAACAAAAAGACTGAGTTGGAAGAGACTTTACTCTCTCTGCCTGCCTGGCTAGGAGCTGGGGCATCAGTCTTCTCCTGAGCTTCAAAGAACCCAGATTCATACACACTGGGAACTTCTGGTTAAGTTCTTTGACATTGCAGATGCAAACATGGTGCCAAGAAAAGTCTTTTTGCTCCTCCAAGGTCACAGACCTAATGAAAAGTAGGTCTATTTTCCTGTGTTCTGGGTGTAGCCTCTGACCAATCATGGTTCAGGTCCTCATTCCCTGTACTTCCTTCCAGCACTGATGGTGCCATTAGTCTCCTGATTCCTGTCAGTAGTTTCTACTTAGAGATCAAAAAAATGTGTTTTGCGTGTGTGTTGTATAAGGGTCTGGACTAGAGCGCTAACTGATCCAAGTAAGAATAAATGATCAGATTGGTTATTTTCTTGCTTTAGAGCAGACAGCACTCGGTAGCCTGGAATGATGAAGAGTTACACAATGACAGATGCACAAATAACAGATGCTCTATATTAAAACATTTGGCTTTCCTAAATTGATTTTTTTCTTATTCATTTTAATGAAAGGTTTGTCTCTATTTTTTTAATACCCTGATAGTTAATTTGTATCATATCTAGGATGTAAATGTATAAATACATTGAAATACCAAATGGAATCTAGGTCCTTGTAATAAAATGCATTTTCTGAGTATGTTTCTGTAGTCTAGATATATTAACAGAACAATCTCCAAGTCTGAACAAAAGTACTATATTTACATTTTGTTCAAATGATAAAGTGGAATCATGAATAAAACAAATTTTTTACATTAATTCGGTCTCTGAATATTATCTTTTTAATTAAACTGGTTAACTGAGACTATTTTAGTTAGGAGAAAAGTGCCAAGAACATATTTATAAATCAAGGGGCTCTCAGCAAAGTAGAAACAACAACCACAGTTTGATTAAGGACCTTTGTCTACCATCCAAAATCTGTCACACTGGTTTGATATTTTTTAAACTGTAATAACAAGTGGTATTCCGTATTTTTCATTAACTTAATTACCACAGTACTCTTATTTAACCATGAAGGGGAACAGAATTAGCCACTCCAAAATATATCTCTTTGACAGAAGAATTATTTTGAACTAAAGGCAATCAAAACCTAGTGGACTCAAAAACAAACAAACAAACAAACAAACAAAAAAAAAAACAAACAAAAAACAAAAAACAAAAAACAACTTAGTGGACTCAGAAAAAGCTCTTTACCTCCTCAACTGCATAAATTTACATTGGAAAGGGAGCCTGTACCAGAAAGAAAGCTATCACCAGAGATACCTTTCCTAGGTATCTAGGAAACATATTACATGACAAGTCAACCTTTTTAGGAATGGCCTTCCTCCTCTCTGTATCCTCAGACCCCTTTCCTTAATTCAAGATATTACTTGAATGTCCTTTGGATCTCATATTTTTAAAGGATTTTATTCACTTATTTGAGACAGAGAGTAGGAGAGAGAAAGAGCACAAGCAGGAGGAGAGGCAGAAGAAGGAGAGGTAGGCTCCCCACTGAGCAGGGATTCTGATGCTGCCTGGATCCTAGGACCCCAAGATCATGACCTGAGCTGAAGCAGAAGCTTAAGCAACTGAGCTACCCAGGCACCCCTGAGTCTCATATTTTCGTGGGGCTCCCACATGTACAAAATTGGTATTTCTTCCATTATTCTGCTTTATATTAATTTAATGATTAGACCAACCAGAGAACCTTGAAGAGAAGAAGGGGGGGAAAATTTCTGCTCCTATAGTAGGCATGTTCTAAGAAAAACGTATTACATTGAAAATAGTTAAATTTACCAGTTACTGGGTATCTAAGGAAAAAGCTACAAAAAATTGCTCAACAAACTGAGATAACATTTGACTCTTATTAAGTTACCAGAGAAAATAAAAATATATCTTGAAAAGTATATCTTGGCTTGATTAATTTTTAAAGGCTAAATGACAAAGAGCTGCCAAAAGTGAGTGGTATTGGAAATAATCCCTGGGACCTAGGGTTATATATTATAAATCAATTTAACTATTAAGCTTTCTGGATTTTCAACTCTAAATCCCCACACATTTAGTGTAAAATTGAGTATGGGACTTTGTAGAAACTTTTCTGAACCAGGCATAGGAGTCCTGACTTTTAGTTCCTTTAACCTTGAGACGCCTCCCTGAAAAATGTATCTGTGGGAATTAAATGAAGGAATCAGCATAAGCCTTGTAAAGAGGGTGTGCAGCAAATAAGGCTTAATAGTTGTTAGCTTCCATTAGTAGTACCGTTATGATTAACCCTGTCAGGCTTCGGTTTCTGCAGCCCAGTGATTTCCTCCTGGGAGCCGCAGCAGTGGTTAGACCTAGGTAATTTATGCCAGAGCATGCTGCAGGAGAAATTGTATACAGCCTCCTTCACAAGTTTTTATAGAATCAAGAAAGCTAATGCATGGGAAAGCACACTGAATCTATAAAAAAGTATGTGAATACAAGGTGCTAGGATTATAAGTACTTGCTGTCATATGCCTCCAGAGAATACACGACACCGAAAACTTGGTTAACTGTGGAAAATTGTAACTGCTCTGTAGAAAATGCAAAACCCCAAAATGAGAAAGGAATTTCCAAAACATAAAAGATGGAGCCACAGATTTTAATTTGCACTAACATTTGAGTGTACCGACGTTTTCGATTGGCCGGGAACTAACCTGGGTCCTACCATGATCCTCCGTGTGCTGGTTAACAGTAAAAAATAATAACAGTAAGTTTTACATAATTTTAGGTGGAAGCTGAGTTTACTCTGTCAGGTCCAAAAATTTAGTAATTGTACTTTTTCTTTTAAAAATGGAGTATTGGAGGGCTCTTGATCTTCATAACTAGCCTGGTGATCTTTAAATGTTCTTAAATTCATGTGATTTATTTACTAACCTTCCTTGTGTATATTGTGGAGGCCGAAAAAATTAAGGCCACTCCACCTCAAGTTCAGCATTAGCACAAGTACAGCCATCTCAGGCCCCTGGGAATTAGAGCTGAACTTTACAGGAAAAACCGCAGAACACCCTTGACAGAGACAGAAAGTCCCGTATTGGGAATGAAAACAGAGCTTAAGAAATTCCTCCACCTCTTCTGAAAATCCCCTAGACCAGCCCATAAAAACCCAGTTGTAACCCCCCTAAGGGTCCAAGTCCCTGCTCCGCTGTGTCGGGTGTACTTGGACCCAAGCTCGAGCTTGTTAATAAACCCTCGTGTACTTGCATCGGTGTCGGCTCCTTGTGGCTCTCTCGGATTCACAATCTTGAGCACAACATCTATAAATCTCACGGCCCTTTCTAGGAGGAGAATAGGAAGCTCTCACAAGTCACAGAACTGGAAGTAGTCCTTGCGCACCCTTGAAGCACCGAGAGCTGTTCATATTTACCACTACATCTCCATGGAATCGGGAAATGTTTCAGGCTGCTGCCCCCCTTCCCTGATCAACTCTTTCCAGCCTTCTTGGCCAGGCAGAAACCTGCAGTTGCCTTTTGGACAAAAGCCTACCTTCTCCCCAGGGGGCTGGCCTCCTGAATAAAGCTCATACTCGAGTCAACACTCATCTCTTGCGACTTGGCATTTCGAGTAACAGGCAGTCGAACTTGGGCTCCGGTAACATCTTCAGCCTCAGACTTTTCTGCCTTCCATCCACCTTCCGTGCCCTTTCCATAGGTGTGTCTGAGTGCACATGTGGGAGCATGTGGGCTCCTTGTGAACTCCGAGTGTAGGACCTGAGGAAAGTGTATTTTTGACTCTCCCTAGCTTCCAAGGCAATGTCCCATTTCTCTCTGTTGAGAGCAGCAATGTAGCTGTTAAATACAGTTTTGCTTTGGGGGCTCAGGTAGAACTCTTGGAGATCATTGGCCTATACCCTTGAAGACTCAGCTATTCCTTAAGAATTTCTCTAGCTTCAGACTCTCTTCTATTCCTGGAGCCCTTGACCTGAGAAGAAGTATCAAAGTACCTGAAGTTTGCTGTAATAATCTTGGCCAAGTCTGTGCCATGCCACTAGGGCCTGGCCCACTCTTCCTCCACGTGTCCCTCTGCACCTTCTACACTAGGCTGGATGATGCATGCCTAGGAGTTATTTCTGCATAGAAGTGGTTCCCCCCAAGAGCACGAAAAAGGAATCCAAAGCAAGATTTCTACATCTGCTTCTCCTATCTAACAAAATGCCTTACCTCAAGACCAAGGCATGAAAGGGGCAAATAAATCTGAACTAGAAGCTTCTCTACCTCTCTTTACTTATTTTTCTATAGTTATCTGTGAGTCAGTCCTGTTTCCATCTCTTCTAACACATACCCGTGAGCAAATCTCCAAGCTCTGATGTCATAAATGAGGTGGAATCTTCTCCACAGGAGGAGTTGACTCTCTAAGCTGAATCCTCCAGGTCAAGCCTTCGATGTTGTCAGTAGAGGAAAATGATTCTAGAAAATCTTTTCTCAAAACAAAAGGAGGGTCTTAAAATAATCCTACGTTTAATCTCAAAACCCTTTATATTATTTCTATTTGTTTTTCTAATCTCAAAACCCTTTATATTATTTCTATTTGTTTTTCTAATCCCCAACTTTTTGTGGTCCTTGCAGTCTTCCTTCTCTGTACATGAATTCAGTAATATCCCAATCTTCAACTCATTCCCACCTCTCAGTCCAAGAGAGTAAACAAATAACAGTCAACAGGGGCCCACCAGAATGAAACTTTTGTTATCAAAAAGGCAACTAAGAAAAGCATGTTAATAGTTCTAAAAACAGTTTCTCCTACTGAGAGCTTACTTCATTATTATGCATACTATTGACTAAAAATATGCACACAATTTTGGTGACAAAAGCTGAAATAATATCAAATCTGAGGGAAATTGATGAAAATCAAATTCCACATCTGTACATGTGGCAGTTTTTGCAAAATCATCTGGAAAATAATTAAATATTAAGAAAATAAAACCTCAGTAACATCATTAAATTGCGCCTCTTAACATTAGGCAATCTAATTTCTCAAAATAACTGGAAAACACTGCATTTTCTTAAAAAAAATAGTATACAATCCATTCAACAAGGGAAAAATAATTCCACAGGATCTATACTAGGGTAGGTATATGAACATAAATCCTAAATCAAGGGTAGTAGGAGGTAGTGAATCTGTTGTAATCATGTAAACTTAATTCTCCACACTGATTAGTCATTGGGTTGCTTGTTGTCATGCAAATAATTCATGACAAAAAAAGGTTTATCCTGTTAGCAAGAAGGCAAGATAAATAGAATTAAGCTCCATGAGAGCAGACACTTTGTCCTGTTCACCATTGTATTTTTTGTCCGTAGAAAAGCATCCAGGGTAAGGAGCCTTAACTGAAACACTGAAAGAACAAAGTCTTTTTTTTTTTCTGAAGAGAGAATACAAGTCATTGTTTCTATATTACTTCTCTACCATCACTATAAGTTACCATAGTTTTATCTATTATCTCACATTTCTGGAAGTCAGAATCCTGGCAAAGGTTTTCCAAAGCTTAAATCACGGTGTCAGTCAGGCTGTATTCCTTTCTGATGTTCTGAGATGAATGAGCTCCTGGGCTTATTCAAGTTGTTTGCAGGATTCAGTTCTATGAGGCTGTAGCACCCAGGTGTCTGTTTTCTTGCTGCTTGCCAGTCAAGGGTCATCTGCAGCTTCCAGAAGCCACCCACACTTCTTGGTTAACAGTGCTCTTCCTTCATCTCAAAACCATCAATAGCAGGTCCTTTTCATGCTCCAAATGCCTCTCATCTTCCTGTCTGCCTCTTCTCCTTCCATCCCTGTGTGCAACATGGCTCCACTTGACCCCTTTGCATTTTGCTGCTTTTAAGGGCTCACATGATTACCTCCATCCAACTAGATAATTCAGGAAAATCTCCCTAATTTAGGGTCAGCTGACTAGTAACCTTAATTCCATCTGCAATGTCCCTCATAGTAGTACCTGGATTCCTGTTTGAATGAATAGCCATAGTATAGGAATCTTGGGAGGAGGGCATTTTGAGAGTTTTTGTGTAACACCATCTGCTTCTTCATTTTAATTATGAAGTGCCAGAAAATAGGATTCATGTCACAATAAAAGGATGAATAAGTCGGGATCCCTGGGTGGCGCAGCGGTTTGGCGCCTGCCTTTGGCCCAGGGCGCGATCCTGGAGACTCGGGATCGAATCCCACATTGGGCTCCTGGTGCATGGAGCCTGCTTCTCCCTCTGCCTGTGTCTCTGCCTCTCTCTCTCTCACTGTGTGCCTATCATAAATAAATAAAAAAAAAAAAATTAAAAAAAAAAAGGATGAATAAGTCATAATTCTCAATTTCAAATAATAAATAGCACACAGATTGAGAGATAAAGATAAAGATAAAGATTTAAACAATCTTTAAAATAATGTGTATCATAAAAACACTTGTGAGTGTCAATGATAAGGATATAAAATTCTATGGAACTAGTGAGATGGGAATTAATCCTTTAAAAAATCCTTAATCCCTTAAAGGATTAGAGAGAGGAAAAAACTACTTAGAGAAAATAGGATCTTATTTTTCTAGAGGATATATAGTTAACGGGTATGGAAAAGAGGAAGTAAGATATCACCAGGAAGAAGTAGGTGCAGAGCTGTGAGTTGTGAAAATAATAGAATGTTCGGAAAATGGTAGGAGGCAGTGAGTTGTTAATGTGGCTGAAAGGAAGAGCGGAAAAACTGGGAATGGAAAGAAATGGGGTTATAAACATAGATTGAGACAGATCTGTAAATGCCCAGAGTACCATTGCTAAAAGACTGAGAAAGAACTGGAAGTCAAATCTAAAAATCCAGATGTGTGTGTGTTTACAGTAGCACTAGTAGTTTTGTGCTGCGTAGATGGGATATGTGAGTATTTTTGTGCTATATAGACTGGATAAAGCTGAGGGATTAAGGATAATATTTTTTACATTTCAGGTATTTTATCAATTGAATGCTTCAACTTAAAGTTCTCATGTTGTGGACGCCTGGGGGGC
Source organism: Canis lupus baileyi (assembly GCF_048164855.1). Classification (NCBI taxonomy): domain Eukaryota; kingdom Metazoa; phylum Chordata; class Mammalia; order Carnivora; family Canidae; genus Canis; species Canis lupus. The sequence continues at coordinate 3,235,404 of NC_132868.1, read as the reverse complement.
TAAGCGGTTGAGCGCCCGTCTTCGGCTCAGGGGATCCCGGAATGCCGGGATTGAGTCCCACATCGGGCTCTCTTCGAGGAGCCTGCTTCTCCCTCTGCCTGTGTCTCTGCCTCTCTCTCTCTCTCTCTCTCTCTGTGTCTCATGAATAAGTAAATAAAATCTTAAAAAAAGTTCACATGTTAAGATGGCTCAATGTGTTTTTACTTGTGAGTGACATAAATAAAGAATAGATTAAAATAGGATCCAAGTACACCTGAAACTAATATAACACTGTTAAGAATACTGGAATTAACATAAAAAAGGTAATAAAAGCAATAAAACACAGTCAAATAAAATGAGATCCAGTTGACTCTTTGGAGAGAGAGAGTCTAATATAGAATCAGACTGGCTTCTTTTTTGCCCTACTCCTGCTTTCCTTTCTCTTGCTCATATTGGCTCTGCAAATTTACTGCTTTCATATTTTAGTCCTTTTTCTATTTATTTATTTATTTATGTTAACAGTACCAGATTTTGGAAAATAATCCAGTTATGCACAGACTTTTTCTCTCTTATACTGTAGTATCAAAAATTTATTCAAGTGCTGAATGGCACTGATTCAATTCATTATGACTAAAGCAAGTAGAAGATTGCCATCAAATCAATTTTGGTTTATAATTCATGGTCGTGGAAAGAAAAAAATAATACAGTTCAGGAAAATGGATACAAATAAAATAGCACATTTTAGATATGTGTTCAAATTGAAATAGTTCTCCAAGGAAATTATTTTATATGGATTCACGACAATTACCACCTGCTGTAAATTTATGTTGTGAGTACTTGGATGATAAGACTCCCCGATCATTGCTAACATCGTGCACCTTTCACAGAAATGTGCCAATAAACACATCACAGCACATGCCCTCCCCTTCCACACATTGTTTATAAAAATGCATATAGTCTCACTAATGAGCAGCAGGAGAATAAGAGACAATTTTTTATGAAATATTAAATAAATGGTTTTACGTTTATCTGACTTAAACTTATTTTGAGCTATTATAATTTAAACAAATAGGTACAGCCTTTAGCCTATTCTAATTTCTTACATGATATATAAACAATCTTACTCACTATAAGATATTGATTTCATTATAAAATGATAAAAACAATTTAAAAAGCTAGAGAAATACAATAGGATTTTGGTATATTCTTAATAAATACTATGATAAAAACAAAAAGAAATTTAAAAGTTTGTTTAACATATTTAAAGATGTCAATAGTACTGTTACTTTATTCATTCAACAAGCAACCATTGAGTGTTCTTCTGGGAACTATGCATTCAGCATTGTTCCAAGAAGTGTAAATAATGTTCGGTGGATCAGAGCAAGCAATTAAACAGATTAATGAAAGATCATAGTACACTAGACAATCATAAGTACTACAGAGATATTGAAAGAAAAAGAAGAATAGGATATGCTTTGTGTGGGTGTGTGTGTTTGACAGTGGGGGGAGGGCACAGGACATTACCTCTGTAAGTGGGAAGGTTTTACCACGGTAGTGACCTATGGCTAAGACCTAATAGTATGAAATGACCCTGTGAAATTCCAGGAGATGGGCATTCCAGTTAAAGGAATAGCAAATGTTATGGAGGTTCTTCAAAAAAATTAAAAACAGAATTACTATATGATCCAGCAATCTCTTTTCTGGGTATATATCCAAAAGTAATGAAATCAATACTTCAAAAAGAGATAATTGCACTCCCATGTTCATTGCAGCATTATTCACAATAGCCAAGATATGAAAATATCCTAAGCAACCATGGATGGAAAAATGGATAAAGAAATTGTAGTATATATAGAGAGATGCAATGCACAGTATAGTGAATATAGACAATATTATACTATAATTATCAAACTTGCCAAAAAAACTAGAACTTAGTTATTCCAATCTTCAAGAAGAAATGATAATTATGTGACATGGTACTAATTCATACAATGGCAATCATATCACATAAATGTATCAAATTAGTATGTTGAATATGTTAAATTTGCATAATTTTATATGTCAAATATATTTCAGTAATAAATACATATAAATAAAGTATATAAAATAAATAAAATATTTTGGTCAGTATACACTGTTCTTTTGACAATTTCTTTTGTCTCAGATAATGTCCCTGTCTCACTCACCTTCATTCTTAGGAAATGGAACTACCTGTAATTCTGAAAGGCATTCTTTTTTTGCTATTTTTATTTGCTCTTCCCTTTATCTATAGAATATATTCTTTCCCCATTTCCAGTGGCCAATTTTTATTTACCTGTGAAAACAAAACTTTTCTTAAAAAAAAAAATACAGGGGCACCTGGGTGACTCAGTCAATTAGGAGTTGGACTCTTGATTTCAGTTCAGGTCATGATCTCAGGGTTGTGGGACTGAGCCCCACATCGGGCTCCGTACTCAGCAAGGAGTCTGCTTGAGATTCTCTCTCTCCCTCTTGCTCTGCCCCTCCCCCTGTCCTCTCTTTCAAATAAATAAATCAATCTTTTTTTAAAAACTCCAAATAAAAAAAATAAATAAATAAAAATAAAAATAAATAAAAACTCCAAATACTTTGAGTATCTACTTATATAATACAAATAAAGGACTATTAGTATTTAAAATAAGGGACACAGTGTCACTTCAATGATTACCTCAGGGGAATGCTAGAAACTTGTGTCTCTATTTTGAAAGCCATACTGGGACCCAGATACTATTAATGCTGATGACTAATCCCTATAAATATTGTTATTGAAATCCTGAATTTTAAAAACATATGAAAATATGAGCATCCAGATTAAAAAAAAAACAGAATTTATCCATATAGAAAAAAATAAAAATAGCTTTTGACTTGTTCTCAGCACATAAAGAAAAAAAATGTGTACATGCATTCTTACACCCTTCTCCTTCATTCAGAATGACATATAGGCCTCATTTTGCCTGACCTTCTCCCTCCTGCTTGTCCTCCCCACTGCTTGTGCTTTCTTTTGCTATCTCTCTCTCTCAAATAAATGAGTAAAATCTTTAAAAAATACAGATTTTATTCATTTATTTGAAAGAGAGAATGCAAGAGAGAGCATGAGGAAGGCTGAGGGAGGGGGTAGCCTGACATGGGACTCAACCTCAGGACCCTGGGCTCATGACCTGAGCCTAAGGCAGGTGCTTAACTGACTGAGGCATCTAGGTGCCTCAAATCTGTATTGTTTTAAGCCACTAAAATTTACTAATGCTAGAGCAGCATTAGAAACTAATACTTGATCATTTAACTGAAATCAGAGAGCCTAATTTCAAAAATTAAAGACACATAATTTTAAGTACAAGTTGTCTTGGATGTGGGAAAACTCTTCTATAATGATATGTTCCTGGACTTCCAGTTTCAGATCTGACATGAAAAAAGGCTTAGAACTCCTCACTTTTATTCTCACAATAAGAACAAAGATGAATACATTTTGATGAATTATTGCAGGCTGAAGTAAGTTAATTTGAGAGTTAAGAGCTCCTAGAGTTCTTGTCCTAGAAGAACCCTATAAGATCATGGATGATAAGTACAAGGGCCCCACCCTTACACTGAGTTCTCACAGTAAAGATTACAAAAATGTCCTCTCCAGTTTTAAGCAGGGGAGGGTGAAACAAAAATGTCGAAATATGCCCAGAGCATTCTTCATAACAATGGTCTGCCCTGGAAGAGAAACTACTTTACCAGAGTCTTATCAGAACAAATAGAGCAGCAGTTAAACAACCCTTGTCTCCTCTCCAAACCCAGATTTCCTGTCCCAAGTAGGAGAACACAAAGGTCAACGAAACACTGGTTAGGTCACATCCTCAGCACTTACTAAAAAAAAAAAAAAAATTCAATAATATATGCTTCCACCTTAGGAAACTACAAAGTGAAAAGCCAAAAGAAAAGCAAGTAGAAGAAAAGAATGTCAAAAATAAAAGCATAAATCAGTATAATTAAAAGCAAATGAATGATTGTGGAAAATCAATAAATCCATAAAATCTAATTCTTTGAAAAGATCAATAACATGTATAAATATATAGCTAGGATAACCACTCCTAGGGAATAGCTAGGGAAAGAGAGAGAAGACACAAATTACTAATTTCTCAAATGAAAGAGATCCTCATTACTGATACCATGGACATTACAGTGGTAATAAAGAAATATTATGAAAAGCTTTATGGCTACCAATTCGATCCTTAGATGAATTAAGTCAATTTCTTAAAAGACACAAACTAACAAAACTCATACAAGGAGAAAGACTATTCCATATGATACTGAAATGATGGTACGTGATGTCATGCGCTTGTCAAATCTCATAGCTGTACAAAGCAAAAAAAAAAAAATGTTTGGATTAAGCTAAGAATAGTTTTTTTTTTTTAATTTAGAAAAAAAGTATAGTTTTAGATCTCCTTAAATTGTCTTTTATTTCAAATTTCTACTAATCAATTATTTGGTGGTATCACTGCCAGAATTTTATTGGCAAAAAACATTCTCCTGCTTTAATGCACATGTGAACCTAATTCTACTTACATTAAAAATCTTACTGGTTATTACGATTTTGGAGTATTTCTGTCATTCTCTATTGCTTGTCTTTCAATTTTTTATTCTGGTAATGTAAAATTTTAAACTTTTTGCGGAAGAACACTTTGTTCAGTGGATCACACTAATGTAATCCAGCTACTCTCTACTAAGGAAAAAATCAAAGGAAATGAGCCTAAGAACTGATTCTAGAAATGTGTGTGGTGGTGAGTGTGATTAATTAGTGACAAGTACCTTGCTTAAGCTCACTGAACTTAATTCAAGCCATATCTACAGACAGCAGTTTTTCAATCAATTGTGCTGGGCTAAAGCATCTGACCAGATTGCTAAACAAGGCATTGTCTTTTAGGGAAGTAGGCTGGCTCCTTGGTCCTCCAGGGAATTATCTTTTGAAGTGGCTGTGGCAGCAGTACTGAGGTAAAGAATTTAATGAAGGAAATGAGGCCAAGTTAAGAAAAGTGGAAATGGAAAAATGTTCCAGCAAGAGCTATACCACAATTTGAGTTAAACAGAATGCAGGCGCTAGGTTCCTTTGAGCCTGTTTTTGTTTACCTTCTTTAGATATAGATGGCAATGGGAAAAACCAATCACAATGAAGGGACTTTTGCAACAACCAAGCATCATACAGCAAAATGGGGAAATCTACGTATTCTTTAAAACCACAAAAGCAAGAATTCATTGTCAAATGAGCTTATGCTGAATGCAGATGTTCAGCTCACAACTCTGTGTCAGCTAAATCTCTTCTAAAGCATGCTGGATGCTAGGATACCCAAGGGTCATGAGCTATAAATAGGTAGACATTATTTATTTTTAATGTAAATCCAAACTTAAAACATTTAACAACATATTTATGTCATTCATTTTTGCTTGGAAAAAAAATCCCATCTGGAATCCCTTCAAACAAACCTCCATACATCCCGACACAGCTGTCATTTTCTTCATTTTATACATGGAAAGGAAAGCAAGAGCTTGTTTATCAACTACAATGCTAGGAATGGCAAGTACAAAACTGATCTTTGGCTCTAGGAATTGAGTGATTTATCTAATTAGACTGTCTCCAGAGACTAAAGGTAAACATTGCAATAGATTCTAGATAGATTAAAAATTAAAAATCAGAATGATAGTATATGTCTTATCAGTAGCACAGAAATTCAGAATAGATTCAAAAGATTTTATTTTATTATTTGTAAAGACTTTATTTATTTATTCATGAGAGAGGCAAAGACACCGGCAGAGGGAGAAGCAGGCTCCACGCAGGGGGCCCGATGTGGAACTCGATCCCAGGACTCCAGGATCATGCCCTGAACCAAATGCAGATGCTCAACTGCTGAGCCACCCAGGCATCCCCCCTAAAAAAAATTTAAATTTTAGAGTAAATGATCTTGAGGAGAAATCACCTCACAAACAGAGGGAGGTACTGAGAGGTACACATGAAGTTCATGTCTCAATAAAGACACAAATTCATTGAGAGATCTAATCATAAGACTATGGAACACTTTCTCTTTCTCCACATCTTACAACACATCATTACAGTCCTATTTACCGGAATTTCTTTGCTTAGTATATCCTGTCCAGTTTTTAACAAATCATCACGAGGCATACTGAAAGGCAACAAATAAGATTCGAAGAGATGGAACAAGCAGCAGTACCAGACTCAGATATGGCAGGGATGCTGAAATTATCAGGCAGGAATTTAAAACAACTATGATTGATGTGCTAAGAACCATAATGTAAAAAGCAGACAGTACGCAAGAACAGATGGATAATGTAAGCAGAGAGAGTCAATTGTACTATAGGAGGATTGTATGGTGACCACTGGTAGCAACACTTGTGGTGAGCATAGCACTGTAGGAAACTCAGAGAACAAAAGGCAGAATAAATTGTACAGAATAGAATTATACAATGTGTATACACACACACAAACTAGGCGTACCACACTCAAAATACAGAAAATTCAAAAATGACGGAAAAAAATCTTCAGAAAAGCCAGAGTTGAAAAAGCACTTTGCCTATAGAGTAGCAAGATAAAGATTCCATCTGACTTCTCAGAAACCAGGCAGGCAAACAAAGGAGAAATATTTAAAGCATAGAAAGAAAAACCTTACCAACCTAGAGTTCTTATCCTATGAAATGATATTTCAAATGTGAAAGGGAAGTAAAAACTTTTCATGACAAACAAAAATTACAAGATGCCAGTACACCTGCCCTGCAGGAAATGTTAATAAGTCTTAAAAGAAGGAAAGTAATGTACATTAGAAACGGGGATCAACACGAAGGAAAATAGATCACTGGAGACAAATTAGTAGAAGGTAAAATAAAACTTCTATTTTGTCATTCTTAACTGATCTAATAGGTAACATTTCATAGTAATAGCAACAGTGTATTTGATTATGGATGTGGCTGTACAGATCTATGTGAGTACGCATGCTTATAATGACTATGCATAAGTTGAATGTTGACAATGACATAAGAGACAAGAGGAAAGAACTAGAAATATTTTATTATATTAATATAAGGTACTTGCAATACCCATGAAGTGGTACAGTGTTATGTAAAGATGGGTTTGGATTAATTATAGATGTATTTTGCAAATGCTAGGGCAACCACTTATAAAAGTTAAAAAGAATTAGATAAAATATATTTTAAAAATGATTTTTGTTTTTTCGGGAATTCAGATTTAACTAGACATCCTTTTGGCTCGTTTAATCATTCTGCTAATGTGAAATGAATTGTAAGGGAGTTGCATAGAAATTTCTTGCTTTGGAGTAGTTTGTAGGGATAAAGAAAGGAAAAACCACTTGGTCAGCTCTTCCTCACCTCCTGCCTCTTGTCAAGATATTTCTCATGGAACATTAACATTCCCATACCTCTGAACTGGCACCAGGCTCTTCTGGGCAGCAGTTGACAAAGCCTGGTACTATCAATTGTGTACCTTTTAGCCCTGATGTGATGGAGTGGCCACAGCCTCTTGGAGTCTAGTCAAGAAGGGCCTCATAGAGTGGTTCAGATTTGTGCTTAGGTGTGCACAGTGGAGGCCAGGCCAGGGGCCAATTTGAGGAGGCTGAGATTTCATCAGTGTTAGGACAAGAGTGTATTCACTTTCCTTTGTGTAAATGTCTGATGGCTCAGAGGAGGTTAGAGCCAAATAAACATGGGAGGTATACAATCTTGATTAAATAGAATTAATTACGTGGGGGTTATCATAAAGATGAGGTGGGTAAATCACCAAAGCACAATGCATAATATTTAGCACACAAAAACACATGTAACATGGGCAGTGTTATTACACCATCAAAGGATCATAAATGGACTACATGCCTTCATATTTTTCCATAAGAAACCAATATGAGAGACAGGGCAAGATGGCAGAAGAGTAGGGTCCCCAAGTCACCTGTCCCCACCAACTTATCTAGATAGACTTCAAATCATCCTGAAAACCTACGAATTTGGCTTGATATTTAAAGAGAGAACAGCTAGAATGCTATAGTGAGAAGAGTTCACGCTTCTATCAAGGTAGGAAGACGGGGAAAAAAATAAAGAAACAAAAGGCCTCCAAGGGGGAGGGGCCCCACGAGGAGCTGAGCTAAGGCCTGGGCTAGTGTCCCCAGGACAGGAGAGCCCCGCCCCAGAGAAGCAGGAGCTGCACCAACTTTCCCGGGAGGAAAGGCAATCGCAGGGAGTTAGAGCAGGACCCCAGGAGGGGCAGGGATGCCCTCAGGCTCCCTGGGATACTAACAGTCACCTGCGCCCCAGGGAGACCCCGCCACACCCCCAGCGGAGCTCCCTAAAGGGTTGCAGCACATGCCCAGCTGGACCCGGGAGCAGCTCGGAGGCAGCTCGGGCAGAGGCTCCGGGCGGAGGGGGCTACGCGGCTGGGAGCGCGATTCCAGCAGCGCAGGCCCGGGAGCCCAGGGCACCAGGGACACAGCCAGGATCTTGTGCTCCCCCAGGGACAGGCTGAGGCCGGGAGGGCCCAGAACAGCAAGGACACTCCAGCTGCCGGGTGGCCCCGAGCTGAGCAGATCACCGGGCCGGCCCCTGGAGGATCCAGGCCCCTGCGGACTGGGAGCTCCATAGTTACTGCGGTAGCTGACTTTAGGGCTGGAGAGCTGGCCGCCACCACTGTCGCTGTTCTTCCTGGTGTCACCTTGTACCTGGGACTGAGCAGAGACCTCACAGGAAAAACAGTTCACACTCAGCCATGCACCTGGCAGGGGGCTGGGCAGCGCTCCCAGGGGCACACACCTGAGAATCGCACAGCAGGCCCCTCCCCCAGAAGACCACTGAGTTGGACAGGGGAAAAGCAAGTTATTGACCAAGCAGCACTGGAAACTTCAGGGGAACTCGAGGGATTTACAGTATATAGAATCAGAGGATACTCCCTTTTGTTTTTAGTTTCTTGTCTGCTTCCCCCCTTTATTTTCCTTTTTTTTTCTTCTTCTTTTTCTTTTTTCTCTTCTCTTTTTCTCCTTTTTCCAGTACAACTTGCTTTTGGCCACTCTGCACTGAGCAAAATGACTAGAAGGAAAACCTCACCTCAAAAGAAAGAATCAGAAACAGTCCTCTCTCCCACAGAGTTACAAAATCTGGATTACAATTCAATGCCAGAAAGCCAATTCAGAAGCACTATCATACAGCTACTGGTGGCTCTAGAAAAAAGCATAAAGGACTCAAGAGACTTCATGACTGCAGAATATAGATCTAATCAGGCAGAAATTAAAAATCAATTAAATGAGATGCAATCCAAACTAGAGGTCCTAACGACAAGGGTTAACGAGGTAAAAGAACCAGTGAGTGACATAGAAGACAAGTGGATGGCAAAGAGGGAAACTGAGGGAAAAAGAGAAAAACAATTAAAAGATCATGAGGATAGATTAAGTACCGAAATCCCCGATGAGAACTTGGCCTGGTTGATACATTGATTTCAGCCGTGGGGATATCCTGTACACAGAAACAAGATGTATTATTCCAAAATTCTGGCAACTGTGAAATAATGAAGAGTTTCAAATTGCTAAGTGCTTGATAATTTTTGGTAATTTGTTATGTAGACGATCAAAAATGAAGATAGTACATCAGCTTGCAGTTTTGTTATTCTGTTCAGGTTTTTTTCAGAAATGTATTGGCTATTTTCATTCATTTTATCTGTATCTTTCTTTATGCTGTGGTAAGTGTTCCATTTAGATTATATATTTTTCTGATGTCATATTCAAGTTATTTACATTTCTTTAAATCTTCCTTTTTTCTAGGCTGGCATGTTTATTTCCATAGAATGGAGAGATTTATTCAACTTTTTTTCCACCATTCTTTTTCTATTTTTCATATTTTTTTTATTTTGCTTCTTCCTTTGTATTTTAGGTTTTGTTAGCTAATCGGATTTGTTTGATTGTTGTTTTGTTTATTCCCAGATATTACTTATTATACTTGTTTTTGGTCATCATTTTTCTTTTTTGTAATTTATTAATTTCTGATTTAGCCTTTATTAATTTATTCTTTTTATATTTTGATACATTTTAGTAACTTTGCCACATGTAGTTTTAAGATCTTATTTCATGTAGCTTTATTCTGTCATTAATGAATATATATGTCCATATAAGTATCACATAATTTGTTCTTGTATGTGCTGACATCAGTAATTTCATGATTATTTTCAAAATATTCTGAATTTCAATTTTTATTTTGTTCTTGCTTGAAGATTGTTTTATGAAGGAACTGTCTTTTGTACTTTAACATTTATAAGGGATGTGTATATGTGTGTGCTTTTTACATAATAAGAAAATATTAACATGCTATTTACAAGATTTTTTTCTCTACTTGTACTTATCATATTTTTTCTTCATGGCTATTAGTAATATATACTTTGAGATTTTGTTATTGTTTCCTGAACATTTGGGCAGGGTATTTCCTATGTAAATTCTTTTATATATATCAATTACATTTATATATTATTTTATTGAAGTGTTCTATATTACTACTAATATTTTCTCAGTATTGTCTATCATGAACTGAAACATCAGAAGGGTACTTTTTCCTATACCTCTGGTTTTTTGCTTCATGAATGTTGATGCTATGATACTTGGTACGTGCATATTCATGATTACAAGCTATTTATTGTGGGGCCCTTCCCTTTCACATTTAACAACTTTTGATAGACTTTAAAGTGACAATTATTAATATTTTCATTCATTTTTTCCTTTTATTATTGCCTTTGTCTGGTATTGTTATATCCATTTGTCTACTTTCAAACATTTCAAGAACATGTATATTAGATGTGACATTGGAATGCAGTATATATTTGGGTTCTGCTCTATAAACTAAAACTTAAGACTGTTTTCCTAATAATAGATATGTTAGTATTTGGTATGAGAAATACGTTTAGTTTCAAAACTAATTTTAAAATATTGTAGTATTTTTAATTGAATAATTTATTTAATGCCCTTTATTTAAATATATTTTATTATATGAACTATCTTTGCTTATACTGATAATTTCTTTATAAAATTGTATTTTTTCCTTTGCCTCAAGTTTATTTAGCCTTTTTTTTTTTTTGAACATGTAGAAAGCCTATTCCTTTTCTTTAGAGTTACAATGCTCTCTTTATTCTGTTTAGTTGTTTTTTTATCATTCTACTTTGCTACTTTCTCTATGGCATTAATTTTGGCTATGGCTTTATTAACTTTATCATCAGCAACTTAATTTATATTGTTGAGTTGCTATTTCTTCATTAATCCTTATAATTTTTATTTGATATTTACATGCATAGAGTGCACTATTTGAACATTTTAATACATATTTTTGAATCCTTTTTAGTCACAACTTCACCTATTTATAGACAAAATATGTCTCTAGTGTTTCTTATTTGTTTTCAGCATTCCTTACCTCTTTTTTCAATATTTTGAATATTGATCCAATTTTCCTCATCTCTGCATGCCTACACGTCTTCCTTGCAGCAAAGCAATTTAAAAAGGAGGTAGTGAGTGATTAAGGTTATTTAGATAGACATCATATTGATTGACTCGGGAGCTCTTTTGACAAGGAGTATGCGTGTGTGTGCGTGTGTCTGTGTGTGCTCATGCATGTGTGTATGAGTGTATAAGCATGTGTAGATATCCTGTAGCAATTCACTGGTAGCTGGGTGTTTTTTTTTTTTTCCTTTGAGTATAATTGATGTACAATGTTGCATTAGTTTCAGGTGTGCACCATAGTGATTCCACAAGTTTATGCTTTAATGTATGTCTCTGTCCTTAATAGACTTGAACTTGTAAAACAATCCTGTTGGTCATCTCAAGAAATGGTACATCTGTGATTCCATGATTTCAGATGGCTCTTAGGGAGGCTCCTAGAATCAATACAATTGTATTTCCATCATAGATCTTGCTTCTTAACCTGTGCTTCTTAATTTGGAAAATCCTGTGCTCTGCAAGCGCTACCTGGGTTGTGGATGTTCTTGTTGCATCCATTCTCAAGCTGATCTAATATTCATTGAACTTGGGAACCCACCCTCATTTATACCGTGTTTGGAGAATAAAGGAGTTGTTAAAATCATAAAAACTATAATTATCATTTCTGTTTTTCATTTGCTTCATTTTCCTTGTCTTTCATATTGGTTTAGAAAGCAGATTAAAGGGAGAGACACCTTTTCTAGGTTATAGCATCAAAGAAAGGATTTGAAAATATAAAGTAATATGGCCCTCTTTTAGAGCAAAAGCTTCATAAACTTGCTTTTTCCCATCCTACTCATGTCTTTTAATTGTGCAGTATGTATATGTAATGTATAGTTACAAGATATATATTGAAATAGTGAATAAATTATCTCATGAAATATGTATTTTGCAACTTGCATTTTATTCAATATTTTATATTTTATTTTATTATTTAAAATTCATAGGTTGCAAAAAGGCACCCACTGATGGACCAAATTTTATGATTTTGCTACATTTCCTTTTTCACTTATTCTTCTCTACACATACACAAACACACATATATAATTTATTTTCTGAATAATTCGGTATACAGTTAAAGATACTGTGACAATTTTCTCTAAATAATTCAGTATATATATCCTAAGAACAAGGATATTTCTTGCATACTAGCATTCAATTGTCAAAATTAGGAAGTTCGATATTGATGCAAGATGATTATCTCATCCACAGTACATAGTCCAGTGTTTCCTAGTTCTCACTAATGTCCCTTAAAGCAATATTCTTTATTCTATTATCAACTAGATGCCTGAGTTGCATTTAATTAACAGACATCCTGAAAAAATACTTTGACCATCTATTTTGGCCTGTGTTGTTAATTTCACTTTAATGCTTTGTAATTTCCATTGTTCAATTATAACAAAGTATATTACATCTTGTTTTCAAGGTTTTGGTAATATTACAATGAAAATATTCCTGCAAAAGTATTTTTTTTCTTCAAAATCAGAGCATCATCTGGAATGCTAGGAACTCCAAGGACTCATAGTCAGATTTTTACATATCAGATATCAATTTTCAGCCCATTGAAAGTTGTTTTACATTCCATTTTCTTTTGAATTCATTATGCTTATAGATCTTTAAATCTTTGCTAACATGATGCTGTGAAATAGTCTCTTCATTTCCTCAATTATTGGAACTGTCCTATTTTGCTTTGTGCTTTTAAGATTTTCCTGTTTATTTATCTTGCTAATTTATATTGCATTTCTTTCTTATGAATGGAAATATTGGATTGAAAGATTTCTAGAAGGTGTTAGATGTTAACCCACGTGTTTTTGGAAACCATTTTCCAATTCTGACTTTATTACCTCACTTTTTATGACACATTTGTCATGAAATGTTGTTGTTTAATGTATATATGGTCAAACTTCATAAGAGATATCTTCCAATTCACAGAATGTTAACCTCCATAGGCATGATTTATTGTAAAGATTTCAGTTTTTCTATTGATGTTTATTTAAGTCTTTGATTCTGGAAATTTATGTTACATATAGGAGGAGGTAAGGATCTAATTACTTTTTTACCAAAGGATAAAAAATTGACAGTGTTATTGCATTATCCATGTTTTTCCTATAGGTTTGGTAATTCTATTTGTTTCAAACATAAAATATACACATCTGCATGAGTCCCTTATGGTCATACTAATCTGTTTAAATGTTGCATTTGCATATTCTATGTAAAAGCATTTTTAATAAAAGCAATAATAGCATATGTATTTTTATATCTATAGCAACAGGTATTATATAAGAATTTTACAATTGGCATTATTTTTCAATGAGTGATTTCAAATTTAATTTTTAGTATATATTATCCGATCATATGAATTTATTATTTATTTATTTATTATTTATTTATTTATTATTTATTATTTATTTATTTATTTATTCATGAGAGACACACAAAGAGACTGGCAGAGGCATAGGCAGAGGGAGAAGCAGGCTCCGCAGGGAGCCTGATGTGGGACTCGATCCTGGCCCCCAGGATCATGCCCTGAGCTGTAAGCAGTTACTCAATTGCTTAGCCACCCTGGCGTCCCTAAATTTATTTATTTTAAAGATTTTATTTGTTTAGAGTGAAAGCACGTGTGAGTGGGATGGAAGGGTGGAGGTGAGAGGCAGAGGGAGAGGGAGAGAGAGAATGAATCCTCAAGCTGACTCTTGGCTGAGTACAGAGCCTCATGCAGGACTTGATGTGGGGCTTGATGTGGACTCAATCCCAGGCCCCTGAGGTAATGACCTGAGCCAAAATCAAGAGTCAGCTTCTTAATGGACTGAGCCACCCAAGTGCTCCTGATCAAATAAATTTACCCCCCCAGATGTTGTTATCAGTATGCTAATTGCTTTAGTATTGATAAGTTGCCTCATGATTAATTCCAGAAAAATCTGCTCCCTCAAAGTCAAATAATGTCTTATTTTCATCACCCAAGATTAGCTTTACCTCCTCTTGGATTTTATACAGATAGACTCATCCAGAATGCATTCATTTGGGTCTAGTTTTGATCCTCAGGATAAAGTTTTGAGAATCACCCATATTTTATATCTATAAATACTTCATTTGAGCACTTCCCATGCTAAGTAGTATAGACATACAATAGCTTGTTTATCCATTCATCTATTGATGAACATTGGATTTTAGCATTATGAAAAATACTGTTCTGATTAGTTTTTTGTGTTAGAAAATGTTTTCCCTTATCTTGATAAAATACCAAAGAGTGGGATTGCTTTCCATGGAGTAGTTATATTGTTAGCTTTACTATTATCTGTCAGCTCCACAAAGTGTTGGCAATATTGTAAACTTCCATTAGACATATGATCCATTTCTAGGTGCTCTCATTTTATATCAACATTTCAAATCATCAGAAGTTTTGAATTTAGCAGTTCTAATATCTATAAAATGATATCAAGTACCAAAAAGGGTGTAGAAGTTTCCAACTCCACTTGTGGGTTTGTCTATTCTTTACATTCTATTCATACTTGCATCAGATATTTTGAAGATTGCTTTTCAGTGCATACACATATGTGACCAGTATGTCCATTGTTGAATTGTCCTCCTTATCATTATGCCATGATTCTCTTTGTCTCTGATGACATCGCTTATTCCGAAGTCTACATTTTTTAGTATTACCATGGTTGCTTCAGCTTTCTTTGGATGAGTGTTTGCATGGTATATCGTTTGCCATCTTTTCACTTTTAATCTATCTTTTCCTTTGAATGTAAAGTGTGTTTCTAATAGATATCTTTTAATGAGGTCTTTTTATTTTTTTTTTATTTTTTATTTATTTATGACAGTCACAGAGAGAGAAAGGGAGAGAGGCAGAGACACAGGCAGAGGGAGAGGCAGGCTCCATGCACCGGGAGCCCGACGTGGGATTCGATCCCGGGTCTCCAGGATCGCGCCCTGGGCCAAAGGCAAGCGCCAAACTGCTGCGCCACCCAGGGATCCCTAATGAGGTCTTTTTAAATGAAATTAAGAAATCTGTTTTTTAAAGTGATTTGTTCAGATTTTTCATTTAATGGAATTCTATGATTGGACAAAAATTTACCATTTTGATAGTTGTTTTATCTTTCTTATATCTGTTCTTATTGCATGTTCTCTTTTTATTCTGCCTGCATTATTATTAATTATGTTCTATGGTTCCATTTTATCATAATTTATACTTACTTTTTCTATGCTTTTGGGTGGCTGCTCTAGAATCTATAATATACATGTTTAAATAAATCACAGTCTAATTTCATATAACATTATATTATTTCATGCATGGCTTAAAACTTAAAAAAAAAGTGTATTTATCACTCCTCTTTCCCATCTTCTGCACTGTTGTTATCAAATACTTTATTTTTGTATATGCCATACACCTTAGTTCAGGCTGCTATAACAAATTATCATAAATTGGATGGCTTAAACAATAAAATATTTATTTTTCATGGTTTGAGAGGCTCAGAAGTCCAAGATCATGGTGTCAGCAGATTTGGTGTTTGGTGAAAACTGACTTCCTAGCTTGCAGATGGCTGTCTTAGTGCAGCCTCTCTGGCAGAGAGCAGAGAGGAAGCAAGCTCTCATGTGTTGTTGTATAAGGACACTAATCCCATGCATGAGAGCCCCATTCATATGTCCTAATTACTTCCCAAAGCTCCATCTGCTAATACCATTACAATGGAGCTTAGGGTTTCAGTGTATGAATTTGGGGGAAATGGGCTCAGTCCCAGCAAAATTGCTACTAGTTTTACATTGGGCAGACAAGTGTATTTTAGGGCAATTAAAAGTCAGATGAAATATCTCTTTTATTTACTTTTATTTTAACCATTTCTGTATATCTTTTTGTTGTTATTTATGTAGATGAGTGCTTCCATCGTATATCATATTCATTCTTCATGAAGAATGCTTTTTTAAATTTTTTCATTGGGAAAGTCAGCTAGCAATGAATTATATCAGATTGTTTTATAAAAATATATTACTTCTCTTGTATTTTTGATAATTTTGCTGAACTCAAACTTTTAGGTGGGCAGTGTTTATCTTTAGTATTTTAAAGACCTTACCCCATTGTCTTCTAAGTTACATAGTGTCAGAAACCCTACTCAAAGCCTTATCTTTATTCCTCTGCATGTAGAATGTCATCATTTTTTGGCTACATTCAAGATTTTTTTTAATCTTTGGTTTTGAGCTGAATAAAAATTATATGTACAGTTTTTTTTCTCTGGTTTTTGATCATTTGTTTTTAATTTATCCTGCTTGGGTTCTCTGAGAATCTTCTATATATGGCTTGTATATTATTATTGTTATCTTGTATATTATTATTTTCCAATATTTTAAGAATTATTAGCAGTTATTTCTTCACCTTATTTCTTTGAACTTTATTTCTTCCTTTTCTGGAAGTGGTTTTATGTATGTTAAAATGTTTGGAATTGTCTTAGGTCTATTATAGTGTTTATTTTCAAATTTCATATAATTTTTAACTCTTTTTTTTAAGCTTTTAATTTTAGGTAATTTCATTGAGTTTTCTTCTTATCCACTGATTCTTTCTTCAGATATATCAGATCCACTAATCTGTAATTTTGATCACTTTGGTGAAATCCTCCACATGCTCATATTCTCTCCCATTACCAGAGTCTAACACATATAATTATTTTAAATTCTCTGTGTGAAAGTTTCACATCCGAGCTATATCTGAGTCTACTTCTATTGATTTTTATGTCTCTTCACAATGGGTTTATTATTGTTGTTTTTCCACACTTTCTTGTGTGTCACTTAATTGTTTTTCATTGAAGGATAGGCATCATATATAAAAGAGTAGATAGTGATGTAAATAGTGTTTATACCGTGGATAGTATTTATTTTCATAGCTTTTCTTGTACTGGGTGGCATGCCCTTAGTATGGGTGATTGTCTCAATCTAGTCAGGAACAGAGCTAGGTTCGGATTTTGCAGTTTCTTTTGTCATCTTGAATGTCTCACCAGGGTCACAGTTCTCTAGCCTTATCTTGCAGTTAGTGTGGCAGTCTGAAGTAGCAGAGGAAATTTCTCAGTACTCCTGCTCTCCCTGCAACATATTGGCCTTCAGTGCACACCTGTAAATCAAAAAGAATCTCTATTCATGCTTTTATTCCCCCTTTAATGGCAAACTATTGTTACTCGGTATTTTCTGCATTGGTCTCTCCTTACAAAGCCCCTTCTTTCCTTAGGTTCTATAAGTTTGATGACTTAATGAAAAATTATGCTTGTTTAGATTATCTGAATTTTTCTTGTTATCACGGTGGTAACAATGCTTTTTTCCAGTTTTCTTCATTCAAAGTGTAAGTAGGATCCCATGATTACATGGGATTCATTTCAATTATGAAATATAAATGTTACATAGATTAATAAAAGCAGTTTTCACAAGTAGTGTATTTAGTATTGACTTTTATAAGTAAACTTTTGAAAGGATATGAAGATGAAAATGATACATTTTCCTCTGGCTCATTGAAGAGTACAAGTGACAAAATGAATGTATATGGATAATTGTTCTATCAGGAGGTAAGAAGAGGAAGAACGATGTACTTTTTAAAGAAATATTAAACTTGCTTACATCTCACACACCATCCTGTTTTCAACCAAGAGATGTAAATACTAAATGCAAATGTAACTTCAGTATTAAGGAAGCATATCATTATGAAAGGCTTAGATTAAATATCCATAATTAAAATTATTCTTTCCCTCTGGAGAGGATTTAAAAAAAATCTCCAGATGACATATGTACAATAGAAAAATACCCAAGCTATATCTACACCTTATACTTTCCTTAAAAATAATCAAATATAGTTTTAACATAGCTTCCTAAGACCCGAAGTCCCAGAAAAAGAAAAGACAACATAATATCCACTTAGATATTAATGTAGTACTCCATTCTTGCAAATATACTGCAGATTTGTTGTAGGTTATTAATCAACCTCTTAAAATAGAGGCTCTATGAAAAAGGGAGAAAAGGGGATCCCTGGGTGGCGCAGCGGTTTGGCGCCTGCCTTTGGCCCAGGGCACGATCCTGGAGACCCAGGATCGAATCCCATGTCGGGCTCCCGGTGCATGGAGCCTGCTTCTCCCTCTGCCTGTGTCTCTGCCTCTCTCTCTCTGTGTGACTATCATAAATAAATAAAAATTTATAAAAAAAAAAAAAAAAGAAAAAGGGAGAAAAGGAGGAAACCTTCTATTTGTTAGATGTTACAACAAGTGAAAAAGGCCGAAAGACTTTTGGACTTTTGACCACATTTGGTATATACAGTTACTATGATTTGAAATTGATATCAATGATACTCACTAATGAAGAAGTAGACAAGAATATGCCTCTAAGACGGAGGTAGCCATGTATCTCAGATCAAGAGATCTATTTGATAATTGGGAAAACGTGTTATAAATATTAAAATGCCACATAGAAAGAGTACAGTCAAAAAAAAAAAAAAAGAAAGAGTACAGTCCAAGTATCAAAAACTTAAAGTTTTTGACCTAAATTCTCCCAAAATTTGATATTGATTTGCAACTGAGCTGCTTTTTTCCAAGGACATCTCTATCAAGAATATCTCAGATACACAGACAAAATTTAAAAAGGTAGTAGACTGAAAGATTTTTTTAAAGATTTTTTGTTTATTTATTCATGAGAGACACACAAGAGGCAGAGACACAGGCAGGGGGAGAAGCAGGAGGAGGCTCCATGCAAGGAGCCTGATGTGGGCCTCGAACACGGGAATCCGGGATCATGCCCTGAGCTGAAGGCGGTGCTAAACCGCTGAACCACCCAGGCTGCCCAGACTGATTCTTAGATATTGTTGACTTGAACATTTGTAGGCTAATTCTTATAGTCAGTTGTGTAGGAGTTTTATAATAAAACATAGAAAACAAGCAAAAGTGAGTTTGGAATATTTTTCTTTCTGATGCTTTCTCCTTTTTCTCTCTGTTCACTAAGCTTCTACCTAAGTAATCCCACCACTGCTGTACTTGAAAAAAAATGTTTATTTCATAATTCACAAATATTAAAGGCAAACCTACTGATATGCTGATTGCAGTTAATTTTTGAAAAATATCATGCCACAACAGCAAATATAAAAGATAAACCCCCAACTACAAGGGTCAAGTTTGTT
Organism: Canis lupus baileyi; assembly: GCF_048164855.1. Classification (NCBI taxonomy): domain Eukaryota; kingdom Metazoa; phylum Chordata; class Mammalia; order Carnivora; family Canidae; genus Canis; species Canis lupus. The sequence continues at coordinate 3,215,775 of NC_132868.1, read as the reverse complement.
GATCATAAACAGAATGTTTCATCTATGTGAAAATGTATCTCTTGGTTCTGTGTAGTGATGATGACATTTACAAATAAGTTTATAGCCCTTTCAAAATGCCACTTAAATCTGAGTTTAAATTTTATTGGATTATATTTTACTATAAGAAAGACAATGTAACTAAAATAAGAGTAAACACAAATCACAAGAAAAAATAATTACACCTGAAGCAGGAAAGTGATAACCCCTCCCGATTTTTACGGCATTTACTTTGTAAAACCTATCACTGTGAATTCTTTTTCTGTCCCTTTACAATGTGTATAAACCTTTTAAAAGCCAAAAAGCAATTGCCAATTTCATAACCCTAGGATGTTATTTTTTAAGGACCTGGAAGGACCCCTTTGAAATGAGAGGAAGGCAACACCCTTATCGTCTAGTTTCCGGACGAGGGTAGGAAGCTAACTTCTGGGTGCCTGACTCCAAGTGCAAACCTACATATTTTCACAAATATATTGGAAGCATTTTTTTTTTTCCTTTGAGTGAAGGCAATCAGCAAACACAAATGGTCATAGGATTGCCGGGTGAATTCAGGATGCACCGTGTGTGGCAGATACTGGCGTCAAGTTCTGTCCTGCTGCGACTCGGTGTTAACCTGAGGGCGTGCACGCGGCGGGGCGCCCTGGCCACCGGGAAACAGGAGGGGAGCTTCCATGGGCGGGAGCTGCAGGCGCTGTGGGTGCTGCAGGAGCTTCCGTGGACAAGGAGCTGCAGGAGCTACGGGAGCTGCAGGTGCCCTGCACATGGTCTGGTTGGGTGATTTTCCATGAGAAGACCTTTGTTCTCCTCTAGGCTCCTGGAACCATTTCCTGAGTTGGCACAAGAGTCTGTGTTTAATTCCATTGCCCCAACAATAACGATCCATTAGTAAGGAAGGACCATGAACAGGAAGTACAACTGTCCAGCCAGGTGTTCCTGCCAGGCCGCCCCCCACCCCACGTCCGAGCCGCGGGGCGCTGCACCTGCCTCCTTACCTCCACATTCCCCATTTGAGCAGCCTAGGACACCTCGCGGAGACCCTGAGGAATCTAGGACGTCGGTACTCCATGCAGTCCTGCCTCCGGACCCTGTAAGGTTCACTCTGTTTGGATACTTCACTCTTTAACTTAAGGTTTACATTTTAATTTAGGACTTAAATGACAATGAAAAAATGTCAATAGATTTCTGCCTCTCATCTACGTAGGACAAAGGATTTGGTGGTATTGCATTACTTTCAACAACCCACTCCCAACACCCTCACTTCTTCACTTATACTATTATCTTTATATTGTTAGTTCAACTATGACCATAGTTGCTATGTTCACAGCAATCATATTGGTTTCTTTGTTTCTTTGTTTCTTTCTTTCTTTCTTTCTTTCTTTCTTTCTTTCTTTCTTTCTTTCTTTTCTTTCTTTCATCTTTCTTTCTTTTTATTGGTGTTCAATTTGCCAACATATAGAATAACACCCAGTGCTCATCCCGTCAAGTGCCCAATTCAGTGCCGCTCACCCAGTCACCCCCACCCCACAACCACCTCCCTTTCCACCCCCCCTTGTTCATTTCCCAGAGTTAGGAGTCTCTCATGTTCTGTCTCCCTTTCTGATATTTCCCACTCATTTTTCTCCTTTCCCCCTTATTCCCTTTCACTATTTTTTATATTCCCTAAATGAATGAGAACATATAATGTTTGTCCTTCTCCGACTGTCTTACTTCACTCAGCATAATACCCTCCAGTTCCATCCACGTTGAAGCAAATGGTGGGTATTTGTCATTTCTAATGGCTGAGTAATATTCCATTGTATATATAGACCACATCTTCTTTATCCACTCATCTTTCGATGGACACCGAGGCTCCTTCCACAGTTTGGCTATTGTGGACATTGCTGCTAGAAACATCGGGGTAAAGGTGTCCTGGCATTTCATTGCATCTGTATCTTTGGGGTAAATCCCCAGCAGTGCAATTGCTGGGTCGTAGGGCAGGTCTATTTTTAACTCTTTGAGGAACCTCCACACAGTTTTCCAGAGTGGCTGCACCAGTTCACATTCCCACCAACAGCACAGGAGGGTTCCCTTTTCTCCACATCCTCTCCAACATTTGTTGTTTCCGGCCTTGTTAATTTTCCCCATTCTCACTGGTGTGAGGTGGTATCTCATTGTGGTTTTGATTTGTATTTCCCTGATGGCAAGTGATGCGGAGCATTTCCTCATGTGCTTGTTTGCCATGTCCATGTCGTCCTCTGTGAGATTTCTGTTCAAGTCTTTTGCCCATTTCATGATTGGATTGAGTTTAATAAGTTCTTTATAGATCTTGGAAACTAGCCCATTATATGATGCATCATTTGCAAATATCTTCTCCCATTCTGTAGGTTGTCTTTAAGTTTTGTTGACTGTTTCTTTTGCTGTACAGAAGCTTCTATCTTGATGAAGTCCCAATAGTTCATTTTTGCTTTTGTTTCTTTTGCCTTCATTGATGTATCTTGCAAGAAGTTACTGCAGCCAAATTCAAAAAGGGTGTTGCCTGTGTTCTTCTCTAGGATTTTGATGGAAACTTGTCTCACATTGAGATCTTTCATCCATTTTGAGTTTATCTTTGTGTATGGTGCAAGAGAGTGGTCTAGTTTTATTCTTCTGCATATGGATGTCCAATTTTCCCAGCACCATTTATTGAAGAGACTGTCTTTTCCAGTGGATAGTCTTTCCTCCTTTGTCGAATATTAGTTGACTATGAAGTTGAGGGTCCATTCCTGGGTTCTCTATTCTGTTCCATTGATCTATGTGTCTGTTTTTGTGCCAGTACCACACTGTCTTGATGACCACAGCTTTGTAGTACAACCTGAAATCTGGCATTGTGATATCCCCAGATATGGTTTTCTTTTTTAAAATTCCCCTGGCTATTCGGGGTCTTTTCTGATTCCACACAAATCTTAAAATAATTTGTTCCAACTCTCTGAAAAAAGTCCATGGTATTTTGATAGGGATTGCATTAAACGTGTAAATTGCCCTGGGTAACATTGACATTTTCACAATATTAATTCTGCCAATCCATGAACATGGAATATTTTTCCATCTCTTTGTGTTTTCCTCAATTTCTTTCAGAAGTGTTCTGTAGTTTTTAGGCTATAGATCCTTCACCTCTTTGGTCAGGTTTATTCCTAGGTATCTTATGCTTTTGGGTGCAATTGTAAATGGGATTGACTCCTTATTTTCTCTTTTTTCAGTCTCATTGTTAGTGAATAGAAATGCCACTGACTTCTTGGCATTGATTTTGTATCCTGCCACACTGCCAAATTGGTGTATGAGTTCCAGCAATCTATGGTGGAGTCTTGGGTTTTCTATGTAGAGTATCATGTCATCGGCGAAGAGGGAAAGTTTGACTTCTTCTTTGCCAATTTGAATGCCTTTAATGTCTTTTTGTTGTCTGATTGCTGAGGCTAGGACTTCCAGTACTATGTTGAATAGCAGTGGTGAGAGTGGACATCCCTGTCTTGTTCCTGATCTTAGGGGAAAGGCTCCCAGTGCTTCCCTGCTGAGAATGATATTTGCTGTGGTCTTTTTGTAGATGGCTTTTAAGATGCTGTGGAATGTTCCCTCTATCCCTACACTCTGAAGAGTTTTGATCAGAAATGGATGCTGTATTTTGTCAAATGCTTTCTCTGCATATAATGAGAGGATCATATGGTTCTTGGTTTTTCTCTTGCTGATATGATGAATCACATTGATTGTTTTATGAGTGTTGAACCAGGCTTGCATCCCGGGGATAAATCCTACTTGGTCATGGTGAATAATCTTCTCAATGTATTGTTGGATCCTATTGGCTAGTATCTTGTTGAGAATTTTTGCATCCATGTTCATCAGGGATATTGGTCTATAATTCTCCTTTTTGGTGGGGTCTTTGTCTGGTTTTGGAATTAAGGTGATGCTGGCCTCATAGAATGAGTTTGGAAGTACTCCATCTCTTTCTATCTTTCTGAACAGCTTTAGTAGAATACGTATGGTTTCTTCTTTAAACGTTTGATAGAATTCCCCTGGGAAGCCTGGACTTTTGTGTCTTGGGAGGCTTTTGATGACTGCTTCAATTTCCTCCCTGGTTATCGGCCTGTTCAGGTTTTCTATTTCTTCCAGTTCCAGTTTTCTTAGTTTGTGGCTTTCCAGAAATGCGTCCATTTCTTCTAGATTGTCTAATTTATTGGCGTATAGCTGTTCATAATATGTTTTTTAAATCGTTTGTATTTCCTTGGTGTTGGTAGTGGTCTCTCCTTTCTTATTCATGATTTTATTAATTTGAGTCTTCTCTCTCTTCTTTTTAATAAGGCTGGCTAGTGGTTTATCTATCTTATTAATTCTTTCAAAGAACCAACTCCTGGTTTTGTTGATCTGTTCCACAGTTCTTGTGGTCTCTATTTCATTGAGTTCTGCTAGAATCTTTATTAACTCCCTTCTTCTGCTGGGTGTAGGATCTATCTTCTGTTTTTTCTCTAGCTCCTTTAGGTGTAAGGTTAGCTTTTGTATTTGAGTTCTTTCCAGTTTTTGGAGGGATGCTTGTATTGCGATGAATTTCCCCTCAGGACTGCTTTCGCTGTATCCCAAAGATTTTGAATGGTTGTATCTTCATTCTCATTAGTTTCCATGAATCTTTTTAATTCTTCCTTAATTTCCTGGTTGACCCTTTCATCTTTTAGCAGGATGGTCCTTAACCTCCACGTGTTTGAGGTCCTTCCAAACTTCTTCCTGTGATTTAGTTCTAATCTCAAGGCATTATGGTCTGAGATCCCAATCTTTTGGTATCAGTTCAGACCTGATCTGTGTCCCAGTATGTGGTCTATTCTGGAAAAGTTCCATGTGCACTTGAGAAGAATGTGTATTCAGTTGTGTTTCGAAGTAAAGTTCTGTAGATATCTGTGAAATCCATCTGGTCCAGTGTATCATTTAAAGCTCTCGCTTCTTTGGAGATGTTGTGTTTAGAAGACCTATCGAGTGTAGAAAGTGCTAGATTGAAGTCACCAAATAGAAGTGTATTTTTATTTAAGTATGTCTTATCTTTGGTTATTAATTGATATATTTGGCAGCTCCCACATTCGGGGCATATATATTCATGATTGTTAAGTCCTCTTGTTGGATAGATCCTTTAAGTATCATATAGTGACCCTCTTCATCTCTCACTACAGTCTTGGGGGTAAATTTTGTTTATCTGATATAAGGATGGCTACCCCTGCTTTCTTTTGAGGACCATTTGAATGGTAAATGGTTCTCCAACCTTTTATTTTCAGGCTGTAGGAGTCCTTCTGTCTAAAATGCGTCTCTTGTAGACAGCAAATAGATGGGTCCTGCTTTTTTATCCAGTCTGAAACCCTATGCCTTTTGATGGGGTCATTAAGCCCATTCATGTTCAGAGTTACTATTGAAAGATAGGAGTTTAGTGTCATTGTGATACCTATTCAGTCCCTGTTTATGTGGATTGTTCCGTTGGACTTCCTCTTTTTTTTTTTTTTTTGGACTTCCTCTTTCTTTTACAGAGTCCCCCTTAATATTTCTTGGAGAACTGGTTTGGTGGTCACATATTCTTTCAGTTTCTGCCTATCTTGGAAGCTCTTTTATTGTGAATGAAAGCCTTGCTGGATAAAGTATTCTTGGCTGCATGTTCTTCTCACTTAGGACCCTGAATATATCCTGCCAGCCCTTTCTGGCCAGGCAGGTCTCTGTGGAGAGGTCTGCTGGTAACCTAATATTTCTCCCCATAAAAGTTAGAGATTTCTTGTCTCTTGCTGCTCTAAGGATCTTCTCTTTATCTTTGGAGTTTGCAAGCTTCACTATTAAATGTCGAGGTGTTGAGAGCTTTTTATTGACTTCAGGTGGGTGGGGGGGTCTCTCTATCTCCTGGATCTGAATGCCTGTTTCCCTTCCCAAATTAAGAACGTCTTCAGCTATGATTTGTTCAAATACATATTCTGGCCCTCTGGCCCTTTCAGCGCCCTCGGGAACCCCAATTAAATGTAGATTTTTCTTCCTGAGGCTGTCATTTATGTCCCTTAATCTATCTTCATGATCTTTTAATTGTTTTTCTCTTTTTCCCTCAGTTTCCCTCTTTGCCATCCACTTGTCTTCTATGTCACTCACTGGTTCTTTTACCTTGTTAACCCTTGTCGTTAGGACCTCTAGTTTGGATTGCATCTCATTTACTTGATTTTTAATTTCTGCCTGATTTGATCTAAATTCTGCAGTCATGAAGTCTCTTGAGTCCTTTATGCTTTTTTTCTAGAGCCACCAGTAGCTGTATAATAGTGCTTCTGAATTGGCTTTCTGACATTGAATTGTAATCCAGATTTTGTAACTCTGTGGGAGAGAGGACTGTTTCTGATTCTTTCTTTTGAGGTGAGGTTTTCCTTCTAGTCATTTTGCTCAGTGCAGAGTGGCCAAAAACAAGTTGTATTGGAAAAAGGAGAAAAAGAGAGAAGAGAAAAAAGAAAAAAAAGGAAAATAAAGGGGGGGAAGCATACAGAAAACAGGAAACAAAAAAACAAGAAAAACAAGAGGAGTATCCTCTGATTCTATATACTGTAAATCCCTTGAGTTCCCCTGGAACTTTCTAGTGTTGCTTGATCAATAATTTTTTTCCCTGTCCGTCTAGCTGCTCTTTTGGGGGAGGGGCCTGCTGTGCTGATTCTCAGGTGTTTGCACTTGGGAAGCTGCTCTGCCCCCTGCTGGTGCAGGGCTCAGTTGGGGTTGTTTACCCCGTGAGGCCCCAGGAGGAACAACCGCAGTGGTGGGGCCAGCTCTGCAGCCCTGGAGTCAGCTCCCGCAGTAGCTCCGGAGCTCTCTTCTGCAGGGCCTGGAGGCTCCGGGGTGGGGCAGGAGCGTCCTTGCTGTCCTGGGCCCTCCCGGCCTCTGCCTGTCCTGGGGGGAGGCCGGATCCTGGGCTGTGTCCCGGCGCCCTGTGCTCCGGGGCCTGCGCTGTTGGATTCGCGCTCCTGGCTCCGCAGCCCCCTCTGCGCAGAGCCTCTGCCTCTCCCCGAGCCACCTCCGAGCCGCTTCCGAGTCCCGCTGTGGTTGTACTGCAGCCCTTTAGGGAGCTCGGCCGTTGGGTGTGGCGCTCTCCCCTGGGCGCAGGTGTCTGTTACTGTCCCAGGGAGCCCGAGGGCATCCCCACCCTCCTGGGTCCTGCTCCAACTCCCCGCGAGCCCCTTTCCGCCCGGGAAGGTTGGTGCAGCTCCTGCTCCTCCGGGACGGGGCTCTCCTGTCCTGGGGACACTCGCCCCGGCCTCAGCCCGGCTCCTCGCGGGGCCCCTCCCCCTTAGCGGCCTTTTATTTCTTTATTTCTTTTCCCCCTGTCTTCCTACCTTGATAGAAGCACAAACTCTTCTCACTGTAGCATTCCAGCTGTTCTCTCTTTAAATCTCAGGCTGAATTCGTAGGTTTTCAGGATGATTTGAAGGTTATCTAGGTAAGTTGGTGGGGACAAGTGACTTGGGGACCCTACTCTTCCACCATCTTGCCCTGCTTCCCTAAAGCATAATGTTTTAGAAGTATTTTATTTGTGATGGACAAGATGCAAAATCAATGAAAAAATAGAACCTAAAAGGTAAGATGCATGACATATGAGGAATATCATCATCAACATCAATACCTCAAATTGTTTTTAAAATAAAATTTCAAATATTGATACATGAGTGAAAAATTTGCAATATATTAAAATTACTGTCACAAAAATGAAGAAACATCTAAGAAATAAAAAAAAGAAAATCAGGTAAATCATTCAATACAGCAAAATAGGCAGTAAATTCAAGGTTCAACTTAGAATAGAAGGAATAAGTCATTCATACATATAGTTCAACTTCACTAGTAATCAGGTAAATGCAAATGTAACGAATATCGAAAAGTTTTCAGTTATTCAGATTGCTAGAGTTTGGCCAAGCTTCCAGGAAATCAATATTCTCATATACTCCCACAAGAGAGACAGTTTGAAATAAGTTATGGAGAAAACACAATTTCAACACATATTACCACCTATCAAATGATTCTGCTTCTAGCTAGCTATCTTACAGAAATATTTACACAGGATTGCATTTATAGAGATGATCATTTCTGCACTTTTTATAATTGTAATAGAAACAAGAAAAAATAGTCATGAAGAAATGTTAAATGAATCATTTTATTTCTATATGCTGAAACACCAAGAATCAAAAAGAAATAAAGATGTCTGTGAACATAGACTAAAATTATGTTTACTCTGTTTGGTTAATTGGAAAAAGGAGCAGAAAACATTTAGAGTATGATCTGCTTATGCATGCCTTGGTAGGGATGCAAAGCAGGGGTTCCCACAGCAAAGCAGAAGCAGAAAAAGTGAAAACTTATACTTGGACCTTTCTTTCTCTTTATAGAGTTTATTCTTTTATTTCTAAAGAAAGGACAAAAGAGAAAAGAATAAAAATCAGCATTAATGTGCAGACCATTATAGAGTAGAAATTTGCAAAATACAGAAAAAGAGCTTTATCATGAAACCCAGAAAGGTATCATAATCAAAATTTTATTTTAGCTACAGCTTGAAGGAACAATTTGCACATGTTCAGAAAAGACTAGGGAAGTTCATGCTAGATGTTCTGGGGGGAAAAATGACTATGATGTTGAAATCTTTATCACACATGTTATATTTTACCAACACAATTTGACATTGTCATTTCCCTCCACCAAGAACACTTTTGTAGGTCCATTCCAGAATTTAAAAATGTGACTTCTTTTAAGCAATTTATGACTTCTGTGATATATATATTTACAAAATAAACTGATTAATATAAAATTCTGGGATTTCTGCCCAACGTTACAATTCTCCTATTACTTCTTATTAATTTGATTATTTTAAATATTATTTTAATCCTTGTTATACAAAGTTGAGGTTAATGAGACTTTAATAATTTATCAGTTCTATCATAAAGGAATTTTGCTGTTATTTAAAATCATTTCAATTCAGCTTTAAAAATAGGTTAGAAAGCTTTATCTTATACAAGGCAATTGTAACCAAATTTTGATTCAACATTTGAGGTTAAATATGCATTTTAAATACAGTATATTTTGAAATTTGGGTTAATTGCATTATACTAACTTTAAGAATTATTCATCAATTAAAACAGTAAGAAGCTAAATTTTGAAGATAGATTGTACATAGATTTCAAGGAAAATTGTTATGTTTATTTACCCTTAAAAGTCGATGAACTTAAGTCTTCACTTGTGTAATTTTATTATTTTCAAATGACCTGATAACAATATTTTTCCATTGATATGCTATGAATACTTTTATGCAAAATATTGAGATCCATCAGAAAAGACACCATAAAAATATACAATCAATAAAAATCGGTATAAACACATAAATAACATTGTAGACCAAATATATTTTAGACATTGTTATTTCAGTTGATAGAATAGTCTCTTAAAATCTACTTCATGACCATGGAAAACTCTGCAGTGTTTTCAGCATAGTTTTCTATGATTGCCACAAATGTATGTACTTTTTGAACTTTTAAGATCATATATATATATATAAATTTGCTTCATATCTATTTAGAAATCTATGAAATGTATCAACAACTTCTTTGAAACAAATCTGAAACAATAAAAATTTTTACAATCATTGCTATATATTACAAAACATGGCTTTAAAAAATATTAAATTGTGTTATTTCAGGTCTACATATTAGTTTCTATCTTTGTGTCAGACTGTGTTAATGTTAAAAGTAAGACTTAATGAGTAAATATGACAGTAGTATTAATAGTTATAATGACAGATGATGCTGTCTATATGTAAGGAAATGGCAAATGCTAGTATATTTTTTCATGAAGGCCAATAAATCTATTGTTTAGAATGACTAATTGTCATGTACTGTATTCAAATTGGACAAGTAGGTCTAGGATTCAGTCTGATGCCAAAGGAGGTAATTACATTTCTTTTCTTTTTTTTTTGTTTTTTAACAAAAAAACTCCTGTAGCCCAACCAGCACCATATTTATTACTTGAATTAACTCTGTAGGAGAATATATCATGTTACAGATACAAGTACCTCCCCTCCCCCACTCCTCTCGCCATCTGAAAGTAGAACTTTCCGATGAAACCTTTCCTAATCCAAAATTAAAGTGAAGAAGCAATTGCCATTAATTTATTTGGAATGTTTTTTAGCCTCCCTAGAACCAAAAACCTACCTGCCTTAGGCTTTTCTGATAGCTTAGGATACGTCTTGCCAAACGGATATACAAAATACATCGAGACAAAGTCCAGATGCTCACAGATGCAGTTCAAAGCTATGGCAGCTTAATGCTAAGTTACTGTGTATGGTTCCCAGGGAAGAAGCTTGGCGGTGCCACTCCCGCTGCTTGGGTGCATGCTACCTCCACAATGGCTTGCTGCCAAACACTGAACACTGCTTTGGTTTTTTGCCTTTTTTCACAAAAGTGAAAATCTTTCGGTTTCTTTCAGTTAATGAAAACAGGTACTAATATAAGTCTATGATAAAGTGAATGGATTAATTGAAACTAAAAAAGTGCTTGAACATGCTCTGCATCCAAAGGCAAGGCAAATGAGTCATGGAAAAAATTTGCAGGTGACAACTGCACAATTACAAATGATAAAACTTCTACTCTAATTTGCTGGTATTTTACTTGAAATATTTCGATATTTCATTTACATAACTCTAATCAATTTTCCAGTTTTTAAAATGATCAGAATATCAAGTGAATGGATAAACCTTTCTTTTGTATCCCTGCTCAAGTCATTTCAAATTTAAATATATTGGAAGGAAAAAAATGACTAATAAGAGGAATATGTATAGGTGAATCATACTTTCTTTTTCTTGAAAGGGTGCAAATCTAGGGTAATTTTACTTTTATTTATGCATGTTAACTATTATGTATTTATCCAATGATTGTATTTTCTGTAATAAGGATGCATTTTTTTAATTTGGAAAAGCCAATAAAATTATGAATATAATATTAACTGATTCTAAAAAAGAGAAGAAAATAATAAAGGTTTTTGTTTACTTTGAAATCAATGATTAAAAGCCATGGTATAAAAAGTTAGGGATCCCTGGGTGGTGCAGCGTTTTGGCGCCTGCCTTTGGCCCAGGGCGCGATCCTGGAGACCCGGGATCGAATCCCACATCGGGCTCCCGGTGCTTGGAGCCTGCTTCTCCCTCTGCCTGTGTCTCTGCCTCTCTCTCTCTCTCTCTCTGTGTGACTATCATAAATAAAAATAAAAAATAAAAAGTTGAACATAACATTTTACATAATCTAGTTTAAATTCCCAAATGGAGAACTTTTTATTGTGTACTTGCTGCTCACTCATTTGTCATTTGAGGAGCTTTATAGAAATGGAGTTGATTTTCTATGATGATGGTCCATTCCATTATTAAATAATTCTCCTTGTTTTAATCTTCTTTCCTATGCTTTGCCTAAATATGACTCCCAGAGTTTCAATTTATGTTATCTTCTTTTCATTGACTAAACTTCAAGTTTATAAAGAAATATATCATAATTCATTAACACCTTTTATTCTAAATACATGTTTTCATTTCCATGATCAATTTCTTAAATGAGTTTGATTATAGAACCTTCTTATCATTCTGGAGTTCCTCCCATATAATTTATAACCATCTATCATAAGATACCTTACTTAGAATTTAATATAATATGATAAGCATGATCTGATGAAGTAATTCCTCACTTTGCATTTCTATAGAATGATTGTGAAACTTAAATAAAAATTACGTGTCATTGCTTTGAGATCAATCAAAATATCAGCTAAATCTGTAATAATGTATCCTCAAGCTCATTGGTTGTTTAGGAGACAACTGTTGAAGGGTATCTTGCTCAATATCTGACTTTGGACAATACCTTAATAAATCTTTGTTTATAAAAGAGGGAAAGGTTTCATTAGCAGATATGGATATTTTATGACAGGAGGAAATCAATGTGATACTTGTAGCCAAGAATATTTGATAAGAACAGAGAGTCTCATTATTTTTATTCAATAAACTTTTCCCATGTTTATTTATTATAAATCAAACCAGTGAATTATCACTAATGGAAGCAATATCTCTATAAGATAATGTCACCACTCCCATTTTGTAAAGTATTCAGTACAAAGTCCAGAATGCAGTAAGTGCAATAGACTTACTTATGAAACCAGAGTTCTGAGCCTAGGATCCAGGGATTCCCCCAATGTGTTCATGGATAGAATTCAGGGAACTCTTAAACTCCAAAGAGAAAGAAATAATTTTATTCCCACTGAGCTCTTTTTTCTTTAGTATTTTTCTTTCATTTTTTAGCAGCTTCATTGAAATAATTGAGATACAAAGAACTGCATACATTCATTGTGTATAAACTAATGAGCTTGGGCATGTGCAAATACCCATGATACCATCACCATAATCAAGGTAATAGACATATCTAACTCCCACCTTTTTCTTGTGTCACTTATGTTTTCTTATTTTTATTTGGGGAGGGGTAAAACACTTAATATAGGATTTACTCTCTTAATAAACTGTTAAGAGCAAAATACTGTATTGTTAACTGTAGGCACTGTGTTCTAGAGCAGATCTCTAGAATTTATTTCATTAAACTTCATATCCATTGAACAATAATGCTGTTTTCACTATACTCCAGGGCCTGGTAACCACTATTCTACTCTCTGATTCTATGAGTTAGAATATTTTAGATACCCCATATGAGTGGAATTATGTGATATTTGTCCTTTTCATGGTGAAATGAAAAAATGAAATTGGTCACCTTACACTGTACATTAAAATCAACCAAAATGGATTAAAGATTTAAATGTAAGACGTGAAATTGTAAAACTGCTAGAAGAAAACAGAGAAAAAGTTTCTTGACATTGATCTTGGCAATGATTTCATGGATATGATACTGAAACACAGGCAAAAGAAGCAGAAATAGACAGTGGGATTTCATCAAACTAAAAAGTATTTGAGCAGCAAGTGCAATCAATAATGAAAAGGCACCTGTGTAATGAGAAAAATATTTGCAAAGCATGTATCTAATAAGTTTAATTTCCAAAATACATGAGGAACTCCAACAACTCAATAGCAGAAAACCAAAACAAAACCCCAAATAATCCAATTAAATATGGACAAAGGACTTGAATGGATATTTCTCCAAAGAAGACGTATAAATGACACCAGTATATGAAAAGACACAACATTATTAATTACCAGAACACCGTAAATCAATACTACAATGAGATATCACCTTACACCTGCTAGCATGGCTATTAGCAAAATGTAAAACAAAACAAAATAAAAAAAAAAAAACAGCAAAAAACATGTTAGAAGGATGTAGAGAAATTAGACCATTTATACACTATTGGTGGGAATATAAGATAGTATTGCAGCTAAGGAGTCCTCAAAAAATTAAAAATAGATATTTCATATAGCCCCAATAATCCAATTCTGGTGATATATCCAAAAGAATTGACTGAATTCAGGATCTCAAAGAAGTGTCTCTGTCCCCATGACACAACATTATTCACAAAAGCCAAAATATGGAAACAACCCATTGTTCATTAAGAGATGAAAGAAAATGTAGTATATCTATGTATTTCCAATTGAAATTTAGCATCTACTTCTATCTTGTATGTAAGCAGCAATTCATAGTTACAGCAGTGGTAATTATCAATTAGCACCAATGGAATAAAAAAATTTTATACCTATGATTTATTATGTATACCGAAAAATATCATACGTGCATATCAATCCTTTCAAATGTAAGAATACTTTGTTTAACCATAATAATGAAGATGTGAATACAAATAGATACAGATCACAATTTAATAGTAATATTTTGCCAACTGTATAATTGGTTTCCTATAAAATACTGTTTATTTTGTGTGTTTATTTTGGATGTTTTAAGTAAGGATTCATGGATTCATTCGACTTTTAAGTCCCATGGCATGGGATGCCATGGTGGTGCAGTTGCTTAAGCATGGACTCTTGGTTTTGGCTCTGGTCCTGATCTCAGGTTCTTGAGATCAAGCCCCATGTTAGACTCCACACTCAGTGCAGAGTCTGGGTTAGATTCTCTCTCCCTCTCCCCCTGGCCCCTATGCACTCTCTCTCTCTCTAAAAAAAAAATATATATATATATATACATATATATATTAATATAATATAATATAATATAATATAATATAATATAATATATATAATTTTCTTAAAGAGTCCTATGGCACATAAGGTTTAAGAATCCCCATGTGAAATATTGAATACCTAATATGTGATCAATAAATTTAGAGCAGAATCCTACATACTATCTAAGACTTAATTAAAAGGTCACATTTTCTAGAATACTTTCTCTGACTCTAATTTCTTCTCTCCAAACTCCAAAAATTTCAACAGAGAAACAGAAAGACAGTATATACTCTCAGTCTTCTTTTTATTTATTATTTTAAAAATAGACATGTTTAGAGCAGTTTTAGGTTCACAGCAATATTGAGCAGAAAATAAGAGAGTTCTGATAATCTCCTGTTCCCACATGTGCACAACTTCCCCCATTAATATCCTCCAACAAAGTGTTACATTTATTATAATCTATAAACCTAAATTGAAATATCACTATCACCCAAAGTCTGTAGTTTACTTCAGGGTTTGTTCTTGGAATTGTATATTCCATGGGTTTTATTTTTTTTTATTTTTTTTTTATTTATGATAGGCACACAGTGAGAGAGACAGGCAGAGACACAGGCAGAGGAAGAAGCAGGCTCCCTGCACCGGGAGCCTGATGTGGGATTCGATCCTGGGTCTCCAGGATCATGCCCTGGGCCAAAGGCAGGCGCTAAACCGCTGCGCCACCCAGGGATCCCTATTCCATGGGTTTTAATAAACATGTAATGACAGATATCCACTATTACAATACCATATAGAATAGTTTCACTGTCCTAAAAACCCTCTTTTCTCTTGTTTACTTATCCCTCCCTGCCCTGTAAACCCTGGCTACCACTGACTTTCTTATTGCCTCCATAGTTTTGCCTTTTTTGGACATCATACAATTGGAATAATGCAGTATGTAGCCCCTTCAGACTGGCTTCTCTCAGTAATATATATTTAAGATTTTTTGTGTCTTATTATGGCTTGATAACTCATTTCTTTTTACTGCTGAATAAAGTCTCGTTGTCTGGATGTACTATAGTTTATTGATTTGTTCACTTACTGAAGGACATCCTCGTTGCTTCCAAGTTTGAGTAATGATAAATAAAGCTGTTATAAACATCTTGTGCAGGTGGTAATGCTATTTGTACTTTTAGAAGAAGCTGCCAAACTTTTTCAAATTAACCAATTGTTGCAGGCCCATGGGCGATGAATGAAATGTCTTTTGCTCCTCATTTTCAGTAGTATTTGGTGTTGTCAGTGCTTTGGATTTTTGCTGTACTAAGAAGCATGTAGTGGTTTCTCCTTGTTTTATTTATTTTTTTATTTTTTATTTTTTTAACTTTTATTTATTTATGATAGTCATACAGAGAGAGAGAGAGAGGCAGAGACACAGGCAGAGGGAGAAGCAGGCTCCATGCACCGGGAGCCCGACGTGGGATTCGATCCCGGGTCTCCAGAATCGCGCCCTGGGCCAAAGGCAGGCGCTAAACCGCTGCGCCACCCAGGGATCCCTCTCCTTGTTTTAATATGCAATGCTCTAATGACAGATGATGGGCAACATCTTTCATATGCTTACTTTCCATTTGTGTCTCTTTTTAGTAAGGTGTGTTTTCATATCTTTTGCCAATTTTTAAAGTGATACTATTTGTTTTTTATTGTTGAATATTAGCAGGTGTTTTTGGTTTGAGGGTTTTTAAAATATTTTGGGGGGATAGTTCTTTGTTGGATATGGAGTTTGCAAATATTTTTCTCTCTTAGTTTATGGCTTGTCTTCTCATTCTTTTGAGAATAATTTCAATTAAGTTCATCTACCAATTTTTTTTCATGGCTTTTGCCTTTCATGTTGTATCTAAAAAGTCATTGCCAAGTCCAATGTCATCTAGATTTTCCCTAAATTATTTTCTACAAGTTTTAAAGTTTTGTGTTTTATATTTAGATCTTTCATCCATTTTGAGTTAATTTTTCTAATGGTTTCAGCCTTTTTGAATACAGGTAATATACATTTTTTCCTTTCCATCAAGCATATTTATCAGATGTTTTCTATAGCTTAGTAAATGTTTCACCTAATAAATGAAAATGTGTATCATTATTGTGAATCTCTGTTTCACTGTCCCTTTTTATGTTCCCCATTATTAAAATTCACCCCCACTGGGATAAGTGAT
Source organism: Canis lupus baileyi (assembly GCF_048164855.1). NCBI lineage: Eukaryota > Metazoa > Chordata > Mammalia > Carnivora > Canidae > Canis > Canis lupus. Next base: position 3,199,458 of record NC_132868.1, on the reverse strand, counting down.
GTGAGTGGATGATAAGAGAATCTCACTGATTATAGTTTTATGTCATTTCTGTGTAGTTGCCAGAAATATCCAGGAAAGACTGTCAAATTTAAACATGAAATTTATTTGTGTGAATGTGGACAAATCTAAATGATCAAAATTAACTTTTTTTTTTCCATTCAGCTTTTTAATGGCAAGCCAAAGAAGATATCAGTGCTTCTAGAATTGTCATGTATGTTGTCTTAAATTTTCATGTATGACATTTTAAAAGAAAGCAGCCTAGAGAGAGGTATATTAAGTATTTTCCTTGCTAAATGAGGTTGAAGTGGCAGAAATTCATTGATGATGGGAATAATTTGGGATTTATAAATGATGTTAATTTATCATTAGTGATTCTCCTCCCTGGCATGTACACACATACACGCACACACAGTCTTCTAGTATGTTCTCTGAGTAACCCAGAAGACAGCTCTTTCATAGAGACATCAGGGAGAGAGAGAGAAAAGAAGTAGGCTGCACAAGGAAATCTCTCTCTCTCCCTCTCTCTTTCTCTCTCTCTCTCTCTCTCTCACACACACACACACACACACACACACACACTGGATTTTCACTATACTAAAAAGCATGTAGGGGTTTCTCCTTGTTTTAATTTGCAATGCTCTAATGACATATAATGGGGGACATTTTTTCATATGTTTACTTACCATTTATGTGTCTTTTTTTAGTAAGGTGTGTTTTCATATCTTTCACCATTTTTTTGGCATGTGTGTATTTGGCATGTGTGTGTATTTAAATCATGAGTATGTCTCTAAAGCTATCATCAGATTAGACTATATTGCTGCAGCCTTTTAAGTATTCACTGTTTCATTTATCCATATATTATATTCTTAAAGAATTTCTTGATTTTCTTGTTGATGTTCTTATGTCCTTTCCCATTTTTCTTGTTTCTTTTCAGTAATTTCTATTACAGTAAGGTAAGATATGATCTTTATTCTACCATTTTAAAACAGAAATACATGCACAACATTTCTATAATGTTGAATGTTTAATTGCATGAATTATTATTGGAAATAATTTTATTATACAATATTTTAATAGAATGCATTTAAATCAAGAGTTTACCTTCAAGTGAGTGATCAAGCTACAATAAGATAAAATACACCAGGAGTAGATTCCTGTTTTGTAGGTGCCGGTCTCCAAAATAAGTAACAAAATCGGAACAGAAAGGAATACTGAATCTGGTTGCAGTTTAAAATATTCTAGACCTGGTTTTCATGATGGAAAGAAGGTGCAGAACAAGGGAATCCCACTGACCCATAATCAGATTTATATGCCAGCACTTCCCAAAGAGATAATCATAGAGTCATATATCAGAAGGGTATGCTTCCGAAGGGAAAAAAAAGACATAAGGTTTTGTTAATTTATATTCAAAAAATAAAAGTAGACAATTTACAATAAAGGGGTTCTGTGGATAGTAGAATAGGAAGAAACAAAAATGGAATCCCACTGAATTTATTAATGTTAGTCCCCCCACTAGAGATTCCAAATTAAATGTGATTGCTTGATAAGCTTGATATACAGGATATACAGTAGTTCTATTCCTTAGGTTAGTTGTCTAAAACCAAGAAATAAGGGTTAGATCACTAAATCAAGGTGTAATGATTTAAAAAAATCCTTGGAATAATGTAGAGAAAAGTATTGGAATAATATAATGGAATACATCCAACTAGAAAGGTAAGAATCTTGCATATCACTTACTGCATACCTTACTTGCCCACCATCCATATAATTTAACTTATCAGATCCCAGAGTTATTTTTATCAATGAAAAGTTGAGAAATACATTGATGAGGGTAGGACTAGCACATTGAAAAGTTGTTGGGATGGTTATTTTGATTTCAGCTAAGAATACGTTTTACAGGTTCTGGCTTTGAAATGGGCTCCCTTATTTCAATGAAAAAAATTGTATTCCAGGGTGAAAAAGGTCAAATTTTAAGAGGATCTGCCAGAGGCAAAGTGAAAGTGATCACTGTTATAAGCAGGAGGTCCAGACTTTTAATTAGAACAGTCTCACCCACAGCAACCTTTGACATTAGTAAATAAATTGTCAGGTCCTTGGAAGAAAGGAAATGATCTTCCATCAAGCATCCTCTATGCATACTAAAGAATAAAAATCTAACTTTGGAAAATGGAAATCTGACTTCACACTTCACTCCAAAATGGAGATTCATTGTCCCTAAACAAACTCTTGGACTTGAATCAGTTGAAAGTTCCAGAGCCCACTGAATGAAAGTGAGGAGAAATACATTGAGGGTGAATCTCTTAATACCTCACAAAAAAGTCCCCCCACCCTAAATTTCTCTAAAATTGCCAGCAGCTATATATTAAGGTGACTATTAAGAGGAAAGGGAAATGCACTATTTTCATGGCATTATTGGAAATTAGACCTGAGTTAATGCTTTTTCCTGAAAATCAGAATACTTCCTTCACCAAAGTAATGGCTTCTGAACATCAAGTGATAAATGAAGTTTTGAACTTCTTCAATCTTAGTGTGCCCCAGTCAGTTGACAAAAACAGTCGGTGATCACTTCTGCAGTGACGGAGTGTCCAGATGCAGTGAGAGACACTGAGTTTGAGTCTGTTAAAAGTGCTTGTCAGTGCCTACAAAAAAGCCACTGTGATTTTTATCAGGATTGCCATGGATCTCTAGATTAATTTGATAGAAATGAACATCTTAGCAACACTGAATTTTCCAACCCATGACATGATATTTTGCTTCATTTATTTTGATCTTTAGTTTCTGTCAGTAAGATTTTGTAGTTTTCTTAAAAAAAAAAAAAAGATTTTGTAGTTTTCCATATATGGCTCTTACACGATTGTGTTAAGCTTATTCCTACATGTTACAATGGTATTTTTTCTTTAATAAATATATTATCATTTATTTTTATTTATTCTCTAGTTGTTTGTTACTGATTATAGAAATACATCTGAATTTTGTGTATTGACACTCTGCCTTGCATTAGCTTGGATCACTGGTACAATGACGAATAAAAGATCTATGTTTAGTAATGCTTTTCTTTCCCAGTTCTATGGAGAAAACATGTAATCTTATACCATTAAATATGTGGTTAGGAATAATGGGAGGAAGAACATAGATTCCTTTCATTTTGAAGCAGTACAAATAAGTTCTATTCTATTCCTAATTTTCTGGGGTTTCTTTTCATAAATGTGCATTGAATTATATAGAATACTTTTTTCAGAATCAGTTAAGGTATTTATATGTCTCTTCTTTATTCTGAGAATACAGTGAATTACATTGAATGATAATGAATATTAAACCAAACTTTAATTTCTGGGATAGATTTCTCCTAGCTAAGTTGTTTTGGTTTTCGGTTTTTAGTTTTTTTTTAATGAACAAACCAACTATGTAAACTTGGATTCATATTAATAAAGTACCATGTTTTTTGTAGTCCTGAATTAACAAATGTGATAAAATATAATTAATAAATTGAGTGTTGAACCATATTTAAAAAATAAAGCTGTTTATTTCTCTAGAGTGTTAATTCATTAATTCTTTTGTAAAACGAAATAATTAATGATATGAACCTAGATTGATCCTTGGTCTCATTCATTCAAAAAACAAAAAGTTCCTCGGTGACCAGGTCAAAACAAAGGTCATGGGCTTTAAAATTAGAGAATATTAGACAATTATTTATTTTTAATCATATTGAATTACTCATAATCTGAAACAATGGAATACATATAAAAAGAGAAAATTTGGAGGAGGGGTTAAGATAGCGGAAGAGTAGGGTCCCCAAATCACCTGTCCCCACCAATTTACCTAGATAACCTTCAAATCATCCTGAAAATCTACGAATTCAGCCTGAGATTTTAAAGAGAGAACAGTGAGAAGAGTTCACGCTTCTACCAAGGCAGGAAGACGGGGGAAAAGAAATAAAGAAACAAAAGGCCTCCAAGGGGGAGGGGCCCCGCGAGGAGCCGGGCTGAGGCCGGGGCGAGTGTCCCCAGGACAGGAGAGCCCGGTCCCGGAGGAGCAGGAGCTGCACCGACCTTCCCGGGTGGAAAGGGGCTCGCAGGGAGGTGGAGCAGGACCCAGGAGGGCGGGGATGCCCTCGGGCTCCCGGGGACACTAACAGACACCTGCGCCCCGGGAGAGTGCGCCGAGCTCCCTAAGGGCTGCAGCACGCACGGCGGGACCCGGCGGGACCCGGAGCAGCTCGGAAGGGCTCGGGCAGAGGAAGAGGCCCCGCAGAGGGGACTGCGGGGTGGGAGTAGGAATCCAACAGCGCAGGCCCCGGAGCACAGGGCGCCGGGACACAGCCCAGGATCTGGCCTCCCCCAGGACAGGCAGAGGCCGGGAGGGCCCAGGACAGCAAGGACGCTCCTGCCCCAGCTGAGCAGATCAGCGGCCCCGCCCCGGAGCCTCCAGGCCCTGCAGACGGAGAGCTCCGTGGTGACTGCGGGGGCTGACTCCAGGGCTGCAGAGCTGGCCCCGCCCCTGCGGTTGTTCCTCCTGGGGCCTCACAGGGTAAACAACCCCCACTGAGCCCTGCACCAGGCAGGGGCAGAGCAGCTCCCCCAAGTGCTAACACCTAAGAATCAGTACAGCAGGCCCCTCCCCCAGGAGACCCCTAGACGGACAAGTTCCAGGGGAAGTCAAGGGACTTAAAGTATACAGAATCAGAAGGTACTCCCCCGTGTGTTTTTTTTTCGTTTTTTTTCTTTGTTTTTTTTTTTTTTATTTCTGTTTGCTTCCCCCACCCTTTTTTTCCCCTTTCTTTCTTTTACTTTCTCTTTTTCTTCTTTTTTTCTTTTTTTCTTCCTTTTTTCTTTCTTCTTTTTCTCTTTTCTTTCCTTCTTTCTCTCTCCTCTCTTTTTCTCCTTTTCACAATACAATTTGTTTTTGGCCACTCTGCACTGAGCAAAATGACTAGAAGGAAAACCTCACCTCAAAAGAAAGAATCAGAAACAGTCCTCTCTCCCACAGAGTTACAAAATCTGGATTACAATTCAATGTCAGAAAGCCAATTCAGAAGCACTATTATACAGCTACTGGTGGCTCTAGAAAAAAGCATAAAGGACTCAAGAGACTTCATGACTGCAGAATTTAGATCAAATCAGGCAGAAATTAAAATCAATGGATTGAGATGCAATCCAAACTAGAAGTCCTAACGACGAGGGTTAATGGGTTGGAAGAACGAGTGAGTGACATACAAGACAAGTTGATGGCAAAGAGGGAAACTGAGGAAAAAGACAAACTATTAAAAGACCATGAAGATAGATTAAGGGAAATAAACGACAGCTTGAGGAGGAAAAATCTATGTTTAATTGGGGCTCCCGAGGGCGCCGAAAGGGACAGAGGGCCAGAATATGTATTTGAACAAATCATAGCTGAAAATGTTCCTAATCTGGGAAGGGAAACAGGCATTCAGATCAAGGAGATAGAGAGATCCCCCCCTAAAATCAATAAAAACTGTTCAACACCTGGACATTTAATAGTGAAGCTTGCAAATTCCAAAGATAAAGAGAAGATCCTTAAAGCAGCAAGAGACAAGAAATCCCTGACTTTTATGGGGAGGAGTATTAGGGTAACAGCAGGCCTCTCCACAGAGACCTGGCAGGCCAGAAAGGGCTGGCAGGATATATTCAGGGTCCTAAATGAGAAGAACATGCAACCAAGAATACTTTATCCAGCAAGGCTCTCATTCAAAATGGAAGGAGAGATAAAGAGCTTCCAAGACAGGCAGGAACTGAAAGAATATTTGACCTCCAAACCAGCTCTGCAAGAAATTTTGAGGGGGACTCTTAAAATTCCCCTTTAAGAAGTCCAGTGGTACAATCCACAAAAACAAGGACTGAATAGATATCATGATGACACTAAACTCATATCTTTCAATAGTAACTCTGAACGTGAACAGGCTTAATGACCCCATCAAAAGGCGCAGGGTTTCAGACTGGATAAAAAAGCAGGACCCACCTATTTGCTGTCTACAAGTGACTCATTTTAGACAGAAGGACTCCTACAGCCTGAAAATAAAAGGTTGGAGAACCATTTACCATTCGAGTGGTCGTCAAAAGAAAGAGGGGTAGCCATCCTTATATCAGATAAACTAAAATTTACCCCGAAGACTGTAGTGAGAGATGAAGAGGGACACTATATCATACTTTAGGATCTATCCAACAAGTGGAATTAACAATCTTCAATATATATGCCCCGAACGTGGGAGCGGCCAAATATATCAATCAATTAATAAACAAAGTGAAGAAATACTTAGATAATAATACATTTATACTTGGTGACTTCAATCTAGCGCGTTCTACACTCGATAGTTCTTCTAAACACAACATCTCCAAAGAAACGAGACCTTTAAACGATACACTGGACCAGATGGATTTCACAGATATCTACAGAACTTTACATCCAAACTCAACTGAATACACATTCTTCTCAATGCACATGGAACTTTCTCCAGAATAGACCACATATTGGGTCACAAATCGGGTCTGAACCAATACCAAAAGATTGGGATCATCTCCTGCATATTCTCAGACCATAATGCCTTGAAATTAGAACTAAGTCACAAGAAGTTTGGAAGGACCTCAAAAACGTGGAGGTTAAGGACCATCCTGCTAAAAGATGAAAGGGTCAACCAGGAAATTAAGGAAGAATTAAAAAGATTCATGGAAACTAATGAGAATGAAGATACAACCGTTCAAAATCTTTGGGATGCAGCAAAAGCAGTCCTAAGGGGGAAATACATCGCAATACAACAATCCATTCAAAAACTGGAAAGAACTGAAATACAAAAACTAACCTTACACCTAAAGGAGCTAGAGAAAAAACAGCAAATAGATCCTACACCCAGCAGAAGAAGAGAGTTAAAAAAGATTCGAGCAGAACTCAACGAAATCGAGACCAGAAGAACTGTGGAACAGATCAACAGAACCAGGAGTTGGTTCTTTGAAAGAATTAATAAGATAGATAAACCATTAGCCAGCCTTATTAAAAAGAAGAGAGAGAAAACTCAAATTAATAAAATCATGAATGAGAAAGGAGAGATCACTACCAACACCAAGGAAATACAAACGATTTTAAAAACATATTATGAACAGCTATACGCCAATAAATTAGGCATCTAGAAGAAATGGACGTATATCTGGAAAGCCACAAACTACAAAAACTGGAACTGGAAGAAATAGAAAACCTGAACAGGCCAATAACCAGGGAGGAAATTGAAGCAGTCATCAAAAGCCTCCCAAGACACAAGAGTCCAGGGCCAGAAGGCTTCCCAGGGGAATTCTATCAAACTTTTAAAGAAGAAACCATACCTATTCTACTAAAGCTGTTCCAAAAGATAGAAAGAGATGGAGTACCATCACCTTAATTCCAAAACCAGACAAAGACCCCACCAAAAAGGAGAATTATAGACCAATATCCCTGATGAACATGGATGCAAAAATTCTCAATGAGATACTAGCCAGTAGGATCCAACAATACATTGAGAAGATTATTCACCATGACCAAGTAGGATTTAACCCCGTGATGCAAGCCTGGTTCAACACTCGTAAAACAATCAATGTGATTCATCATATCAGCAAGAGAAAAACCAAGAACCATATGATCCTCTCATTAGATGCGGAGAAAGCATTTGACAAAATAGAGCATCCATTCCTGATCAAAACTCTTCAGAGTGTAGGGATAGAGGGAACATTCCACAGCATCTTAAAAGCCATCTACAAAAAGCCCACAGCAAATATCATTCTCAATGGGGAAGCACTGGGAGCCTTTCCCCTAAGATCAGGAACAAGACAGGGATATCCACTCTCACCACTGCTATTCAACATAGTACTGGAAGTCCTAGCCTCAGCAATCAGACAACAAAAAGACATTAAAGGCATTCAAATTGGCAAAGAAGAAGTCAAACTCTCCCTCTTCGCCGATGACATGATACTCTACATAGAAAACCCAAAAGCCTCCACCTCAAGATTGCTGGAACTCATACAGCAATTTGGCAGTGTGGCAGGATACAAAATCAATGCCCAGAAGTCAGTGGCATTTCTATACACTAACAATGAGACTGAAGAAAGAGAAAATAAGGAGTCAATCCCATTTACAATTGCACCCAAAAGCATAAGATACCTAGGAATAAACCTAACCAAAGAGGTAAAGGATCTATACCCTCAAAACTATAGAACACTTCTGAAAGAAATTGAGGAAGACACAAAGAGATGGAAAAATATTCCATGCTCATGGATTAGCAGAATTAATATTGTGAAAATGTCAATGTTACCCAGAGCAATTTACACGTTTAATGCAATCCCTATCAAAATACCATGGACTTTCTTCAGAGAGTTGGAACAAATTATTTTAAGATTTGTGTGGAATCATAAAAGACCCGGAATAGCCAGGGGAATTTTAAAAAAGAAAACCATACCTGGGGCATCACAATGCCAGATTTCAGGTTGTACTAGAAATCTGTGGTCATCAAGACAGTGTGGTACTGGCACAAAAACAGACACATAGATCAATGGAACAGAATAGAGAACCCAGAAGTGGACCCTCAACTTTATGGTCAACTAATATTCGACAAAGGAGGAAAGACTATCCATTGGAAGAAAGACAGTCTCTTCAATAAATGGTGCTGGGAAAATTGGACATTCACATGCAGAAGAATGAAACTAGACCACTCTCTTGCACTAGACACAAAGATAAACTCAAAATGGATGAAAGATCTAAATGTGAGACAAGATTCCATCAAAATCCTAGAGGAGAACACAGGCAACACCGTTTTTGAACTCAGCCACAGTAACTTCTTGGAAGATACATCCACGAAGGCAAAAGAAACAAAAGCAAATAGGAACTATTGTGACTTCATCAAGATAGAAGCTTCTGCACAGCAAAAGAAACAGTCAACAAAACTCAGAGACAACCTACAGAATGGGAGAAGATATTTGCAAATGACGTATCAGATAAAGGGCTAGTTTCCAAGATCTATAAAGAATTTATTAAACTCAACCCCAAAAAACAAACAATCTAATCATGAAATGGGCAAAAGACTTGAACAGAAATCTCACAGAGGAAGACATAGACATGGCCAACAAGCACATGAGAAAATGCTCTGCATCACTTGCCCTCAGGGAAATACAAATCAAAACCACAATGAGATACCACCTCACACCAGTGAGAATGGGGAAAATTAACAAGGCAGGAAACCACAAATGTTGGAGAGGATGTGGAGAAAAGGGAACCCTCTTACACTGTTGGTGGGAATGTGAACTGGTGTAGCCACTCTGGAAAACTGTGTGGAGGTTCCTCAAGGAGTTAAAAATAGACCTGCCCTACGACCCAGCAATTGCACTGTTGGGGATTTACCCAAAAGATATAGATGCAATGAAACCCCGGGACACCTTTACCCCGATGTTTCTAGCAGCAATGTCCACAATAGCCAAACTGTGGAAGGAGCCTCGGTGTCCATCGAAAGATGAATGGATAAAGAAGATGTGGTCTATGTATACTATGGAATATTCCTCAGCCATTAGAAATGACAAATACCCACCATTTGCTTCCACGTGGATGGAACTGGAGGGTATTATGCTGAGTGAAGTAAGTCGATCGGAGAAGGACAAACAATATTTGTTCTCATTCATTTGGGGAATATAAATAATAGTGAAAGGGAATATAAGGGAAGGGAGAAGAAATGTGTGGGAAATATCAGAAAGGGAGACAGAACATAAAGACTCCTAACTCTGGTAAACAAACTAGGGGTGGTGGAAGGGGAGGAGGGCTGGGGATGGGGGTGAATGGGTGACGGGCACTGAAGGGGTCACTTCACAGGTTGAGCACTGGGTGTTATTCTGTATGTTGGCAAATTGAACACCAATAAAAAAATTATTATTAAAAAAAAAAGATAGAACATTTGAGGCACCTCGATGGCTCATTGGTTGAGCTTCTGCTTTTGGCTCAAGTCATGATCCCAGAGTCCAGCATTGAGTCCTACTTCAGGCTCCCCACAGGGAGTCTGCTTTTCCCTCTGCTTATGTCTCTGCCTCTCTCTCTGTGTCTCTTATGAATAAATAAATAAAACATTTTCTAAAAAGAAGATTTAACAGTGTTAATTAATAGAATTCAAAATGGTACATACACCATATGTCATCTGTGAGACATTTTATTAGGTGCATACATGGAAAAAAATAGGAAAGTTTCAAACTCTTGAAAAAAATCACTTTATTTCTTCATATTACATAGAACATTTGAGCTAGACACTCACTAAATATAAGACATATTTGAATAATATGACTTAAAATATAGTATTGTTGGCATACCAGAAAATCACCTTCCATGTCACTCGAGGTGCAAGTAAAATATTATCTTCTTTCATATAGGATAATGTGACACACTGGCTTAAGTATTCCTTGGTATCAGTTCAAATATTCCAATATGACCCTAAATTTATTAATGAGAATAATGGTCCCGGTATGAATGCTCATTATTTTTCCATATCATTTAATTTTATTTTTATAGACATATGCATAAGAAATTATACCAGGAAAGAATGTCAACCTGGAAAAAGTACTTCAATGTTAGCAAGATCTAACATATAAAAGAATTCCGAGAGAATCTAAATGTCAATCTGAAAAATATAGCCACTTAATGGCCAATTAAGGAAAGAAACTTCCAAGATAAAAAAAATGTCCAAAAAACAAAATCTTTGAGTGCCATTGACATAAGTCATTTCCTTCCAGAGCAGTGAAATAAACCCTGAGGCTTAGGTTAATGCAGAGAGGGAAATAGGTAGAATACAGATGCAGAAATTGGATTCACCTAAACCTGGTTCACAATGTAAAATATTTTACAGTATTGAACCCTGACATTATGGGTTGAATTGACCCCCTACAGAAGATGCTGAAGTCCTAAGCTTTGGCCAGATGTGGTCTTATTTGAAAATAGGACCTTTGCAGATGATCGTGTTAAGATGAGATTACTAGGATAGACCCTACTTTATATAGTCAGTGTCCTTATAAAAAGGGGACATTGGACAAAAAGACCTAATGGAAGACACAAGGGAAACATGATCTATAACCTAAGAAATGCCCAAGGCTACCAGAAGCTACGAGAGAAGTATGGAACAGATTCTCCATCACAGCCCTTCAAAGAAACCAGTGCTGTTGACAGCTCTATTTCAGACTTGTAGCTTCCAGAACTGCAAGACAATACAGTTCTGTTTCTAAATCACCCAATCTCTGGAACTTAGTTACATGAGTCAGGAAACTTGTATCTCTGAGGAGAAAAATTGGGAAGAAGCAATTTAAAATGCTGTTTGGCTGCAAGTAACAGAATATCTAATGCTAGTGGCTTAAATCTAGTTTGCTCACTTAAAAAAGTGTTTGGAAGACAATAGCCACTAATTTCTGTGCAACAACTCACTGAAGGAATCAAATATCAAAATATTTCTATTTGTGTACTCTACTGATTTTAGTGTTGGGACAGTCCGACTGGTGATGCTGTAGATCTGGCCATCAAGGCAGATGAAACAGATATTGACACAAACTGTATTTATCTCTTCCATCTAGGAATTCAGTGTTTTCAGTACAATGTATATTACAGATCTCAGAAATTTTCAGTACAATGTATATTACAAGATCGTGTCTATAACTTTGTTGTATGACTTCTCCCTATCTATTAAGAAGGATATGAAAGCATATATTTAGGTAATTTAGTCTCTAAGGTGGAGGCAGGCCAAAAAGAGGGAGCTTGAGAATAAAATGAGGATATCCAGCCATAATGTCTTCCAAAGGGGCTGTTATAGTGGTTATGTCATTTTGGACCATTCAGACAGAGCCTCCAGAGCTTACAACATCGCTGTTTGCACAGTAACACCCAGAATCCAGTCACAAAGAAAAAACATTGAGTCTGGACTGGTATACCCAATGCAGAGGATAAGACAAGAAGAATAAAGCAACCATGGGCCACTTGATTTTTTTTTTAAATCCTCCTTTGCTTTCACATATCTGGATGCTCCTGGGAAATTTTGTTTTGGATGGTTATTCATAAATGGCACAGGAAATGTATCTGATTAATAGGCACTAATTTGATCTCTAGATGCTTCTTACTTGGGCAAATAACTCTGTTCTATCTGAAAGGTGAAAAAGAGCAAGGATTTATTAGTGTTTCCCATGTGGTCAAAATACAAATGTCATCCATCAAGATATTTTCATAAAGTAAACCATTGTAGCAGTTATTCATTGATATAATATTAATTATATTATTAATTAATAATATAATATAATATTAAAATATATTATCACTTTAACACTATATCTTAAATTTTATACTTAAAAAAAATTTCCCCTGACCAATTCTTTAGTGTTGTATTATGGGAAAATATATACAATAAAATTTTTTATTAATGATGAGCTCATTCTTCCACTTGTGTATGTAACATTCCCAAATTATTACTTTATAAAGATCTAAGTAAATGCTTAAAATATACATAATAGCATGTGATGCAACAGAACAGTAATAAAATGTATTCCCTTATCAGTATTTTTCAAATATGCAGAGAGGATAAACTAAAATGTGGCCTCCATTGAGAAAATGAAAGACCAGGCGTTTTGCATTGGTAGAATTTTTAAGAAAATTTGGATGAACTAGAAAATATACATTGAAAATATACTCAGTGTCATTAAGTAATGTAATGTTTCAGACATAACAATTCAATGATTATAACTAGGTGACTGTAACCTGCGTTGACTGGCATGCTGCCTATAAACCAAACATTCACAGAGCTCCTTACGCTTGTCTTCATTGATGCTAATTAAAACGCTGTGGCATTGAATCATTTAAGGCTGCATGTTTCTGCTAATCAGAGAATCCTAAAATAGAAGTGAGTTAAGCATATGCAAGTATTTCTTCTTTTCTCACATAAAATGAGTGTTAGCCTCAGTCCAGGGCCAGTAGGGTGGCTCCATGGCCATCTATTATTTGCTAGTGACAAGTGGTAGGTGGCTCCCAGACTTATAGTCCTGGTGGCAGGGAGGAGAAATGGTCAGGAAAAAAGGTGCATCTCCTAACTGATCAGTCCCCTTTCAAGACATTTCTCGAAAACTCCCAGGCAAAGCCTTGCAAGCACAGGTCACTGGGCACTGCTACTTGAAGACCTTAGAAAGTCATCTTTAAATTGTATACCATGCTGTTCCAAATAAAATTAGGATCCTGTCACTGTAAAGAAAAGAAAAAATAGATACTGAGATGACATATTTAGAAAAAGCCAGCAAAGTCCTGTGATGTGTGTTCATGGAATGGTAGGTTGGGTGAAGAAATTCAGGTGTTTACCAAAGAGGAGAAAAGTTTACCATGCTCTGATGTATGTTGGAAGTGTAATGCATAAAACCACCGGGCCTGGTTGTTCAGATGTGGGACCAAGGCAAACAGACAACCTTCAGTTCACAATATGGAACCTTGAAACAAAGATCCTTGAAAATACTGAGACAACGATAGAAACACATTGGAGACAAGTCAGTGGATTCAACTTATGACCAGGTCGATTACATTAGAAGTGTGGGACCCAGGAAATTTAACAAAAATCCCCTACCCCTGGCCAAGCAGAGCAGGACTGACTCTATTTTGTGCTGCCCCCGCCTTGTGCCAACCTGCTTAGGGCACTGCCCCGCCCTAGTCAGGACACCCTAACCAGAAATCCGGCTCAGGGATAGGCCAGTTCAAATGGATACTTTACGGTAAAATGTAATTCTTTAGGGTAAAATGTAATTCAATTGGCCACCTGCGAGTGGACCAGCATGACTGTGCAACTTTCTGCGTATCCCATGGGCCACTGGCCCCTATAAAGCTGCTGCGCCTCTTAGTCTCGGGGTCCAAGTCCCTGCTCCGCTGTGTCGGGTGCACTTGGACCCAGGCTCCAGCTTGTAAATAAACCCTCGTGTGGGGATCCCTGGGTGGCGCAGCGGTTTGGCGCCTGTCTTTGGCCCAGGGCGCGATCCTGGAGACCCGGGATCGAGTCCCACGTCGGGCTCCCGGTGCATGGAGCCTGCTTCTCCCTCTGCCTGTGTCTCTGCCTCTCTCTCTCTCACTGTGTGCCTATCATAAATAAATAAAAAACTTAAAAAAAAAATTAAAAAAAAAAAAAAACCCTCGTGTGTTTGCATCGGTGTCAGCTCCTTGGCGGTTTCTCGGATTCGCGACCTTGGGAACAACAAGAAGTCTCTTCTAAGCTCTTATATTTATCATTTTGTGAGGTACTATAGGAGTACTATAGGAGTACCTATAGTACCTGACTAGTGCCTGGTTAAAGAATAGTGGACACACAATATTTTTAATGGTTGATTCTTTTGGTCGTCTATCAGTGAGGTTTGTACTGAGTCATTTAATCTCTTATCAACAGCCTAAGGCTATATAGAAGAACTCTATTTTGTATGGAAATAAGGAGAATAAAAGTACTACTAGAGCGTACTGAATTTTGTTTTGTTTTGTTTTTAGGATTTTATTTATTTATTCATGAGAAACATGGAGAGAGAGGCAGAGACATAGGCAGAGGGTGAAGCAGGCTCCCCAGGAGGAGCCCGATGTGGGACATGATCCCAGGACCCCAGGATCATACCCTGAGCTAAAGGTAGACACTCAAACACTGAGCCCCCCAGGCATCCCCCCCTTTTTTAAGTCTGAAATTCTAACAGACATGGAAGAGATTGTTCCAGTGACTTTAATTTCTACTAAACAAACCCCTTCAACTGTTATTTGAAGATTTCTATTAGAGGGGCACCTGGTTGGCTCAACTGATGGAGCATGTCACTCTGGATCCCAGGGTTGTAAATTCAAGCCCCACATTGGGTGTATAGAATATATATATATATATATATATATATATATATATAGAGAGAGAGAGAGAGAGAGAGAGAGAGAGAGAGAGAGACCCTTGCCTTGGGTGGTCAGTTGGATGTCTGCCTTCAGCTGGGATCATCATCTTATGCTCCTGGGATCAAGTCCTACATCAGGCTCCTTGCAGCGTGCCTGCTTCTCCCTCTGCCTATGTCTCTGCCTCCGTCTGTCTCTCATGAATAAATAAATAAAATCTTTAAAAAATAAAATATCTATATGATTTTTATTAAAATACCCTATTTATATAAAATGAAAATCATCTCCATTTTATATTGATGGATTTTATTTATATTGCTTTGGTATTAACTTTTCAGAAATGAGAAAGCAATACAAAGCTTTCCAGAATATTCTACAATTTACTGATAAATGAATTCAGTCAGTAAGCATATTTTGTACATTTGAATATTTCAAGGCCCTACATTAATCCTATATCATCTTTACTAGAACATTCACGATTTTTCTAAAAGTGTGTGCTGTCTATGCCTAATGGCAAATGGACCTACAAATATTGTCTCAATGATTTCAAAATACGTATTTTTCAGGAAATGAGAACACATATAATCATGAACAATTTAAACAACTTTGAAAATCAATAGTGTTTGAGACATAAAATGCACCTTAAAAAGCAAAAACAAAGAAAAGGAAAAACACTGTATGTTTCCACCTGTGTGTGGAAACGAAAAAAGCCAAACTCATAGAAACAGAGAGTAAAGTGGTGGTTATAGGGTGTGGGGGTTGCGATGGAGGAAAGGGTAGATGTTAGCCAAAGAGTATAAACTTCCAGTTTAAAGATGAGTAAGGTCTGGGGATCTAATGTCTAATTGGTGTTTATACTTTCTTTTTTTCTTTTTGTGTGTTTATACTTTCTAATCCTGTATTGTATACTTGAGAGTTGCTAAGAAAGTAGATCTCAAATGTTCTCACCACCAGAGACAGAAATTATGTGAAGAGGTGCAGGTATTAGCTAAGGCTAAGGCAGTAAGAATTTGATAAGCTATAAGTGTATCAAATGGACACATTGTACACCTTCAACATACAATGCTATATGTCAGTTATGTATCAGTAGCTTGGGGGAAGAAAGTAAAACCAAGCTGAATCAATGCTTCCAACAGACTTTGGGGAACACGTCAAGTTTTTAATTTATAAGTAACTATGGTCGAAGTATATATGACCATGATCGAAAATATTTTACTTCAACTCTGTTTACATTAGGAAATTGTATTTGATATCTTCACTAGTCATCACATTATTTCCCTTCAGAAACTGAAATATGCTGTTAATAATGCCTTCTTTTCCATACATTTGAAATTGCTTTTGATCTTCATCTCTCCAGCAGTTTCTTTTTTACAACCAGCCCCCCAAGAGCTATATTTCATATTTATCCCTTTTACTTCTATTTGCTTCTTCCATTGGAATTTTATTGTTTGTTTGTTTTTTAACCTATAGACTCACACATAAAGAGAGATGCATTTTATTGACTTTATGTTCAGAGTGGCTAAGAGCCTGCCGGAAATTCTGGAGGAATGATCATTTGGACTATGCAATGATATATTGCTTTTGCGTAATAAAGAAGAAACTTCAACCCACCCTATACTTTCCAATATAATGCATATTAAAGAAAAATTTGTTTTATAAATTTTCAAAAACAACGATCATATATATATAAGCCACAAAATCTAGGAGAAAGAAATATTAGTCCCAAGTCAAAACCAAATCAACAATATAATATAGAAAGGTACTTTTGCATGAAATTCACAGTAAGACACTTAAAAAATATTCGTATCTCCAGGATTTTGTCTAATCATGTCCCTGTGGAACCAGTGATTTATACTGCCATTCTTTCACAATGACATGGAAACAATACAACCTTGCTTTTCTTGTGTTCTGCCATAAATATTAAAAGCGAATGGTACTTGGGTTTTAATGCATTACCATTTTTTGAAAGATATAATTAAAAAGTGTATAACACATTGCACATTTTCCCTTTAACCGAGCCTGATCATATTGTCTCTATCTGTTCCTTCCCTAAATTGTTTTTATTTTGTAAAATCCCATCAGAAAATAAATGCTATCTTGTACTAAAACAACTGAATTACAGTAATACTTTAGAATATTACAAGAATCTTAAAAAGTGCAAGTAATAAGTTAAAATATTTCTCTAAAAGCAAAAGGAATTTTTAAACATCACAAACTTCTGGCTGACTGTGTATCCTGTAATAGGGGTCTTGGTGAGAAAATGCTTTCTAAAGCATAAGAATCCTACAGAACAGTTCAGATTAGAACTTTGAGTTATTCTTACTGCAAAACACAGATTTAACAGGCTATGACTTCAGAAGCATCTGATTAAAATAAAATTTAATTCCAAAAGAGTAGATGTTATATGCCACTTGAAAATTTCTTAAGTTATATTTAAAAACAAAATACATACTTCAGTCTTCCTAGAAATGACACAAACATTCTAAACAGACTGAGGTTAAAAAAAAAAAAAAAAGAAGTAAAATAATTTCAAAAAAACAAATTGTATTTCCAGGCTTAAATGTGATAACAGAGACATTTCAGACTTCAGGTAGTATAACCTTGATCATTCTATTAACCAAAGTGACAAAGACACGAGTGCCATCTTTGGAATGCCTTGCTTAAGGACATCAATTCAACATCAAAATTGCCTTCATTTTGATTTTGTTTCTATTTTATTCCATTTTATTTCAGGTATAATGTCTGTGTTGTGGTTATTAGTATAAATTCAACAATGTGTTTCAATTGTTCCCTCACTATTTGCAGTTTACTTATTTCCCACTTTATTTAGCACTGATCAATTTGAATCAATCTGGAGAGAGTTAACATTTACGGTGATTAGTATAGTGCTAATGTAACATTTGGATTGATAAACAGAAAGGAAATCATACTGAGAGTCTCTTCTATAGGGGTTTATTTTATCTTCTTTTCTATCTCTGTGTAAATATCCTTTGGTTCCAATTACATGAAGACCTTCATTAGGACAGTTATAATGGGCTGAATTGTGTTCTTCCCAGATTCATATATTGAAGTCTTAATCCCTAGCACTTCAGAATGTCACTCAGATAGGGTCTTTAAAGAGGTCATTAAGGTTACATAAGGTCATTAGAGTGGGACCTAATGCAATTTAACAGGTATCTTTATAAGAGGAAATTGGGATACAGATATATACAGAGGAAAGATAATTTGAAATTATAGGGAACAGACAGATGCACCAAGAGGAGAAGCCTCAGAACAAACAACTCTGTGGAAACCTAAATCTTAGATTTACAGCCTCCAACCATGAGATAATGAACTTCTGTTGTGGAAACCACTTTGTGATATTTTGTTATGGCAGCCCCAGAGAACTAATACAACATTGTTATTAAATGGATCTGATAAAAATAACTTTTTAATCATAATAGGGAATTTTTTAAAAATTTTTATTTATTTGTGATAGTCACAGAGAGAGAGAGAGACAGACAGACAGAGAGACAGAGACACAGGCAGAGGGAGAAGCAGGCTCCATGCACCGGGAGCCCGACGTGGGATTCGATCCCGGGTCTCCAGGATCGCGCCCTGGGCCAAAGGCAGGAGCTAAACCGCTGCGCCACCCAGGGATCCCCATAATAGGGAATTGATAGCATTATTATTTATTTTCTTTTTTTAATTACTTTTTCTTTTTTTAAAAAAAGATTTTATTATTTATTCATGAGAGACACAGAGAGAGATAGAGGCAGAGACACGGGCAGAGGGAGAAGCAGGCTCCCTGCGTGGAGCCCGATGTGGCACTGGATCCGAAGAGTCCAGGATCATGCCCTGGGTGGAAGGCGGTGCTAAACCACTGAGCCACCCAGGCTGCCCAAAATAATTGATTGTTCTAATGAAAATGATATAATATTTTCTACCCTTACAGTTATGAATTAATTGGTATTCAAACTTTTCAAATGCATCTGTACCCTGACATGCTGATAGCACTCTGTGAGAGCCTATTTTTTAGATAACTGTTAAAATCCAAATAAGATGCTGTCACTAGAAGTTGCATTGAAAACCATGAAGTTAAATTGATTGCGTTGTTCAGATCTTCTATATCTTAGTGTTATTTTTTTCTTATTTTATCATTTCCTGAAAGGCACATTAAAAACTACTACAATAGTTATAGAATTGTCTACTTTTATTAATGTTATTACTTAATATCTATTATATAGTGACATATTTAGATTTAATATAATATATATCTAACCTATAGCTATATTAATCTATGTATAGATATATAAGATCAAATATGATATATAGAGAGAAACATAGTATATGGATATGTTATAGCCCTTGAATTCCATCCGTTTTTGTTTTACTGACTTGAAGCTTTAATATTAGGCACATACTCATCTATAAGAGTTGCATTCATTTTCTACTGTTGTGTAAGAAATTACCACAAAATTATGAATTTGAAACATCTACTTACCAGTTTGTGGTTCTGTATCAGAAGTTCAGCATCATGTGGCTTAGTTTCTCTAGCAAGAATATTTCAAGGCTGAAACCAAGGTGTCAGCCAGACTGAGTTTTTATCTGCTGGCTCTAGGGAAGAATATCCTTCCAAGAGAATTCTAGTTTTTGACAGAATTCATTTCCTTGAAGCTGAGGTCCTTGTCTGCATGCTTACTACCAGGTGCAGCTGCTGTCAGATTTTGGAGACCACCCACATTACTCGACTGGATATCAGACACACATATTTTAGGACCCATTATTGTACATTCTTGCACAAATCTATAAGAGAGGTAATGGTGCTTGAGATAGCAGCAGTGGATTTGGGAAAACAGAAATGCCTCGGCAACTGGATAAGAAACGTGGCAGAGAACATGCAGCATTGGGCAGAAGAAATAATGACACAAGGTGGCCTACAGCAAAACGGTTCGATCTGAAAGTCATAGTGTTGAACAGAAAATACAAGACACAGACAGGGATCTATAACATAAAACTACATATAAATGAAAAATGGCTATATATTTAAATTAACTTCATGTTGGGAAAGCAGTTAGATGAAAAGAAAAAGATAATGAAACTTATATTACACCATATAAAAATATGAGCTTCTTAATTTTTGTCAGTCATCAAGTATGTTTGTCAGTGGGAAAAATATTTGAATTTTATATTGCAAATAATTAATTTCTCTAATAAACAAAGGGAATCTACAAGCTGAAAAGAAAAAAAAATATCTAAAAACCAATGGGGAAAAAGTGAACAAAAGGCATTAAGATAGTGTTCACAGGAAAGGAAAAATAAAAGGCCAGAATCTTATAGAATATTTTGAACTTCACCTATAAAAAATAAATCAAATTCCAAAAAGAAAGAAAGAAAGAAAGAAGAAAGAAAGAAAGAAAGAAAGAAAGAAAGAAAGAAAGAAAGAAAGAAAGAAAGAAAAACATGCTATCTTTCTCTTTTTATGATAACCTGGAAGGATCTGTTTAAAAAAAATCAACAGTCTATTGAAAAGAAACCCAGTGACCTTTTGCCCATTTCAGTGTCTCACAATTTTTCTTGGCACAAAGAATGGTCTATAAATAGAATTGGCAAAAAATTTTTGTAGAGGGCCCGATAGTAAGTATTTTAGGATTTTCCAACCATACAGTTACCCTGTTGTGGCTACACAAGTGTGCTGTGGTAATGTGAAAGGAGCCACAGATGACACATAAACAATTAAGCATGACTGTTTGCCAATAACACAAAAAGCAGGTAGCACTTAGGATTTAGCCTGCAGGCTATACTTTGCAGACCTCTGTTCTATGGCGTGTTCCTAGAGCCTATTACCAAACAACATGTTAAAGTTATGGCTCATTTGGTCAACACAACAACTACACATGATAGATTAAATATTTACAATATTCTTACTGGCATCACTCACCATAATTTGGTACATCTCTGCTCAAAACATTAAATTAACTCCAGTGACCATATTGGATGCAAAAAATCAATCAGTTCAGTCATATAATAAGAATCATGTTATCCTTGAAATTACTTTACATGAAAATAGACATAATTTGATTTCAATGACATGAATGAATTTTGTGTAATTCTTAGATATTTTATTCAATTATTTATTTAGTTAATTATGACTAAATCTTACTCATTTATTGTTATTCCCTAGCCTTTTGTAAAACTTCTCTTAATCTATAAACCAACTGTTTTTTGAAAGAGAGCGAGCAAGCATGAGTGGAGTGAGGGGCAGAGGGAGAGGGAGAGAGAGAAAGAATTTTAAACAGGCTCCTTGCTCAGCACAAGTCATGACTTGAGCCAAAATCAAGAGTCACATGCTTAACCAACTGAGCCACCCAGATGACCCTACAACCCAACATATTAACGTCACTTTAACTCTCTACAATTTCCAGTTATGTTCAAAAATTACATTTTATTCTTAAAAAAATTAGCCTAATTTGAAACTTCTATCTTACTAGAAAATTCTACTTATTATAGACTGAATGGAAAGTACAAATTTCAGATCAAATTTTTGGAACATGAATTTACTCAGATAGAATACTTTTTGAGGGAGAACATCATTCTTGCTCCTTGGCACTCTGATCATGGTTTAGAGGTGATGCCACTGATGCACGTGACCTAGAAAGAATATAATAATAATAAACATTTTAGTCATTAGATAACCCAATAAAGTAATTTTTAAGTGATAAAATGGAGACTCAGTATGTTTAATCCAGACTAACCCAGGGTTATGTGTTTTATTATATTTACATTCATATTAAAATCTTTTGAAAGTGCACTTTTAACCATTTTCTTACAATAATTCTGAATTAGTCAAGGCAGTGTTATTATCCCAGTTTTTATTTTTATTTTTTATCCCAGTTTTTAAAAAATCAAAATCATATATACAAAGTTTGAACATCATGAATCTAGGAAGGAGTAAACCTGAAGTTCCAACTCATGTCTTCTGCAATACTTTACTGGTAGTATTATGACTTGAATCTATTACAATCTTGATCTGCTTCTTTGCTGGTCTGAACACAATTTGGAAGATTTGAAAAATGATCCACTGATATTAAAATACAGTTTTAAAAGTTCCCTACAGAATATCAACCCTCATGTTAACTTAGACCTCATTCTTACACAGTTGGAAGGGATGAAGGCAGCTCACGGAGTCCCTCAGCTTCCAAAGCAATATGCATGAAGTCAAAGGTGTTTCCTGATCCTATACCTCAAATTAGAGGAAAATAATATTTGTGCATAGTATCAATTACAGGAAATAATGTGTGTTAAGTTAAATAAGATGGCTCATCCTTCTTAGTAACCCATGATACAGTGTGTCCCATTTCCAACAAAAAGTTTCTATGAAGAGGAGGAAGATGAAACTCATGAAAATTAAAATGACTAGGGAGTAATCCTGATCCCCCAAATAACTTTAATAAAACTAATAACTTCAAAAGTCAGAAAAATGGTATGCCAAACAGAATACATAACTTAAAAAGCAAAACAAAAATGCAGGGATTGATTTATTTTAATACCCTAGGTAGTCTGACAGAGCCCTTTCCACAGACACCATGCCATATTTATTTGTTGCATGAATGAACAAAATATTTTTTATTTAACCTTGAACGATGACAAATAGTATAACATTTTGAGTATGACCTTAAGTAGGGGAAGCAAACCATGGAAGGGAGTGATGGAGAGAAAGAAGGAAGTGAGAAAGGCAGGAAGGAAGAAGAGGAAAACATGTGTAGGGAACCAGTGGCAATAAGGAATATAACAAATGCCAGAAATCAAAACACTGTAGAGTGATGATAAAATGTAGCGTTATCTAATTTTCTTATGATTTTATATATGTCTTATATTTTCAACAATTATTTTACATTTAAAATTTTAAAAGTTGGTTCAACTCTCAAAATCATGTGATGGTATTTTTCTAATTAAAAGCTAACTCCTGGGGATCCCTGGGTGGCTCAGCGGTTTGGCGCCTGCCTTTGGCCCAGGGCGCGATCCTGGAGTGCCAGGATCGAGTCCCGCGTCAGGCTCCTTGCATGGAGCCTGCTTCTCCCTCTTCTTGTGTGTCTGCCTCTCTCTTTCTCTGTCTATCATCAATCAATCAATCGATCGATCTTAAAAAAAAAAAAAAAAACTAACTCCTGAGGAGCTTGGGTGGCTCATTTGGTTAAGTGTCTGCGTTCCGCTCAGGTCCTGGTCTCAGGGTCCTGGGATGGAGCCCCGCCTCGGCTTCTCCCTCTCCCTCTGCCCCTCCCCTCTGGTCATCCCCTCTCCCTTTCTCTCTCTCAAATAAATAAAATCTAAAAACAAAAATCAAAAATTAAAAAAAAAAAGCCTAGCCCAGTGCTTTCAGGAGAGTAATAAATAATTCAGTACCTAAGCCGATATACAGCTGACAAAAGGGGCATGCCCGGGTTCTCCTCTCCGGGATTCCTAACTGATCCCGAGTCCCGGAGACCTGGTTGGCGCGACTCGCCCACTTACTTGAATGAGGTTGAGAGCAAGGAAGAGGACTCCTGGTGACTAGACTGTACTCCATCCAGTTCAACATAACACAGTTCTGAATATAATTTCTTTGAAGAAACGTTTTGATTCCCCCCTCCAAAAATAAGTTTAATATTCTTGTCATCTAAATATCTGACATGGCCAACTGCAAAGAGAATCAGTCCCTGCCTCTGCGACTCAGTAAGTAAATGTCATTTTTTATTCCATTCTGCCAGCTGGTTTCCCATAAATTTAAAGGAACATAATAGCAGCTTGCTTGTTTTATTGATTTTACGACCTTGAAGGTGTTTTTAAGCTGGGAAAAAGTAAACCTTTATTAACAAGTTGTCACTTTCACAGCAGATAATTTTAAGTTACAGGATTTCACTGGGAAAGGAAAACATCCCTTTCCAGTAATTTGGAGTGGTTAAGTGTTATTTATTTAGCCTGCTGAGTTTTAATTTTGTAAAAGTATACATTTAGGAATTTCATTTATGTACATCATGCAATATTTTGGAATTATTTATTTGAAATTAATGTCCACCTATATGTACTCATTGGAGTACAGTGAGTGGTGGAATAATGAATACAAAAGATGAGCATAAAAGAACAAAAGATGCCTTTCATCTTAATGCAGCAAAAAAAAGGTGCAGCTAAAAATAGAATTATTTTTAAAGGCAAAGTTACATAAATAAAGGATGCATTAAAAGTGTGAATTCAAAGTCTGAGTCAATTAATCCTTTCTGATTTTGATATGTTATAAAATAGTAGTGATCTAAATAAAGAAAGCCTTCTCTAATTCTATCTCTGCTTTTTTCCACCTTAACCAGATGCCTGTGTGACTCAGAGCAGACAGTTACCAGGTCTCTCAGTTCTCAGGTCACATGACTCCTAGATGTTCTGCTCCTACATTTGAATGTGACTCGTTGGAAAAGTGCTAAAATCAGCTGGGCTTCAGTGAGATTGATTCAGGAAAAAACAAAGCATTTTTCCTCTTCTTGGAAAGAATATGTCCTAAAGAGGCTGAAATGCACCCCTACTGTCACATGTAGTTTAAGATAGCAAAACGGTTGTTTTTAATAGTTCTCTTTATCCTAGAAATTTGGAAAACAAGATCAGAATTCTAGAACTTGACCCTAAATAGGTGTCTTGGTAGCCCAAATTGTAGTTTTTAACAGGAGAAGAGAATTTCAGGCTCACTCCCTGGTGTAAATGAAATTTAATCCAAATCTGAGTTTGGAAGGCAACGTTTTGAAAATGTAAGACCGGTGTCTTTATTTCTATTCCTTGTGAGCCGGGCAGCCACTCCTCGCTCTGCACCCGTCTCTGCAGATGAGGGAGACACGACTGCCAGGGCAGGGCACGGGGCCGCCTGGAGACGGCCCTGCCCGCGCACCTGTCGGCCCGGCGGGGGCTCGGCCGGGGCAGCTCCGGGAAGGCAGGGGCAGCTGCGCGGAGAGGGAACGCCCTTGAGCGCTTTTCCTGGGAAGAAGATCACAAATTCCAGACAAACCGTGTGCCATTTGAGGTCATGATACAGTTAGTGACGATCAGACACATCTAAATGGTCTTAATTCCTAGTACAAAATAGAGTACGTGCATGACAGCTTTGATCCCTAAACTCTGACGATCCCGGTTGTGAATCAGCTCAAAGCGCCTACAAGGCCACTGACACTTCACGCAGAAAAAGGTCAGTTCTTTGAGATATTTTAAAATAAGATTGAAAGCAAAAGTTCTTTGTTGTATCTTAATGTTCTTGGACTGTATTTTCTTTTAGCCAGTCCCTGGAAGAACATAATGGGATAATTATTTTGTCAGAAAGAGGATGTGATTATTTGGGTTAAAAAAAAAAAAAAAGAATGAAAGGAAAAAAACATTCAAGAGGTGGTTTTTGTTCTTTTATGAAGATAAACACTGTGCTTCTCTGTATTCATATAGAAGTATAATTCCATGCCCATTGTGTATACAGGAGGGAATTATTTCTAGGCTTTCAATTCTTTAAAAGATTTAAATAACTTAAAGAAAATGATGGCCCTATTAGGATCCCAGAATCTGGATGTTGGCCTTCCCTGTGTTGTCTTTCATGAAAACAATTTTAATTCATTAACCAAATGATTTTATTCCCTTCTAGAATACTTTACATCTAACAATTCATGCTGATAACTTGTCCCTTATCTAGTATAATTGAAAGGTACTTAAAATAAAAAGTAAAATACATAAGGACATGGGCCCTACTTTCAATGTGTGTCTGTGCACACACACACATGTGTGGGGTCAGGACCAAGGGAGTTGTTGTGGAGATTTGTTTATTTAGGTCAAATGGTAAATACCATAAATATCTAGTTCTTCACTCTCCATTAGTCTTGATCTTCCTAAACTCTTGCATGATACATGAAGACTGAATGCTCCAAAGAATAATATATTATGCCACAAGTATACAAAAGGGAAAGAGAAATCAAGAAATTGAACCATGATCCATTAAGTTATGTCTATTTGTAAAGAAAGAATTTGCCAGTGTAACTTAACAAAGTTTAGCATTTTGAATTAAAAGAGCCATTTTACAAATAAAATTGTGTGCAGAGGCACATTGATAAGGATTGCAGAGGATAAAATGCTACTTCTGAATATTGCCCCAATTTCTCTCTGGTGTTCAGTATTTTGTCAAAATTTGTCATATTTGTTTCCTTTCATATTTGTCACAAAAAGTTGGAAGGGACCCCAAAAATACCACAAATGAATAAAGGCAGAGAGGATGGAGATGAAAAGAATGTATTATTGTTCTAAGTAAAGGGTTTGTAGAATCGTCTTCAATTCTTATGTCAAAAAAAAAGGAAGCTGATTTTACATTGATACATTTTCAGACACGAACTCTGAAAAGAAGCAAACAAATTTTTGTCATTCTAAATTTTGTGTTTCGTTTCATTGTTTTCTGCCAGTTTTAAGTATAAAGTTATCAGGCAGTGATGGTATGTAAAGAAAACAAAATCTAGCCTAAGATGGCATTGGAGTTCAAATCCAACATTGGCAATTACTGGCTATTGAACCTTGAGACCAGTCCTTGATACGATCAGTGCTTCAAGTCTCTCATGGTTAATAGGAGCATCGATGTAGGTCTTTTTGGGTTGAATTGAGTGCTAAAAGTAATCATGGATATAATGCACATGGGTAACACCCTCAAATAGCAGCTACTCAGGATACAAATACCGTTGTTTTTTCTCATTAATCTCCATCCAGAAGAGAGAAGCGATTGTTGCCTTTTCTCTGCATCAAGAATCTTGGAGAATTTTTAAATAATTCAGATGTCTGGAGCCAAAATGTGATCATGTGATATACTGATTCAGTTGGTGTTGGCTTAGCCTGGGTTACACACACACACACACACACACACACACACACACACACACACATGTTTTTGAGGCATATTACAGGGAACACATCTATGTAACCAGCATAGATGAGAAAGGACAGCTAGAAAAAGGACATTACCAGCACTGCAGAGACTCCACCACCTGTGCACCTTTTCAGGCACAACCCCCAAGGACAGCCACTATTCATGTGTCTAGCAATAGATAATAGTTTTGCCCATTTTCTGTGAGTGGAAACTACCTCTCAACATTCTCTTTGGGAGAGTCATCCATATGGTTGTGCATAGATGTAGATAATTGCATCTACTAATTGTATCTAATTATACTAATGGTATCTAATCTCATTGCAGAATAGTAAGCCATGCTCTAAATCTATCACCACTACTGTATCTGTTCTCTTGAAAGGTATATGGGTAATTTCTAGATTTGGGCTAATAAGAACACAGCTGCTATTACATTAAGGCATATGGCTATTCAAAGGCATAGATCTGTTAGATATTTTCCTAGGAATGGAACTGCCAGTATATGATATTTATAAGGTCAGATTTAGAAGAAACATCATTTTCCAAATTGACTGTCCCAATTTCCCTTCTTGCCAGCACTACGTGAAAGGGCCAAGGACTCCACATCTTTTTGCTATCACTTGCATTTTCCATAGTTTTTCATTTTAGCCACTGTGGTGGAAGTTTACTAGTATCACATTGTAGTTTTAATTTGAATTTCTTGAGATTTATGATACTGAGCAACCTTTCATGGTTTATTGTTTTTTTGGATGCCTTTTTTAAGCAATGTTTATTCAAGTCTGCTTGCTCTGTTTTCTATTGTTTGAGCATAAGGAGCCCAAAGTGACAACAAGGTAGTGATCTGAACTTTAATTCATGAAGAACACTTACTGTATTCTTGTGGTAGACATGCTCCCCACAAACCCTAGGAACTGGGACGAGAGCTAGAACTTTAATTTTAAAGGATGTAAGTGGGTAGCTGAGTGATGGTAAGCAGGTCTAATCTGCTCCCTGTACCTTAGCTACTAGAGCTGTATATTCTAGCTATTGGCAACATAGCACCACATCTGAAGTGTTTGGTGTCAGCGGCCCAAAGAATAGAGCTTCAAACACTGCAGGGTATTGTCCCCTATTGTCCTTTCAATGAGCTTTAATTAAGCTTCTCTACTATTCTACCTGTTGGGTTCATGCCAATGGACACTTATCCACTGACACTTGCACCTCAGTGTCATCTGAATTACAGAGTTAGGGTTGGGAGCATAAAATCCTTGTACTTCTGACTTCTGTATGAGTATGGCTTTCCAGTTACTTATGGATTTGGAATAAATCCAAAATAAAACAATGTCTAGAACAATAAAACAAGGTTGTCCATGTTTGATATAGGAAACTAGCAAAGTAAACAAAATTTTCCAGTGGACCTGACCTGAAAATTGGTTGGCCAAAGGCACATGGCATGGCTCATCAAAAGTATTTTTTAGAGTATATACTAGTTTGTCTCCTGCCATGATTACAACCCTCATGAACAGGGACTGTCTTTATCACATTCAACATTATGCCCAACAAGTACTATAGGGCTTGGCAAATGGTAGGTCTTCAATTAAGATGTACTGAATCATGATTGAATGAATGTATTCATTTTGTGAATAAGTATATGACTTCTCTTAGTCCGTTATGTGAAATGTAACAGTGTTGAGATTATTAAATGATCAAATGTAACCTCTCCTTAAGGTCAATATCAATGTTTTATTAATTGAAGAGTTGGTAATGACGTGATAAATTTCACTAGCTTATCCCAGATGACATTTTTCATCCTGCCGGTACATTGGAGAAAGCGCAGATGTGGGAGTGTGATGAAATAAGCTTAAACACTAGCCTTGACATGTATTTACTCAAAATTTGTTTCTAGGGATGCCTGGGTGGCTCACTGGTTGAACGTCTGCCTTCGGCTCAGAGCATGATCCCAGGATCCAGGATCAAGTCCCACATCGGGCTCCCTGCATAGAGCCTGCTTCTCCCTCTGCCTATGTCTCTGCCTCTCTCTCTGTGTCTCTCATGAATAAATAAATAAAATCTTTAAAAAAATTTGTTTCTACTTCCACAAATTACATTTCATGGTGCTGATTGAAAAGCTTTAAAATAAATTACTTTATATCGTACTATGAATATGCGAGTATATAATACTGATTCTAGAGGATTAGAGATAATTCTACCTTAAGAGACATGGTGTCTCACATAAACTACATTTTAAGCCACAATAGAAATTATCAATTTAATCAATTATCAATTCAATATAATTGTCATCTAAACTAGTGTTTATATTTAAAAAAAAATCATATCTAAATTAGTAACAGATAGAATTAAGAAAAAAGATGTCATGAAATGAGTAACTTTTTTTTTAAGATTTTTGTTTATTTATTCATGAGAGACACAGAGAGAGAGACAGAGACAGAGACAGAGACACAGGCAGAGGGAGAAGCAGGTTTCACGCAGGGAGCCTGATGTGGGACTTGATCCCAGGACTCCAGGATCATGCCCTGGGCCGAAGGCAGGTGCTAAACCCCTGAGCCCCCCAGGAATCCCTGAAATGAGTAATTTTAACATTATGTCCCACCTACACATGCAAAATTTTGAAGAATTATTATGATAGATATAGTTCAATCAGGCAAATTTACTGAAATATGCAAGTCACAATCCTGGTTGATATGGTCTTTAATTTCACATCACTAGCTAAAATACCAAATATTCTTATTCATTGATCTTAATTTTAGGCCCATACAGAATTACATTTTACACTCTCACCAATAATCTCTATTTTGAACTTGTTGATAAACACCTTGAATATCCAGTTCAAAGTATGTGTGTGTGTATGCATATACACACATATATAAATTTTTTTGATGTCACACAAAAACCTTAATTCATCTTTAATTCAATAACGGGAAGTTTAGGAACAGTACTAGGTGACTGGAATTTATGATGTGAAGATGGATTAGTTGTGTCTCATCTTGAAATAGCATTGAACTTTATTTAGCTTTAGAAACATCTCTACTTGCTCACAAATATGAACAGCCACATATTTCTTCTTTGACAAGGGAGAATGAAATACACAATAATTGCAATATGCATGAAGCATCTGTTGCTTCTGAGTCAAGAAACATGTATGTAAGGGAAGTCTTCTCTCAAAGGCTGGAATTTCAGAGGTTGACTAGCTCTGTGTATTTTTTCTTCCTTTCTCATCTTTTATTAATGATTACATGTTCTTAAATAATATGCTTTTATTACAATTTTCACTTACCTACGTGTGTACAATAAGTGATTTCCAATAAGATTGTCCATCTTTGAGCATATGATTTTATGCACATATAAGTATTTGGAAAGATGGATTTCTGGAATTGGAATTTCTGGTTGAAAATGCTTATGTACTTATAATTTTAATAGACACCTCCAAGTTTTCTTAGAAAAGGACTTTCTTCATGTACACACTTACAAATACTATTTGAAATTTTTATTTCCCTGAAAACTTCAGCACTGGACATTATTGAGTTCATTTAAAATATTAAAATAAAATAAAATAAAAATAAAATATTTTTAAGGGGCATCTGAATGGCCCAGTGGTTGAGCATCTGCCTTTGGCTCAGGTCATAATCCCCCTGGGACTGAGTCCTACATCAGGCTCCCCACGGGAAGCCTGCTTCTCCCTCTGCCTATGTTTCTGCCTGTCTCTGTGTCTCTCATGAATAAATAAATAAAATCTTAAAAGAAAAAGCAAATCTTAACTTTAAAAGAAGTATTTTTAATATTACAGGTTAGAAATATAATTTAAAATCTTTTACTTTAATTAATTAATGCTGAACTTTAGTACCTTTTTATATTTGCATCCATGATCTTTTTGACTTTTCAGTGAAAAACTCATTTTTTCTTATGTTAAGGCATTTTACATATTGAAAAGCATATCCTGTTTATTTTTCCTCTACCTGAAGTGAATCTCCATTTATTTTGTATCTTAATGAACTATTCCTCATAGTGGTGCTTCACTTACTCTCTACTCACACATTTACTGCACCACATCCCAACCACATCAAAAAAATGGGAACAACATTGTAATAAAAATCAATGGTACACTTCTATTTTAATGTCTCTTCTTTCTTTGCTGACTCTTACTTCAGATGCTTCTCATCATTACCTACATGCCTGTCACCTCTGACTTTTCTGTCATGTCCTGAATGGTATCATCCAAAATCAGGAATTGTGGCAAGATAACTATACAAGATTTTATGCCTAAAAACTTCTCTCTCTTCCTGATTTCCAGTAAAATTATCAAAAGATGCTTTTTGACATCTCAGGGATTTCAACATTTATCCAAATATAATTTAGGAATATTATATTAATGGAAGAACAGCCATCCAGTTCTGTTTTTCTCTGAAACTTCAACATGACCTAAACATATCTGAAGAAAATTGCTATAGAATCAGTGAAGGACCTAGTTAGGAAGTAAGACCAGGTGCTAGAGCAGTTGGAGGTCACTTTTATATCCTCTAATGCCACTAGCTATTCCTACTCACTGTAGCTTCCTTCATTATCAAGATCCCCCACCAAAGTGGTACATCTGTTACAACTGAACAACCTATATGGACACATAATTATCATCCAAAGTCCATAATTGACATCAATGTTCACTCTTGGCATTGTGTATACTATGAGTACGGACAAATGTAAAATTATATACATTCACCAGTATAATACCACACAGAATACTTTCACTCCTTAAATATCCTCTGGGCGCCACTTGTTCGTCTTCCTCCCCAGTCCATGGCAACTACTTATCTTTTTTCTGTTTCCATAGTTTTGTCTTTTCCAGAATATCATGTAGTTGGAATCATAGTCTTTTCAGAGTGGTTTCTTTCACTTAGTGACATGCATTTAAAGATCTTTAATGTTTTTCATGGATTAATAGCTCATATCTTTTTTAGCTCTGAATAATATATTGTCTGGATCTACTACAGTTCATCCATTCATCTACTGAAAAGCATCTTAGTTGCTTACAAGTTTTGACAATTATGAATAAAGCAGCTATAAATATCTGTGTGAAGTTTTTACATGGACATAAGTTTTCAATTCCTTTAAGTAAATACAACAATGCTGAATCATAGGGTAAGAGTATATTTAGTTTTATGAGGAACTGCCAAAATGTCTTCTGAAATGGCTGTATCATTCTGCATTCATAACGCAATGAATGAGACTTCCTTTTGTCCCACATGCTCCTCAGCATTTGGTTAGTCAGTGTTCCAGATTTGGCTAGGAGACGTGTAGTTGTATCTCATTGCTATTTTATTTATTTACTTTTCCTAAAGATTTTATTCATTCATTTGAGAGAGAGAGAGAGTGAGCATGAACAAGCCAGGGAAGAGGAAGAGGGAGGAGCAGACTCCCCGCTGATCATGTAGCCTGGTGCAGGGCTCCATCCCAGGACCCTGAGATCATGATCTGAGCCAAAGTCACACACTTTACCAACTGAGCTACCCAGGTGCCCCCTCATTGTTGTTTGAATTCACATTTCCCTGTTGACATATGATGTACAGCATCTTTTCATATGTTTGTTTGCTATCTTTATAGTTTCTTTGTTGAGTTGCATGGTAAAGTCTTTGGCCCATTTTCAGATTGTTTCTTTTCTCATTGTTGAGTTTTAAGTGTTATTTGTATATCTTGGATAACAATTTTTTGTCAGATGTGTCTTTTGCAAATATTTTCTCCATGTCAGTGGCTTATCCTATCATTCTCTTGAGTATTTTTTAATATAAGTATCAAAAGAGAGTAGAAACATTTTCCCCACCACATTTTTTTAAAATTTTTATTTAGTTTTGATAGTCACACAGAGAGAGAGGGAGAGAGAGGCAGAGACACAGGCAGAGGGAGAAGCAGGCTCCATGCACCGGGAGCCCGACGTGGGACTCGATCCCAGGTCTCCAGGATCGTGCCCTGGGCCAAAGGCAGGCGCTAAACCGCTGCGCCATCCAGGGATCCCCCTTCCCACCACATTTTGATCATTGTGTAACATGTTACATAATTTCTAGGTAATGAAATTAAGAGAAAAAGAATTAGGCAGAACGTCTATTACAAAAGAACAACAAAATGATGTCTTGAGTCAAGAATTCATACAATTGGAGAAAATAAAATAAACTACAATAAGAATTTCTTTGTATTTAAGTCTTCTCTGTATATGAAGAAGTGTATTCTTTATGACTAGAGTGTTGGCTAGCATTAACCTTAAGAGTATCATGAATTCTTTATTTTTTTAAAGATTTATTCATTTATTTGAGTGGAAAAGAAGACAGAGAATGTGAACTAGAAGGATATGGGGTAGAGGGAGAGAGAGACAAGCAGACTCTCTGCTCAGTGGGGAATCTGATGTGGGGTCCCATCCTAGGTTCTCAAGATCATGACCTGAGCTGAAATCAAGAGTTGGACACTTAACAGACTGAGCCACCCTGGTGCCTCAAGAGACCCATGAATTCTTTTACAGTTTAGACAAATCATTCCATTTTAGATGTTGGATGGAACAGGAAAAGAATGGAGGCAGATGAGAAAGTTATAAGAGCACCCACATAATTGACTTTTAATGATAGCTTACAGGAAGGCCAGTAGCTGTGGTGATGATTTAATGATAGAAAACTAAATTAGTAAGACATCTGTATTAAAGGATTTTGATTATTTGGTAATTAGAAATGAGGGAGGATAAAAAAGAAGAAAAAAGAAAAGGAAGGAAGGATGGAAGGAAGGAAGGAAGGAAAAAGAAAGAAAAAAGAAAGAAAATGATATTTTTCTTGTAGAGATAGATATGAGGAAAAACAATGTGATGGGTATTGATGAGTTGAATGTGGACAGACTGAACTTGATAATCTTTATTTTTTAAAGATTTTTTCAGTTTTAAGTAATCCCAATGTAGGGCTCAAACTCATAACTGCGAGAACAAGTTGCATGCTCCACCAACTGAGCTAGTCAGGTGCCTTGAACTTGATATTCTTGTGTAATATTACAAGATAAACATCTATGGGTAGCTATATATAATGGTCTGGAGTCCTAGAAAATTCTTTGAGCTAAATATAGAGATAATGGAGTTAGAAGCATAGCTATCATTTAAATGTCCACAAGGAATAATTGCTAGATCCTAAGTACTGTTCTAAGTGTCCCGTATATGTGTACTGCCATATATACAATTTAATCTCCATGACAGCTAAATGAGGTGCAATGATATTATTGGATTCTCATGCCAGAGGATTAACTGAGACACAAAGAGTTAAGTGCATTGCCCAAGCTCACAAATATTATTAGTGGTGCTGAGGCTTGAACCCAGGAAATTTTTAGCCAAGTATAAGGTCTGAAACATAGCATTATATACTGCTCCTCAAGAGATGATAATTGAAATCATGAGAATAAATGGTACCAATCAGAGATAACCTCTAAAATAACAATAAAATGGCCTGAGATTCAAACCTTAATGGAAAATCAACATGGAAAAAAGCCACAACTAATAGAAAGGAAAAGTAGGGTGTTGGTACCAAGTGGCTGGTGGTGGGGAAAATGGGTAGAAATGGGTAGAAATGGATGCATCCCAAAGGCAGAAGATTAACCATGGCATCGAGGGCCAGAATATCCAGGAGAAGTAAATTTCTCAAGAAGGAGAGAATGGCGGGCTGGTAGTGTAAAAGCCACCCCAAGTGACATTTAATACAGGAATAAAAATATTGACTATGCTTAGCAATGAAGTTCACTGTGGTCTTGCTGTTAGAGCTGTAGCAAGGTGTACTGTTGAATAGTTTAAAGGTGTAGGAAAGAAACACTACAAAAAAACCCTAAGTGGTGGCTTGTCTTATGAATTTGAGGGAAGAAATCAATTAACCTTTTCAAATTCTGAAAATAAACATTTCATTGTAAAATGGGCATGATCCCCAGTGTTCTAACAATCTATATGTAATTCTACTTTGAAAAGGAATCTACTTCATTATTGCTATTATAAGGCAAATTATGTCTCCAGTAAAACATACGAGGGAGTGGAGGACAGGATTTGAGCGAAGATATTTTCTATCTTGGCACATTAGGAATCACAAACTAGTTGGTGCTCTAAGGAAAAAAAATGACCAATTTATTTAGTTCTCTCTGAATTTCATGGCAAATGGCCTGTACAGAAACAACAGATGCCCCTGTTAACTTGATGTCTTCTCTGAAACACAAAAACTAAGAAAATTATGACTTATACTTTTAAAAGAGAAATAAAAATAAAAATAGCACATTAATGTAAATAAAATTTATTAGTGATCAGAAACACACATTGGAATTTAACATTTCACAAAACATTTCTGCAGCAGCAGTCTTGCATTTTAAAAGTAAATGAGCCTGGATATATTAAAAATATTCTGATACTACTAAAGCATTATAAAAGGTTTTTGAATATCTGTGGCTTTTATTGCTTCTGCCTCAAAATAATATGTTTACAGGCTGACATTTCTTACCCTTGTTGCAGTAACTTTGGGACCAGGAGGTATGAACTTCACACGGCATTCTAAATGAATTTCATAAACACAAATCCTTGGGGACATGAAGGATCCAAAGCAACCCTTTATCTATGAATCAATTTTGATGTTCCAATAAATATATGCTTTTCATGGAAAGAATAGTGGTCTAAAAAACTCTTTTCTAAAAGAATTCTACACTAAAAGCCTTTGAAATTGAACATTAAAAAAACTCAGAATTGCATTAAAAATAAATGTGATTGCATTTAGCAAATATCTATAGCACAAGTACCAGTTACAAATGTTGCTCCAGATTCCTGCCTTTAGTTCAGAACCAAGAGAAGGAGTCAGACAGGAAGCAATTACATATAAAATAAAATGACAATAAAACACAACAGGGGTATCTATAATTTGCTATGGAATGCAAATCCATTTACTTGGAAAATTTCTCCAAAAGTTGTATAATTTTACAGCATATAAAATAATGTCATCTATATTATCTGCCTTTGTGGACAACTTTCTTGGCTCAGCAGTGGATAACAAAAATTTGCCACACTGATTTGGAGTTTTGGGCCCATAGTAAATTTAAGAGCACTTGAAGATTATTTCCCCACTTCCAGAAGAGCCTTCATGGTCAGTTGCTGCAACTGCCAGTGCTCCTAACTCTGCGGAAGTGAGGATATCTGAATTGGAAGCAGGTTTTCTCAAGTGCATCAAGATGTGTAATTTTATACTCTCTGCTACTATTAGCATTATCCCTGAGTGAGTTAACTCTGAACATAATCCTGTAAGATTTTCTGTTGGTTTTCCTAATTTACTCATTATGCAGTGTCTATGTCCAGGCTCTTATGTAAGCCTGGTTATGAACATTAGAAACCACATCCTATCGCATTCTAGCCTATGTTATGCTATCCAAAGATCTTTCTGTAGATACACTCCAGAAAACCTGGGATGCATTTAAAGCAAGGTGGCAGCATTTGAAGGAAACCATATAATAAACTTGCTATCTCCTATAAATTTTACATGCAAATCCCTGAGTAGGGTGGAGGGAGAGGAGGATGATCAGTCCACCTTAAATATAGCTTGAAGATACTTAATTATGGGATTGCTTGGGTGGCTCAGTTGGTTAAACCACCAACTCTTGGTTTGGCTCAGATAAAGATCTTGTGGGATGGAGCCCTTTCTGGAGCCAGGGGTGGGGGGTCTAGATGCTGCACTGAGGGTGGAGACCGCTTGAGATTCTCTCCCTCTCCCTCTGCCCCCCCCAACTCATGAGTAATCTCTCTCTCTCTCTCTCTCAAATAAATAAAATCTTTAAAAAACTAAAAATAAAATGTTTTATTATCCTGATAGAGTGATTGCACAGCTTGAAAACATAATTTTCTGAGTTGTTTTTTTGTATGGGAATCCAAACTGCAAGACTAATCAGTATAGACTACTCTACTCAGGACCTAATCAATTGTTTAACTAGGACCTTTAGATTAGGAGAAGCTCTTCTTTGACCCAATGTGAAGTTAATGAGAAGAAGTATTAATACAGTCCTTGTGACAGCACAAGGAAAACTGTCATGTTTATGAACAAGTCTTGAAAGTAGCTCATGCAAAGTGCAATGCAGCTTGTCATCCCTGGATCTTGTACTCTGTGGGCAGAGTTGATAACAATGGTACTGACAGGTTGCAAGAAACAAAAACAAAGAATTGGGTAACAGAATATTGGTAAGAAGAAATATATTTTAAAGAATGAAAGAGTAAACACATTTACAGTTTGACAAACACAACTTGCTAAAAATGAGTACTGTCCTCCAAGAAACCAGGAAAATAGACACGCAGGGTGATCACTGCTAAGTAGATCAAATTAAAGAATGAAAAATAAAGAGGGAAACATATTTGCACATAGAGGAAAGAGCCAGAAAGGATTATATGGTCCACGAAAAGGTGAGGTGGGAGTTTTTTCTTTCCATCTTTGAAATTAAAATGAATGAGGAGGTTTAATTTTAAACCGCCTAAATAAATTAAATCATTATCTGCACACAAAATAAATAAGTCATGAACTTCATTATTTATGAAGATACTTGTTATAAATTTATATTTCATTGTAGCTCCATGTAATCTTCAGAGCATCTCTGTCTTCTGAGTGTTTGTTCTGGAAAATTGGACAGTGAATTGTAAAAAGCACGGAAAATGCTTTCCGAAGGAACATGAAATACTGAATCCCTGGAGAATGCAGAACAGAGCTTCTGCGCAGGCTGAGTGGAGGATGGAGTGCGGGTTTTCTGGGAGAGGAATCTTTTTGTTTTGCTTTTCTTCTTATTCCCAAGAGTTCTGTAGACTTCTGGAATCACTAGGTAGATTGTGAGGCTGTCTTACCGAGCTAAGTCCTAGCATGTTCTCAGAAAAAGTTACACATAGGTATGCATTGTGCATTGAGTATAAAGCCTCCAACTGGAACTTGGAGGGCCAACTAGGTGGCTCAGTAGGCTATGCATCTGCCTTCGGCTCAGGTCATGATCCTGGAATCCTGGGATCGAGCCCCACACCGAGCCCCATATTGGGCTTCCTGCTCAGCAGGGAGTCTGCTTCTCCCTCTTCCTCTACCCTACACCCCGCTTCTCCTCTCTCTCTCTCAAGTAAATAAATAAAATCTTTAAAAATAAATAAAAACTATACTTTCTACAATATTATACTAATAAAACTGATGTGTAGCTGTGTTGCTTATTCAGGCTGTTGACATTTTTAGAGCGAAATCCAAGAAGAAGCCACTTATTCCATAATTACATATATGTTACCAAGATGTTATCAAAGAAATAAAAGCAGCTAAGTTTATATTACTTATCCTCAGTGCACACAGAGAGAAAAAATAAACTAACATTTATTCAAACAGCCCATAAGTAGACATCAAAACTTGTGCGACTGTTATATGCTAGAATGGGGTGACAAGAACAACGTGCCCTGTTAAATGGTACCATAACTATGCTGTTGTGTTAGTTGTTGTCCATGGTGGTAGTGTTAGGGTCTTCATATCATGTTACTGTTTATTCCTCACTATGATTTGTGTTAATCCTCTTCCAATATATGGTATTATAGAAAATCAGGACCAATACCTTGTGTACAATTATAATCCCCACAATTTAAAGACATAGAGCAAGTAGATGGGCATGAATCTCACTCCTCTTTCTCTCTCAGGTATCAGTAGTGTCTTATGGTAGATTCATCGACTTCTCTTGACATTTCTTGCAGTTTTCTGGCATATTAAATTATCTTTTATTCCTTCACTCAATAAGTGTTTATTGAGCACTACTATTAAAGTTACTTGAGATGCAGTGATAAACCAAACACAATCCCTGTCTTTAAGAGTAGGTAGGTCGTGGTAACTTCTCCTATTAGAAGCAACTCTTAGGCAGCTGCACTGTGTACCACATGACTGTATCACCAGACATCTGTCATGAATGGGTGACAGCAGCTAACCCAAGAAGTTTCAGGTCATGGCTTGGCCAGTAACTTCTATCTGACCTGATGTGGAGGGCTGACCCGGACTTTTAGTGGACTGGTGTCTTAGGGGGTGGCCTTCCTTCTTAAGTGTTTTCCAGTGTGATAGTTTTTCCTTCTACCTTCTTTTCATCCCTAGTATCATCATTCCCAGTCTATCTCTTTGAAGCTTTTACACCTGTTAATTTTTTTTTCTTGGTGGTGGTGGTGGTGTTTTATTTTTTTCCTTTAGGTGAGATAAAAATGCTAGATGGGGCTGGAATAAGAGGAATACCTTTCCTATAAGTAAAATAAAACCCTATCAGATCTTTCCCCTCTGAATATAGACGTTGGCTATGGAGAAGGCCTTGAAGCTATTTCACAATTTTTCTCTTCCCCTGCCCCTTCCAAATACATGAGAGGACTTCTCTCAGATAGTGACAGTGTGAAACTTCTGAGGTTCCTGCAGGTAAGGTACAACTGCAGAAGTATAAGGGCACCCATTCCCATTAAGAATGCAGTTCCCAGCAGGTGCCCAGGTGGCTGAGTTGGTTATACCTTCAACTCTTGATATGGGCTTAGGTCATGATCTCAGGATCATAAGATTGAGCCACACATCAGTTTCATCTGCTTAGGATTCTCTCTTTCTCTTTCTCTTTCTCCTTCTGCCCCTCCCTGACCCCCCACTTGCATGTGTGTACTCTCTCTCAAAAAAAAAAAAAAAAAAGGAAAAAGAAAAAGAAAAAAAAGAATGAAGTTCCCAAGAATTTCTCATATTCACATTATTCCACACTCTGTCTCAAGCTACTTGTTAAAGTTACCATTTCAGTGTTTCTCCATTTATGGATTCTGCAACTTCTCTTCCAGACAAACTGATCTCATGATGTCTCACTAAATGAGCCTGTCTCTCCAGATAAACAGGTAGTAGTTTCTCCCAAAATGAATTTTCTGATGGGTCCAAGGTAAGTGACTGCTTTTCCATTTCTCCAGCCTTTGCTTATTGTAATGAGAGGAGTAAGGACTTGCAAACTCTTTACAGTGGGAGCTGAAATCAGAAATCCAAATATTAATATTATTAGCTTAGTTATGCCAATGCATCATTCCATTCGAGACTTTATAGAACAATGAGCATGGCATAGGGAATAAATATATTTTAACCATAGCCATAATGTGCAAAACCATGCATGTAAAACCTACTTCAAGGGGTATATATAAGAATAGGAATAAAGTATCTGGATCTTGCTTCTGATAGAAATGGTTTCAACAGAGGCGTCTGATAGCTCAGTTGGTTAAGCATCTACCTTTGAATCAGGTCATGATCTCAGGGTCCTGGGATCAAGCCCTATGTCAGGCTGCCTGTTCAGTGGGGCAGGGCATGGACAGTTTGTCTCCTTGTCTCTCTGCCCCTTCCCCCAATCATGCTGGCTCATGTGCATTCTCTCTCTCTCTCTCTCAAATAAGTAAATAAATCTTTTTTAGAAAAGAGGAAGAAGTGATCTAGATCAAAAGCAGAAATCAAGTATGGAGCTAAATAGCGGAAAGTGAAAACCAAAGAGGTGACAATTAAAAAGAGAAACTGGATGTCAAATTTTGGGAAATCACTGATTTGAAGCCCAGAGGTTCATAGATTTTTTTTTTCCTGAGCATTTTCATAGGTGTGAGACATACATGGAAAAAGTCATAACAGAGGAAAGACCAGCTCCTTTGGGGTGACTTGTTTCACATAGGACTTGTAAAGCTTATTATTATTATTATTATTATTGAATATTTGTTAAGAGTGTAGCATATTCATTACAAACCAAAAGTATACTTGATTGATTTACCACCTTATCACTAAAGTCTGCATCCTCATCAGGTCAAAAGTGCCTAGAGTCTTAGATATAAAAGCAAAGAAAGTTTTCATCTTCCAGGTAAAGGGAAGTCATAGTTCTCAAAAGTTATCATATGTAAATCATGTTCCATATTATAAAGCAAAGTTTAATGTGCTGTCAGATTTAAACTTGGGTGAGGGGAAGCTCTCGTCTGGGGCTTTTAACTTAGACAGCTTTTGAGAAATTAGTGTCACCTAGAAGCATTTTATTGACAATTTAATGATTGAGTTTTCTTCTGCTAAGGACAGAGATTTAAGGTGAAAGCAATGTCACTAATATTAAAAACAACTTTATCACTCAGAAAGACAAGTTTTTCAAGTCTGAGTCTCTTTGGAAACCTTGAAAAAATAATTTTGATTCTGGAACATGTTGGTTTTATGCCAGGTTTTGCCAAAGATTGCCAGCTCTGTTGATCTAGAAATTACCTTGCATAATTGTGGTTTCATTAGAAATCATGTTCCCAAATATCCCTCTTTATTGTTCTATTACGAGTTACTCACTGTGTTCTATTTTTTTGTTTGGGTTATAGTAACACTGAATATGCCCACAATATGACATCAATATTAATTAAACTCAATTTATCACAGCAACTAGGAATGGTAGCACTAAATTTAAATTTACCTCAAATAATCTGACAGTTTTATATTTGCATTAAAAATCATAGTAACTAAAATTGATCTCCATAGCCCTCTCTAACTTAGGAAATGGGGCAGTTAATCTAATTTTCATCTCTGAATAAGCTCAAAATTGTGTTTATAAAACAAAACGCATGAGTTCCATTTCTTCTGTGTTGGCCTTAGCCTCTGCAGCTTATCTGCAGAAGTAGGTAAAATCTGGAAGGTATTCAATACTGGGAGGAAAGACGAACATCCCCTATTTTTCCTTTGTGTCTTTTTGCTCTTCTGAGTTGCTCCCAAGGATGGACTCCAGCTACTGATCAGTGCAGCAGATGCACTGTTGAAACTTGCCTTCTCTCTAGCCATAGAAACCAGGGAAAGAAGCCACAGTAAACAGATAGATTAGGAAGGAATTTTGGAGAGAGCCAAAGAAGTAAATCTTTTAATTCTGATGTGAATAGAATTCTTAACTTGACTTTTGAATTGTACATTCCCATGTACAAGCAGACCCAAGGCTGCACCAAGGATGCTAACTATCTGAACTGAGTCATGAACTACATGCATCAATCTGAGTCTAAAATAAGCCCCTTCAATCATTGTAGACCACCCCTCTTTCTCTATAGTGATATTCTTTTTTTTTTAAGTTTAAAGTCCTATTTGACTAAATTAAAACTATTTGCATGTTTTAATCCTTTTAAAATTCATTTACTCTCATGTATCTATATTTATATTAAAGTTGTACCTTCTTTAGGTGCCATGTACCTGAGTTTCTCTTTTTGAATCACTATGTCAATAGGCGCCTTTTAAAAAGAGTGTTTATGGTATTATTCATTTTCAATACATATGGGAAAGCTTAAGTCAATCTTTTAATTTCACTGTATTACATTCTAATTTTTTATTGCATTTTCCTTCCTTCCTTATTTTGTCATTATTTTAATATTTTATTTTTTAAAATTATTTTTATTTATTTATAATAGTCACACAGAGAGAGAGAGAGAGGCAGAGACACAGGCAGAGGGAGAAGCAGGCTCCATGCACTGGGAGCCCGATGTGGGATTCGATCCCGGGTCTCCAGGATCGCGCCCCGGGCCAAAGGCAGGCGCTAAACTGCTGCGCCACCCAGGGATCCCAATTTTAATATTTTAATAGACTATTTTAAATCATCTATTTTTGGCCAAAATTCTATTAGTTTGCAGTAATTGTTCCTGAGATTACTATATACATGTTTAACTTTTCACAGCCAACTTGGAGTTAACACTTTTAAATCTAACATCCAGTCAGTCTCAAAGACAGTTTGTATCTCCTGTACTTTTTTCTGGTGTATGGGCAATACTTTCCAATTTCTTTGCATGCCTCATAATAGTAGTTTTCTGTTTTTGTTTTTTTTAATGAGGACCTGACATTTTAGGTGATGGTTAATGGCAAGTCTGGGTACTGATACTCCTTCTTCCAGAGCTTATTGTTATATTCTTTTTCATTTTTTTGTTGGTTGGATTATTTCTGTGAAGCATATGCTCCATCCTACATGTGAGGCCTTAGATGTTGGTCCTCAGGGAGGCCACAACTTTGAGCATTGGCATAGTCATCCTGGGATGACAGTGGTACAGATCTCTTACTGGCTTCTTGACTATACACAGCTGTTACGTTCCACTGATGGCCAACTGATTATCCTTTCGTTTTGAGCTAGGCCCTAAATTGCTCCACAAACTAATCTAATTGTGGTTTCTTTGAAGGAATAGTGTCTGAGGTCTGTGTTTGATGTTTTTTGGCTATATAAAGGCTCCTCTCAACTCTCCTGCTCTCTAACCCTTCTTACTGAATTTTCATAGATTTCCTTGAGTAGGTGTTTTTTCATTGCTCTTTGCCCTTAGCATCCAAAATAATATAATTCACCAAGGAATAGATCGGTGGAGGTTCTTTTATTGCCAGAAATTGATCCTCAGGAATGTAACATTATTTAATGTTTGAAAATCAATAAATGCACTTATGATATTAACAGAATCATAAACCATATAATTTAATTCCCATTCATGATTTTTTAATGCTAAGCAAACTAGAATAATAACAAGCTGATGAAAAACATTTATGAAAATTTGACAACATAATATATAATGGCAAAACATTAAAGTGTTTCCTCCTAATAGATCTTTAAAAAGACATATATGCCTTTGGCTTAAGGTATGATCCCAGGTTCCTGGGATCGAGATTGGGTTCCCTGCATGGAGCTTGCTTCTCCCTCTGCCTGTGTCTCTGCCTCTCTTTGTGTCTCTTGTGAATAAATAAAATCTTTTAAAAATAATAAAAAATTTAAAAAGACATATATGACAAATTTAACCATTTCTATATAGCATTTTACAGGTCATTTTAACCATTATAATAAAATAAGAAATTAAAATCCACAAAATTCATAATGAAATAAAACTTTTTCTATCTTGATATAATGTCTGTACATGGAATACTCCAGAAATCAATAAATCATTTCTAAAAGTAAGACATAAATTTAATTAGGGTGTAAATTTGATATACAAAATCAGTGTTCTTGTGTAAATACCAGATAGCTGGAGAAAAAGAAATTTTAAAAATTATAATTACAGTATGCTCAAAAATCTTTGAGATACCATGGAATGAATCTACCATAACCATAATCAGGATCTCTACACTGAAATTTACAAAATAATACAAGGTGAAATGACAGAAGATATGGAAAATTAAATAATATACTATGTTCACATAGAAGAAGAATCAATATTTTTAAGATGCCAATTATCCTCAAATTAATCTACAGGCTAAACACAATCTAAATCAAATTCCAGCTGGATTTTTTTAATAAAAATTACAAGTCCTTCCTAAGCTTCAAAAGACATAAAGAGCTCTAGACTAACCAAATGTATGGGCCCCTTGATTTTCAACAAGTATCAACACAATTCAGGAAATTAGTGTTGTTTCAAAAATCCTATAGTTTCAACTGTATATTCATATGGAAAATCATAATCATGAATCATTGACTCCCATACAAGTTGGAATGAATCATATACCTAAATGTAAAATATAAAAATTAAAAATTATGGAAAACAGAAGTGAAAATGTTAAATGTGGAAAGATTTCCTTGCTAGAACTCCAGGTGGGCAAATTATAAGAATTCTAAAAAAAGATAGATTGGACTTATCATAATTAAAATTCAAGAAATTAAAAGGC
Source organism: Canis lupus baileyi (assembly GCF_048164855.1). NCBI lineage: Eukaryota > Metazoa > Chordata > Mammalia > Carnivora > Canidae > Canis > Canis lupus. Next base: position 3,155,079 of record NC_132868.1, on the reverse strand, counting down.
AGACCACAAAGAGCAACTTTCTTGAAATATACTCTTAAAACTCAAGTATAGTAATAAAAACAACCCTATATAGATGGTCAAAAAGGTCTGAGCAGACATGTCACATAGGAAGATATATGAATGTCAATAAACACACTGAAATGTTCTACATATTAAAGGTAAAAGAAAATTAAAATCATAACTCAAAAACACCTTAAATTCATTAAAATGCTTAAAATTTAAAATGTAGATAGTACCTAATAATAACAGACATGTGGGCAAGTAGAAGCATCCTACACTGCTGTTATAAATATAAAATAATACATAGGGTTCTGGGTGGCTAAGTCATTGAAGTATCCAACTCTTGATTTCAGCTCAGGTCATGATTTCAGGGTTGCAAGATGGAGCCCCAGGTCTTGCTCTGTGCTCAGCAGTGAGTCTGCTTGAGATTCTCTCTAGCCGTCTCCCTCTAACCCTTTTCCCTGCTCTCTCTCTGTCTCTTAAATCAATCAATCAATCATCAATCAATCTTTAAAAAGAAATGCAAAATAATACAGTGAAAAACAGTTTGGAGTTTCTAAAATGTTAAACATACATCTACTCTAAGTCCCCACAATTCAGCTCCTAAGAGTATACATAAGAGGAATAAAAGCATAACCTTATAAATATTTTTGTGCAAATGTTTATAACTATTTGTAGAAACAAATAAACAGAAATAACCAAATGATTCTGAATAGGTGAATAATGAATAAACAGTTTGTGCTGTATCCATACAATGAAATACTACAGAGCAGTAGAAAGAAATGACCTACTGCGATGTGCAACAGTGCAGAGATCTCAAAATAGTTATGCGGAGTGAAAGAAGTCAGACAATACTGAGTATGCACTGTGTAAATTCATTCAAACAAAATTCTGGAAGATAAAGTCTAATCTACAGTAAAAGAAAACAGATTAGTGGTTTCCTAGGAAGAACAATGAAAGGAAAGACAAATTACAGATGGACACAAGCAAACTTTTGAGGGTGAGGAAAATACGCTTTATTTTGACCATATTGATGGTTTCCCAGTATGTCCATATGTCAAAACTCAATAGAATCTACAGTAAATAAGTGCAGTTTATCATCTATCAATTATCACTCTATAAAGTGGTAGAAACAACATATTTCAAACATATTTTCATTGGCTCTAATATATAATTTTAATTCTAATATTTTTTTCATCTATTAAAATTAAATGTAAAATAGAATGGAACAAAAAGCTTAATAGATACAAGCATCCAAAAGGTAAAGCACCATGTCTTAGATCAAATTTGAATAGAATTTCAGCAGTAAACATAGTCTGGTAGCCTCAGGTGAAATTGGAGGATTTTCGCAAAGGGAAGTGTAAGAAATGGAACATTATCTTTCCTTACCACTTCTGGTTTTTTTCTTCCTTCAATCCTGTTTCTTTCCTCTGATTCTTCCTTTCTCCCCTACTCTTTATTTCTTTCTCATCTTCTTTCTGATCTACATTCTTTTCTTTTTAAATATTGTTTTTATCTTGTATCTAATCTCTGTTTTCTATTCTTATCTATACAAGCTCCTATTTTTCATATCTTCATTATTTTCCATTTATTTCCTCTTTCCTTTTATTGCTCCCACCCTAAAATCCGTCTTTATTTTTCTTACTTTTTATCTCACCATCTTAATTATATACTTTTGATACATAATTAAAACTATTAGTATATAATTATTGCTTGCATTTTTATGGTATTTACAAATTTCAGAGCACTTATAGAAATCTTACTGTTATCTTTATCATGTCACGTTTGGGGACAATGATACCTGCAGGAGTTCATATTCATAATTTGCTGTCAATAGAATTGGTTGAGCTATCATTTGCATCCAGGTATTTTCAACTTTCATTTACTATACCTCATTGTTAGTGAATTCTCCTGCATGATACTCTATGTTGAAAACAATGTTATAACATTCTATCTAACTACTTACTACTTTAAAATCCTGGCAAGACTTTCTCATTTGGTCCGCTAGAGTCATCTTTCTTTTGGTTGATGTCAGAATGAGGAATCACTCTTCTACATTTTTTTTAAATAAACAATGCAAGGCACAGCTTGTATTATTGATGTCAGCATTACACTAATAAGAGACAAGATATGAATTTTCACTTGATAGTATTAAACACTTAGGAAAACATGTATGTAGAATTCAGTATCTCCAGAAAATACCTTCAAACAGGTTTTTTTCTTTTCTGGAAGATTTATGAACAGAAGCATAGCAATACATTCCATGAAGGATTTATAAATAATATCAGAAACATACTTTTTGTATACAATTTAAGGCCATTTGGGTATAATTTTTTTTATTTAGAAAATATAAAAGGGAATACATATTGTCAAAGTTTTTCACATAATTGTGCATTTATGATAAAGTTCAAATGCTGACCAAAAAAACTACCTAATATAATTCTAACAAAATATTTAAGAGGTTAAATAGCCTCAAATGTTCACAATCATAATTTTAAGAACCTGTCTTCAATATATCTATCTTGTTGATTGCTATACTTTTAATAATTTGACTCAGGCAACATATGGTAGTCTTTAAATTATTATGTAAGTATTCGGTAAATATTATTTACCTTAATAAATCCTCTAAGTAGATAAACTTGATTGTCTAACTTTTAATTTAACTTAATAATATTCAGGTGACCAAACAACTTTTATTAAAAAAATTATGAAAATATAAATACTAAGCAAAGACTGTGTTAGCTTTGGTTCCAGGCTCTGGTCAGAATAAGTAGCACATAAAAAATTCTGTCAGAGGCATGAGACCCTCAAGATGAAGTCATTACAATAATAGTTGCAATCTTTAGCAATTAGCACCTTAACATTTGAGATCTGGCACATGATTATGAAACACCAACAATCATTATTTGCAACCTCATTAAGGTAGTGCAAAGGCAATGTTTTCAAGTGTCCTTGTAAATATTTATATGTGGCTGCTTTGACCAGAGTCAATCATTGACTTTTACATAAAATTTTCATTTTTCCTCATTTATAGCTCATTTGCAGGAATGACGGCAGGATATTATTTCATTCAGCTTAATTTTTGTGCATATACTCTCTGTGTTAATTAACTTTTCATGAAGTGTTACTTTTAACTCAATATTGTTCATTCTTTTCTGTGTCATTCATCTGTCTTTTGAATCACTTTATTTCTATAGTCACCATGAACTCAGCAATATATACTTTCTGTGAAGGAATGAGAACAGTGAAATAATCTAGTTCAGGTCATCTCTTTTTGATATTCTGCATTAAAAGGCAATAGTCCCAATTCTAATGAAGCACTTGTTGCGGCCTATATTTAATTATGGGACACAGGGCATGCCACAGAAATTAGTAAACTCAAAGCCATTGGCATGCTGAAGAGAGGCATCCTGCAGGAACAGTACATAAGTTTGAAGTTCAGACTGTTACTCAATGGACAGAGTTTTGACAAAGGCTGCATTACCTACTGGAATTCCTTTCAAATCTGGAATTGTACTTGAGAATATAGGAGTGCATTATCATAGACTCCCCTCAATTGACCAAGAGTAAAATCCAAACTCTGTAGAGGCAAGAGGGTAGGAAGTCCAAGACAAGATACAGGTAGACAGCCATGTTCATCGCAGTTAAGATGAAAGCACAGAAAATGGAGTAGAAGGTTCAGGTCAGCCCATGGTCAGGTACCCTAACCTAAAACTACAAACCCTACACGAGTGGTGATTGCTTCTATCAATAGAAGCAGGAGCTGATAATGACTAGAATGCATAATTATTTTGAAGTTCTAAAGACAATTGGGTAGAATGTAGACATCCAAAGAATGTTTCTTCATAAACTTGTTTCTTTGTTTCTTTTTTTTTAAAGGAGTTTTAGGTGAGTTGGGGGATGGGCGACATAGGTGATGAGGATTAAGGAATGTACTTGTGATGAGCACCATATGATTAAAATAAAAACTTAAATAAAAAAAGAAATTTGGGAGCATCTGGGTGGCTTAGTCAGTTAGGCATCCAACTCTTGATTTTGGCTCAGGTCATGATTTCAGGGTCTTGAGATCAAGCCCTGAGTCAGACTCCACACTCAGAGTGGAATATGCTTGAGATTCTCTATCTCCCTCTGCTCCTTCCCCTGATCACTCTCTCTCTAAATAAATAAATAAAATCTTAAAAAATAAATTTAAAATTTTTAGGTTACCTTTACAAAATATCAGTACTGATTTAAAAACACTGTCAAACATTATCTTACTGATGTGGGGGGCTTCCTTCCATTTATTCGTTTGTATTTATATAGCAACTACAAAGTGATGTTTCCTCCATATTGGTCATTAGACATACTGAGTTAAGAAGCCCAAGCGATGCAAAAAGGTGTTAATTCTCTATCTTGTTTTAATCATCTTGTTTTCAAAATCCGTATCTAAATTTGATTTGGATGTCAAATTCCTGTCCCTTCAGCACTGGCAATTGGTCACATTTCCTTCATGTACTGATAGATTCTTACATCCTCCTCTAATCTTCTTACTCTTTCTTCTAGTGTAATAGTAATATCCTCCTGCTCTTGGGAAAAGATCTGATAATAGCCATATATGTCATATGGCTACTTCATCCTTGAATATTTCTACTTAAATGCTTCTGAATAATTACAGAATACAAAGGTTTATTCTATCTTAAATTGAGCCATATAGGGGGATCCCTGGGTGGCGCAGTGGTTTGGCGCCTGCCTTTGGCCCAGGGCGCGATCCTGGAGACCCGGGATCGAATCCCACGTCGGGCTCCCAGTGCATGGAGCCTGCTTCTCCCTCTGCCTGTGTCTCTGCCTCTCTCTCTCTCTCTCTGTGACTATCATAAGTAAATTAAAAAAAAAAAAATTAAAAAAAAAAATTGAGCCATATAAATTACTTGAGCAGGTCACTCTGTAAGATATGAAGTCTTCGTTGATATGTAAATAGTAGGTGAATTTTAATACTGGAAAAAGCCATTGTGAAAACATTTGTTATCAGTGTTACTTCAAAGGTTTGGGGGAGTCTTAATCTCAAATATCATCCACTTTGGCTCATGAAACAGTTAAATTAAAAGTATAAACTATCTTTTAAAATTACACCAGATGTGCCAAGATTTATTTACTAAACTATGTTGATTTAGATCTGAGATGTTTGCCTGTATTCAGATCAAATTATTGAAGATTTGTAAACAGAATTTCATCAAGTTGATTGAAATAATTCAGTAAGTCACCAGATGTTCACCTATTATTACCATGTACAAGTAAAAGCACAGAGATTATTTTTTTTCTGGAATTTGGAGATGGATAATACAACACAAACAACACTTCTGACCTCACCTACAAAAATCAGAAGTTCCTGGTGTTTGTATTACAGAGTTTTTGATGTATTGACATCATTTTAAATGTGATACAATGAAAATCATCATGTCCAAAGCATCATGTGGGCTTGTCATCTTCTATTTTACAATGCATTTTAAAATGGAGAAATGCTCACTATTCCTGAGGGAAAAAAGCTAACTTTTTTTTTATTGTTTATTACATCCTTTAATAATTTATCACCAAAGAAACCAAACTGTCAAAAATCACTGAGGCAGAACTGGCAGCTTGTCAGTTCTCACTGCTCAGTGAAAAAAGAGCAAACAGGCACAATCCATTAGAGACCACACAGCTCTAGTTACCAATTATCATAAAGCTTTATTTAAAAATATTTTCTAGGATCATCCAAATACACACGTATATACTATAAGTTAAAAGAAAAAAAAACTCTCAATAGCTATTAATTTATTTTGTGAAAAGGTCATTTTGATGTCTGTAAGGAAGAGAGCAGATTTAAAACATGATTACTTTCCCTAAGTCTTTCAGTAGAAAAGATACCTGCTGTAAGCATTGAAGAAAAGCTTTCTTCTGTAATTTTTAACAAATTTTTACCTTTGTATTATGTTTCCATATTGTTCTGTCTTAAGTTCTCATTAAGAATTTCAGTCAAGGGACACCTGGGTGACTCAGTGGTTGAGCTTCTGCCTTCAGCTCAGGGCGTGATCTCAGAATTCTGGTATCGAGTCCGACATTGGCCCCCCACAAGGAGCCTGCTTCTCCCTCTGCCTGTGTCTCTGCCTCTCTCTGTGTCTGTCATGAATACATAAATAAAATTAGAAAAAAAAATAATTTAAGACAAACTCCAGATAGCTCTGACAATACTTACATTGAGAGGTAGACAAACCTTTATACTTAATGATAATAAGTTTTTTAATTTGCAAACACCAGTAACCAAAGTCTAACAACATATTTCAGTTTAAAGAGAAAAAAATATCCCTTTCTCTCCAATTACAATCTCTCCAAACATTACGGCTTTTACACTAAAATTAATAGCTGTACTTTAAAAGTAGAGCACTGACACAGGTGGTTTTGATTATTTAGATAAAAAGTACATGCCTATATAGAGTAGATGTAGTGAAATTATGACATTCATTTCAATCATTATTTCCTAAATCACCCATCATAAAGCTATCAATTATTAGTTTTTCACTCTATTTATCTTATATGTTATTTTACTTATTTTTTAAAAAATTCAACTCAATATACAATATTTTCTCAATCAATTGATTGCAACTCAACCTGAGATCTTAATAAATCAATGAAAACTGATGGTTATCAGTGCCTTGTAGTCCATTTTCGTGGTGAATAGACAATAAAAATAAGATGAACAGAGACACCTGGGTGGTTCAGTAGTTGAGTGTCTGCCTTTGGCTCAGGTCGTGTTCCCAGGGTCCTAAGATCAAGTCCTACAGCAGGCTCCCCACAGGGAGCCTGCTTCTCTCTCTGCTTATGTCTCTGCATCTTTCATGAATAAATAAATATAAAAAATCTTAAAAAAAGCAAAATGAACAGTGATGGGATGATTTTCCAAGATATATATGTGTTTTACACAGAATTGAAAAAGTGTCCTTCAATGATATATTGGAAAAACCATTTAGCATCCTCATACAAATGTCCAGTAAAGTCTATAAAGCAATGGCTACTTAAGGGAAAGCATGGTGTAGATAATTGCTACTTTTTTCTTTAACCAAAGAATTTTACTCAAGGAAAACAAGTGAATTATATATATTATTTTACATAATTATAAGCATAATTCACATTTATATATGTTTATATATAATTCACATGTTTATATATATGATTATATATAAATATACATGTATATATAAAGAATTTGAAAATAATTTTACTGTTAGCAGTATGTCTTCAGGAAATAGGTTTTATTTGAGTTTTATATATATAGATATATATAAGATTATAGTCATTAATGGATTTTAATAAGTCAAACAGTTTAATCCATCTTATTACACATTTGTACTAAAAAGACATGGGCTAACAAGCTATGAAATGACACAGAATAAACTTAAAAACATATTAATAAGTGAAAGAAGCCAATCTGAGAAGGCTACATACTACAGCATTATAACAATATGACATTCTGGAAAAGGCAAAACTGGAGACCATAAAAAGATCAATGGATGCCAGAGGTTGGTGGGGAAGGGGGAGAGGAGGATGAATAGGTGGAGCAGAGATTTTTAGGGCAGGGAAACTACTTTGTAAGATGCTATGATGGTGGATACAGGTTCTTTTTGCATTCCTGGACCCAGTTCCAATGAGGGGGTGGATTCCTTCCCACACAATATCAAGAAATTCTTGGACACCAGGAGGATATCTGAAAGTTCAACTTATTTCTGACACTATCTGGAGATGGCATGAGATTCCGTGGTTTAAGAGCTCAGTCCTATGAGATTGCCTTCCACCTCCCACTTTAGAGGCAGTGGCAAGCCCCAGGCTATTTGTTAGTGGTACTTCTGACCACATGCTTAGAGATTAGAGGGTCCAACAATTTCCCCTTCAGGTCCTTGTAATTTGCCAGAGCAACTCACAGAATTCACTTATTTAGGGGCTCCTGGGTGGCTCAGTTGGTTAAATGGCTGCCTTTGCTCACCTCATGATTTCAGAGTCCTGGGATCGGTCCATACACCAGGCTTTCTGCTCAGTGGGCTGTCTGCTTCTCCCTCTCCCTCTACTCCCTGCTCATGCATACACTCTCTCTCCCTCTCTCTCTTAAATAAGTAAATAAAATCTTTAAAAAAAATAATTCACTTACTTATGTTTACCAGTTTATTAAAAGGATATGACAAAGGATATGAATCAACAGCCAGATGAAGAGGTACATAGGGTGAGATATGGGGAAAAAGCAGGAGCTTCCTTGCTCTTTCCAAGGCACCACTCTTCCCACATCCCCACATGTTCACCAATCCAGAAGCTTTCTGAACCCATTCCTGTTGGATTTATATGGAGACTTTATTGCAGTGTCATAATCAGTGAAGCCTTTGGCCATTGGCTGATTCAACCTCCAGCCCTTCTTCCCTTCCAGAGATCTCAGGTGGGGATGGAAAGATGAAAGTTGCAACCTTCTAATCATCTGGTTGGTCCTCCTGGCAACCAGCAACCCCCTTTCCTGAGGTCCAAAAGTCACCTTCATTTATATAATAAAAGGTGCCTTTATCGTTCTCAACACTTAAGGACTTCCAAGGGTTTGGGGAGCTCTGACCCAGGAGTTGTGAACAAAGACCAAATGTATTCAAGGAATGTATTTTGGCCATCTGAATGAAAGAATATATTTTTCTTTTATCACATGTGTCATTACATGTTTGTTCAAACCCATGAAATATACAATACCAAGAGTGAACCTTAGTGTAAACCATGGACTTTGGGAGCTAATGATGTTTTAATGTAGGTTCATCAATTATAAAAAATGTACCACTCCAGTGGAAGATGTTGATAATGGGAGAGACTATGCATGTGCAGGGGCAAGCAGTAGATGGGAAATCTCTATATTCTGCTCAATTTTTCTATAAACCTGAAACTTCTATAGAAAAATAAGTCTTTTTTTTAAAGTTCAAGTTATAGTAGTTCATACTATTTATTTCAGGGTGCATATTACTTAACATGTTAAATATTATAATTACTTCAGTAGAAAATTATATATGAAAAAGTATTTTTGCATTTTAAATATATCAACAATGATATTTGTGATTTATAAATCTGTTTATAACTGAATTCTGTATCTGAAATTATTTCCCATCCATGCCACTTTTTAATTGGAAATCTCACACACATAGCCCAATGAATTATTACATTTCATCTGCTTTGAAATTAGAGTTTTCTTACACTACCAAACTAATTGCCTCATTATTCCCAGAGATTACGGCTGATACTTCCACTATCTCATCATACAGTTTCCCATAGTGAAATCATCATATATTCCTCTTTTCTTAAAATTCTTTATCAACTCATCTGAAAGATTATTCTTTAAATGATTTCAGTTCACCTTTCCCTTTTATTCTTGCTATCAAAAATTATTCAAAATCAATGCCATTTTGGATGGGATCAAAGCGAACTGGTGTGTTATAAACTCCATAGACTTTAACAAAACAAGACAATGTTTGTTGGATACTGCAGAAATACATAATTATAAAAAATAGGATTTGAGAAGAATTTAGATGGAAAGAACAACATAAATTAGGGGAAATGTACTTTTCTCATTCTGTTAGAGACAACACAGTTGGCTATAAACATCCATTCAGAAAATAAAGCCCAGGAGAAAAATTAGGCCTAACATTTTGACTGGAGTGCAATGCTTCACCAGTGACATTGCACTATCAATCTTGGTCTTAATGCATTTTTCCACCATTCATTGTCAAGAATTCATGATCTGCTGCTAGCATTAGCCACCTCTATGCAGGAAAATAGACAAAATATCAGCAGTATCTGCAACAGCTCCCCAAATCACCACACACCTTTCTATGCCACGGAATTGGTCTGATTCATGAAAAATGTGAGTGAAAAATTTAATGAAGCACCTGAAGAATGAAAAGCCATATTTTCTTCTAAAACAAATTGGCTATAGCTCAAGACATTCCAGGGTTTTAATATTAGTGAATGTACTTTGCAGTTTCAAAATGTTTCTAAAACTCTTAAAAAGCAGTAAGGTTAAGAGCATCATTCTATGAATAAATCTTTGTTGGAGACAACAGAATGATGTTTTCAAAATAAGCTTTCTTCAGTAAATGAGATACATGACTTTTACTCACCAGTGAAATGGTAACAATGTATCCATCCTTGAAAACTGTCTCCACATAAAAACAACCCTTTTAGAAAATCATAAGAATCAATTTTTTAAAAGTAATGACTAGGAAAAGTGTAACATTTTTTATTGTTTACTTTTAACTGTATGATAAAAATACTCACCACATGGGATGTTTAATAAAAAATTAGAATCAGTTCTCTGACAATCATTGAAGAGACCAACTAAAATGTATTAGAAATAACATGGGCAAAAAAAAAAAATCAGAACAAATCTGGTATCTTGGAAGAACCTTTCTGTCTTGACAACAGAATAATAGATTTTGTGTTCTCCTCCATTAGTTACTTTTTCACCTTGGTCAATTATTCAAATCCACCTGTACAATTGCATAAAATGGTCTACAATTATGATGAAAATAAGACCTTCATCTCTAGGATATTCTGTTGCATAAGTAAGAGAGATCATACATGGGAATGCTAGATAAACTGCAACATCCTTATGCAAAATTTAGTTGCAATAAGTCAGCTTCTAACACGAATTATTCTGTTGATATGGGACCTTAAGTCATTAAATTTCTTTTCATCATTAAGTGCAACATACAGGAATACGTATATCAGATAGATGTATATATTCAAGGATGATAAAAATTTTCAAAACATGTTACTTATATTTTTGACATCTCCTTTTGCCCTTCCTGGTAAAATTCCTCACACATTCCAAAATCCAAAAGTGTAGCATTTTCTTATATTTTGTGATCATCAACAACTTGTTTGTCGTTATAGATTTATTATATGTATCCCTAAATATGTATGTTTCAGGTTGGCTTGTTTACAGAGTTCGGGGAGTCAAAGTAGCTGTCTTGGGCTTCCTCACAACATGGCAGTGGACTTTTAGAAAGGAATATTCCAAAAGAAAAATCCCTAAGGTGTAAGCATTTATCAATCTTTGTTTGCATAATAATTAGAAATGTTCTATTGGCCAAGCCCAGAGTCAATGTTGGAGAGCACTTCACAAGGTTATGGATTCTAAGAGATATGATTAATCAGGCATCAACAAGGCAATAGTCCACCACAGAGATCTAAGCAGATAGGTTGATGATATCACAGAAATATTTATCCACATTTTGGCTGCCTATATATCAAGCTAAAATTTAATATCAAATCTTTATCACTTGGCTGCTAAGAAAGGAGAGAAGAACTCCAGCCTTAGATGAACAGGACATACTCTGGGAAATAGAATATAAAATCTGAGTAACATTAACAAAATCAATTCATAATTATTAGAGTCTGGAACTGAAGCTTCTTAAGTTTCTCAAACATCCTCCAAAAGGAAGTAGAGTTAAAGGCATGTTTGAAAAAGAGATGTAATGATTTAATTATGCTACTCACCTAGTGGAGAGAAAGGAAATCAAGGGCTAGGCATCAGGAAGTTCCATGTTTCACTTTTTGGCTGTGGTCCAAATTAAAAATGTAATTTATATGCTCTCCAAATAGAAGTCTACCTAGTAGCCTGAGGATTTTTTGGTGACTATTCTGAAGAAACACTTGAAATTTTGGATTTTGTTTCCAATTGTTACCTTCCTTCAGAATTAGCATTGCCAATATCAAGGCTGTTTTCAAATAATAAACATATTGACAAAACTCTCATGCATAGTGAGAAGAACTGAAGTGTTGTCTCTAGAAGCAAAGAAACTGGATGAGTACCATGGCAACCGTGGAATGACCATGAACTCAAGGGCTAAGCGAGCAGCTGTTGGATTCAGAACATTTACCACAACTAGTTAAACCAAGGTCAGCAGCTGGAGTAATCTATGAAGTGAAGAGATAGAATTCAGTGACAGGCTTTGAAAATGTGGTCCCCAGACAAGTAGAAATTATTGTATTTGTGTTTGGATATTGCAAAAAGGGCGATGTTCAGTTCAATAATTTTTGCAACAATGGACAGCTAAATTGTCTTAATGAATATCTTCAAAAATGAAATATAAAAGATAAAAAAGATATATTGTCTTACAAATAAGTATGGCTTAAGTGCAAATTCCTCTCTGTCAACTCAGTTATGTTCTCATTTATCCCTTGGATTTATTGAACCACATTTTGTCACATTTCATTCCAAAACTATACAAGTTATTTAGATCATTTCCTAGGATAACATTGCTTCCTAAACTCTGGCTTTAAATATAATACATATATGTAATTTAAACTTTATGAATTATAAAAGGTAACTCACCTTATCTACCTGTTATGACTTTCTTATTTTTAAAATAAAGATTGGTCTCTCCTAAAGTCCAGAAAATAATGTCTGGCTCTAATATTTTTTGTCTTCTATTATTAATCAGTCAGTAGATAAATTCTAGCTTAGAGCTTAGAGTAGCATGAAGCACTAACTTCAAGAGATGATTAGTTATTTGGAGGTCTAAAATAAAAACATACAAATGTAATAGTATATACTAACAAAATCTAACCATAATATTTAAAAAACATTCATAGCAATTCCCTCAAGAATTGAGAGAAGGTAAAAAATATCTTTAGCTAAGCATGTTTAAACAGTTTTCAAAAAGAAGGTAAACGTGAGATGCAAGAGAAAGAGTTGAACATGCATCAAGAAAAGGAATTAAAGTGAGCATAGCTGTGAAAGCAGATATTTAACTGTTGGCCTAAAATAAGTCGTTTGAGATCATTTGCAAGTCTCCATTCTCCCAAATGGTCTCCCATTGGTCATAATCTCCCAAATGGTCAAATATTCAGTCCAGATGTGTGCATGCTCCTTACTTACATCATTCAGTCCTTTTCTCTGATTCAATCTCAACCTGGGAAGAAGCCCAGACTAGCACATAGTATTAAGGAGAAAATTGTATTGTCCTCAAGGACTTATCCTCTGAGATAGACCTTTCAGGACACATGATGCTGTTGACAATGTCCACAGGGATGCTGACACAGATGTTCATCACAGGAGATTCTCACTGTGGAGCACAAGTCATCAGAAATCAGCCACTATGAGTGTTAAAGATGGAAAGTAGAAGTGACAACAGGAATTCTGAAGTGATGAGAAACCCAGAACAAAGAAAGATGAAATCTACTGAACAATACTGTCTTATAAACTTTAAAGCTGCTAAGAGACTAGACTTTAAATGTTCTCACCACAAAAAAAGAAATAATTGCATGACATGATAGAGGTGCTAACTAATGCTCAGGGTTAATCATATTACAATATTAAAATGTGCCAAATTAACACATTGTACACCTTGCAGATGGTTGCAGAGAAGGCCTATGGGTAGGTATTCCCCATTGTTCAGAAGTTTGCCTTATAGCACTATGCTCTTTAAAGGACCTACATTAATGAAAAAGGGTACCAACATAGATTGTTTTAAAAAGAAAGTTGTGTAAGGTGAACTTTTGGAAAGCAAGGGATACCTATATCATTTCGCTATAAAATAGTGATAGTAACTTTTTTCTTATCACAATTAAGGGACTAGAAAAAATCAAAAGAAAAGTAAGTCCTATATTTCCTTTTTTTTTCCCTGAAGAAATCAACTCCATATCTTGAGTAAAAATGCAGTGTGTCACATTTTGAAATGTAGACATTGGATTTAAATAGAAAATGTGTGGCACATGCATTCTTGTTTCAATCTCTTTATCTCTTTATTTGCATCTGATATGTCAAATTATCAAGGAACTCTTCAGACAAAGAATGGGATTTGTGAACTGAATAAGTGCTCATAAGTTTCATCTTTCATAAATTGTTATAAAGCATGAAGATAAGATCTAGGAAAGGCTGATATTTAAAGTTTCTGCTCAGAGAATGACTACTCTGATCTTGCCATTGTTCTTCCACATTTTTTTTCTCTTCAAAATCTGGTAATGTGATATTCCACATGGCAGTTTTTGTGAACAGAACTTGAATAATAAAACTTTGCCAGTTGATAGTTACAAAAACTGAAAAGGGTTGATTTCTTAATTACAAACACAGTTAAAATTATGCTGGTTGTTGTTAGAGGTTTACACAAACTGAAGTTTTATTAATATGATTAGAGGAAATACTAAATATAACTTTTAACTGATGTATTGATACAAATGAAAGAAAACATAAAGAAGCTTAACTGAATAAAAATATCAAATATGTTTTCTTTCCTTCTAAATTAAAATTTTAAAATTATTAATGCTTTAACAAATTCACTTTTCTTCACTAGAAGTTATTTAAAGATATATTACAAAAAATCATATCTAAAGATCATTTAAGGTTAAGGAAGATGAGCATTAAAGAAACACTTATAACCAATAAATTAATAAAAATTTAATTAATAGTGTTATAAGTGTTATATAAATATTAAATTTATCTTAATAAACCATAATGAAAAATCAGGGGAAATGCAAGAATACATATTTTGATCCAAGGAAAAGAAGACATTTGAATGAAACATATTTTTATGGCTAAAAAAATTAATATAAGAATTTCAGATTTTTAAATTTACAGATGACATGTTTTTGAAAATAATCCGTACCCAAAAGAAATACTGAAATGATAGGAGAATATAACAAGATTACAGTTTAAGTTGTTTTTTTTCAAAGATTATTTTATTTTAAAGAGAGAATGAGAGAAGGTGCATGTGAACATGTGAGTGGGAGAGCATGGGAAGAGTGGGGAGAGGTGGGAGGAAGGAGGAAAAGGGAGGGGAGTGGGGAAGAAAGGGGGGAAGGGGACTCCCTGCTGAGCACAGAGCCCCTGTCCTGCTGATCTCAGGAAGCTGAAATCATAACCTGAGTGGAAACCAAAAGTCCCACCTGATGCCTCTGGTTACAGTTTAAGTTTTAATGAGTTTAATAGTTAATATTCAAAACTCAATTGCTTTTTTATATGCCACAAATGAGCAACTAGAATGTGAAATTTAGGAAGTGACATTTACAATCACATCCAATAAAGTGACATACCTAGATACAAATCAAACAGAAATGTAAAATGTTTAGATGCAGACAACTGTAAAACTCTGCCGAAAGAAATTAAACGTCGAAATAAATAAATGTATAGATACTTAATTTTCATGGATTTTGAGACTCAATACTGTGATGTGAATTTCTCACAACTTGATCTATAGAGCCAACACAACTGCAATCAGAATTCCCAAAAGCTCATCCGGACAGATTGTCAGTACGATCTGGTCCTAAAGTGTATATGGAAAGGCAAAAGATTCAGATGAGCTAACAAAATCCTGAGGGAAAAGAACAAAGTTAGAGAACTCACGCTACCCAATTTCAAGACTTCCTAAAAACTGCAGTAATCAAGGCAGGTGATATTGTTGAAAGAATAGACATAAAGTCGATCAAACAGCAGGGAGGGTCCAGAAAGAGACTGAACAAATATAATCAATTTATAGAAGAAAGTTTTAGAACAACTGGACTTGCAAAAATTGGACTTTCATATACATAAACACAGACCTAGACAGAGATATTACATAATTTATAAAGAAAAATTCAAATGGACTAATGATGTAAAATGCAGAAATATACAACTTCTGAAAGAGAGCATTGGAGAGAATCCTATGGGTTTGGTGATGAGTTTGTAAAAAATACATCAAAAGGTCAACAAATGTAAGGAAAAGTGGATAAATTGGACTTAATTAAAATTTAAAAATTTTTTGAGAAAAACATTATTAGAAGGCTGAAAAGATACAGATTAGAAAAATATTTACAGATATGGTAAAGAAATTGCCTTCAAAATACACACAGAACTCTTAAAATGTAATAAGAAAGCAAACAACCCAATTAAGCAATGAGCAAGTAGTCTAAGCAGAGAAACATCACAAAAAATATATATACAAATGACAAAAAACATCAAATTTGATTAAAATAAGGAGATAATTTAGAATAACTACACACTTAGAAAAGCTAAAATTCAGCAACTAAACCATTAATTGCAGAGCAACAGGAACTATGGTGGAGATCCATAATGGCGCAGACACTTTGCCAAACAGTTCGGCTGTTTTGTTTTGTTTTGCTTTGTTTTTTTTGTTTGTTTGTTTGTTTGTTTTTTTGGCAGAGCTAATGTACTGCCGTGCAATCCAAAACTCTTGCTTCTAGGTATCTGCTCAGCTAATTTAAAATTTAAGTTGCCATGAAAATCTGTATGCTAACGTTCATGGATATTTTATTCATAGCTGTTAAGTATTGGTAGCAATCTGACTTCCATTAATAGGATAAAGTGAACTGTGATCCATTCATACAATGTAATGCTAGTCAGCAGTAAGACAAATGAGCTATGGAGTCACATAAATGAATCCTAAAAGCATATATCGACGTAAAAGAAGCTAATCTGAAAATACTCCATACTATATGACTCCAATTATATTGCATTCTTGAAAAGGCAAAATTATAGACATAATAAATAATCAGTGGTTGCCAGGAATTCTGGAGAAGTGAAGAATTGAAGGGGCAAAGCAGAGGACATTTTTTGAGAGCAGTGAAACTATTTTGTACTATGCTATGATTTTGCCTACACAACACTATGCTTTTATCAGAATCCATAGAACTTCCAGGATGGAATCCAGTACGTGGCAAAACAATCAAAGCATTTTGCAAATGCATGAAACAAACTTATCAAAGTGGGTTAGGGAAAAATGTGCTGACCTAGGTAAGTTTGGAAATGAATGAAGTCTGTAATAAAGGGAAAATAAACTCGTATCAGTTGAATAAGGCTGTTTACCATGGGGTACTGTTGAAAAATTCTGGCACTATATTCACATCTACTGGAATTGGACAATTAGTTAAAAGGATGGCTGATATGATGGACAGCCAATCTTTCACTGCTGCATTGAGAGTTAGTAAGGAAGTGGCTAGAGTGATCCAGAGAAAGCTCTAGAACTTGAATTGCACCACAGAATAGGTCTCTCCCTTGAATCAAGTTCCTGTACCCTTAACCCCATGTCTTTGGCTGAGTTCTGTGGAGGATGAGTATGAGAGATGTACACAGCCTTTCCCCACTGGAGGAGTGGATCCCATCTGGCCTGGGCACCAATCAGGGAGAAAGACAGCTGGAAATGCTTAGCAATCAACTCTCAACAATATCCAGTGAATGGAGCATGGACTGGCAAAGACCCTTCAGAAGGGCTCTCAGAGCATCCTCAAGAGCCTACCACAATAATGAGCATCTTTTCTTCCTCTTGTCCATACATTATATCAGCAAATTCCCAATGAGAATTATTGAGGCAGAATTTCCTCAAATTTCATCATAATGACATCTAGTCATTCGGCTCTCACAATGACAATTCATTTAATTCCTTATAAACATATTGTGTTCTCATATTTTCTGGATTTGCTAACACCTATATGTGCTTTTCTGTTTTTTAAACATGATCTTCTGATAATTTGTGTATTTTAATGACATGTATTTTAGTGAGAGTAGTAGAACTGTTATACAACTTTAATCAGTGATACTTCTAGGTTATTTCAAATGACTACATGACATTTAGCTCATGCCTTCTTCCTTTAAAAATTGAGTTATTACCACAAGGTTAAGCAACAGCATGAATAAAGCATAGTTAAGCATCCACAAGAAGATGAATACCCTTTGTTTCTAAGTACACACCTCTCCCCACACATAGAATGGATTCACAGTGACGCATCTCATCACAGTCTTAACATGTAGAAAATTTCCAGTATCATATTAAATCCCCCTTGCTCCTAACCTGATTAAAGAGACTACGTCAAGACATTAGAGCACTTACTTCTTGATTCTATTTACTGAGTAGTGGTTAAAAACTATTGTACTAATAGAGTAGTACCAAATAAAATATTGTATTGTATCATACCTAATTTATTTTTCTTCCTGAATGTCTGGTATTTCTGGACTTCTTTTTAAGCCATTTCTCTCTCTCTCTCTCTCTCTCTCTCTCTCTATCTATCTATCTTTCATTTCAATTTAGGAGTTAAATTCTTAAAAGTGAACCATGCAATGCCACCAGAGCAGATTGTCATTACTTCAGAGACTATTTATGAAGAAAGCATAAAAATATGTCAGTGATCCATTTCCTTGCCTGCCTTCTCTCTTTCTAAAACAATTCTCAGAAGAATGAAGTATGCCAATAAATAACAACATGAAACGTTTTTAAACCTTAACTCAATATTTTTATTAAATATTAGGATCATTTTATTAAATAGGATCATTTTTCCATGTAGACATTTAGATGTTAACTGACAAAACTGATGCCATAGAAATGTTAAATGAGAAAAATAATGAAGTTTGTCAAAGTTCTCTCTTTCATAACATTCATAAGTGAAAAACATTTTAGGAAAACTGAAGACCTCACCTACCACATAGAGAGTTTACAAAAGTAACTCTGTCAGCCAGTGCCTTGGACTCTAGGATAACTGCTATTAAGAATTCATCATTGGGGGGATCCCTGGGTGGCGCAGCGGTTTGGCGCCTGCCTTTGGCCCAGGGCGCGATCCTGGAGACCCGGGGTCGAATCCCACATCGGGCTCCTGGTGCTTGGAGCCTGCTTCTCTCCCTTCCTATGTCTCTGCCTCTCTCTTTCTCTCTCTGTGACTATCATAAATAAATAAAAAAAAAAATTAAAAAAAAAAAAAGAATTCATCATTGGCATCTTATGCCACGCCCTTTGTAAGGAACCAATCTACTCTGAAGTCACGTTAGCTTGGTAAGTGTAGGTATTTAGCAGATCACTTCAAACTGGCAATGTAATAAGTAATACTGGCACTATAATAAATAATAAATAAATCAATGATAATGAATTGTATTCACTTCTCTAAACATATATTCATTTAAGTTTTAAAAGTAAAAAAAATGAAAAATAAATTTTAAAAGTCAATATTTTACAAATAAAAATACACAGAAGGTTTATGTAAGTTGCCCAACTCGTTGAAGCCGAGATTCAAATCCAAATTTAGGGTATTCCGTAGAAAATCTTTCCTGTTTGTGATAGGTCTAGGAAAACTGTGTTGTTAGTCAAGGAAAGCAAACCTGTAGTTGGGGAGAGGGGAAAAACTGTAGAGAAATATTTAACAGGTTCATGCTATCCACAGAGTAGAGCGATCCAAGATTTAGGATGTGGATTTCAAGAGTAGTACATACTTGAGAAAAATAGAAAATAACAATCAACCCAGAATTCAATGCATAGCCAACATCTGCATAAGATTTAAAGCAAAATAACATTTTTTTAAATTGTATGTATGTTTTCAAATGCTAACAAACAACCTTAAATCAAACCAGAAATACGTTTCTAGCTCCTCAGTTAGGGCTCAGACTTTCTTCCTGGTACCTGTTCTTTCTGCCAATTTGGCTCTGCCCTCTGAGTCATCTTTCCTTTCCATGAAGGTAGCTGATGATTTCAGACGAGTGGCTTAGATCTTTCTGAAGTTTTTACAAAGAGTTTTACATCACACTCTTGGTTTTATGTCTATTTAATTTGCCTGATAGCAACTTGGATGATATCTTTGTTTTGGAAGCTATTATTTGAGAATTATGTGCCATCTGGAGAGAATGAGAGTGAGAAAGAGTTTTCTTTTTTAGTCGAGGAGGCCCTGCCTTTTTTATATTTAGCTCATTTCTGTCTGGAGATCTTCTGAATTCCATTTCCAAGTTCATTAGGTACATATCATGTTTTTCATGGCTTGCAGGTTACAGCGTGTCCAAATTACCACCACTAAATAACATAGGTCTTCTTTTCTCCAATTTCCAGCTAATATTCTTATTTTCTCTCAGTTCCTTACTGACAGCCTCTTCCATGCCTTTTTGCTTTTAAGAATCTGCTTGGGGTCCTTCCTTTTTGACTAACCCTCTTCTCAAGTTTCCTCAGTGGGTCATTTTCCCTTGGACACGCGGTCTGAAATACAGTGACACATATGACTAAACACAAGCAAAATGCACCAATTTTCCAGATAATAGATTTTTTAAATCTTCTTTCATGCCCTATCATATTTTGATTTTGTTATTTTAGTCCTTCTAAGAATGGCTTTTACTGAATTGCATTTTGTTATTACACTACCTCAACACAGGTCTAAAACCTAAGAAATGACCATAAGAAAATATATTTCCATATTTATAGTCATTACTTATGCATGACTTGAATGTTGTTTCCAACCACTCAGTGCATGCTGAGTGGTATCCCCAGGGGGGAAAAAAACCTGTCAGAACTAACTGGTTTATATTCCTTCTAAATGCCATAGGTTCTACCTTTTTTTTTTTTTTTTTTTTTTTTAATTTGGACCCTAGAAATCTTCATCGATAAATTGTGGTCAACTTCTAAGAAATAAGGAAGAACTATATCCCAAGTCAATCTTATCCCAGGCTTGATCATGAGTTCCTATATCTATTTCCCATTTGTTTTCATTTTCTTGAGCATTTATTTTTTCTACCTGCAGAATATAGAACTGTGTGAACTATTTCAAGAGATTTTAAGAACTAAGCTAACTCTAAAAGGGAAGTCATGTGACTTTCCACATGTAGAATTAAAAAAAAAACTAATATTTTTTTTCTGCCTTTAATATAATAAACCGACTGGCCATATTATCCAAGTGATTCCACTGGGTCATTTCTTAGGGACACCATTATTAGAATTCCAGATGCTCTTACTACTGTGTTCAATCCCAAACCCAACATCCCTCACCATGTATACAGCCTAATGCCAGAGAGTGACCATAGATCTTAAGAAGTACAAATTGACTACGATACTATTGATGTCAGTTTTTAGTACGGTTGATGTCTACACACTCTCCTTGATGTGATCCATCCAAATCAACTTTCAAAATCTCTATCCAAATCACCCTAGCCAAAGTATACTCTAGTATTTTTTAGGGTTGAAGAGATTAGAGTCCATGTAACAGGTTACAGGTACATGGTGATGCAAGAGAGCTTGATTCTTATGTCATGGAGTTGAAGAACAAATCTCTTGGACAAAGGAGAGTGAGTAAAGTGATAGAAGTTTATTAAGCAAGGATTCAGAGAAAGGTCTCAGAGATGAGAGGGTTGCCCCTGGGGGCTTTTATTTGGCTGGCCTTTAATTGAAAACCTGACTAGGGAGTTGACGGACTTGAGATTTCTTGTGCTGTCTTGAGTGGATGACATAGGACTGTTTTGAGTCTTGATGATTACTTGATAGCCCTCAAGGGAAGATACTCCCTAGCAGTGTGGAGCCAGGGGCCAGATTTACTTCCTTATCTCTGTTTTTGTTGCATCTCAGTGTCCTTGGGATGGGAGCCTGACCTTGGGCCTTTCCCTTCTCTTTCCCTGCCTAGCCCTATCTGTCACTAACTCATTAGCATGCCTAGGATCCTTTTTTTTTTTTTTTTTTTTTAATGCCTAGGATCTTGATACAAACAATTAACTACTAGTTGTTGCATAGCTTCACAAAGTTAACATAGTTCTTTTTAAATTTGCATCTGCCTTAGAAGTAAAGCTCTACTTTTAAGATGACATATAACCTACAATGGAGGAAGATAGAAGCAAGAGTTGAAATACATTATTGATATCTTTTGATAATATGTGTAGGGATAAGCATACATTGGTCATCTACATGGGAAATTAGTGTCTCAGAATCAGTCACTTGATTAATAAAATATGAAGAAAAAGCTGTTTTGAATTGTATTTTTTAGACTAGTTGTAGCTGCCTTAGGGTTTTCATCTTGAAATTGCTTTAAATCATATAAATTATAATAAAGAATTAAAATTATGTATCTGTTCAGGAATTCCATTTAAAAAAAAACAAATATAAATCCCATTTAATGTTTGACTTGAAGAACTGAAATGAGAAAAAGCTTGGTATAAGTATGTTGAGTGAAAAGCATTGTATCCAATAATCTACGTTGAAAATACTCCTACTAAAAGTATACTTTTCTACAGACCCAGAAGGACCTTCAAAGTAGTGTTAAGTGGAGATCCCAAGTTGTAGTAGGATTATAGAGGAGAAAATATTTTCGTGAATCTTCTTGGGTCTAATTTATTTTTTTATGCATCCCGCAATCCATACTTACTTATTGTATACCTACCCTTTTGTACATTCTCTACCTATTCCGTGAGTAATATTGAATTGTCTTTCACATCTGATGTTCTGGGCCTTTATTTTCCCAGTCTCCAAAGATTTTTATTAATATCTGTTGTTTAGAAAATAGTTTTAAGCTATAGGATTAAGCATATCTATGTATATAAACTGTTATGCTGCACATAGGAGTAGACCTAGCCTGAGACTTAGAAACACGAGACTAACATGGCTCATAAAAGGATAGAATTAGACAGTCAATTAGAATTTATATCATTTCACACGGAATCCAGAAGAATCCATAAAATGAATACTCTTCATTTCATTAGAGCTTAAATTAAGTCATAGTGCTGACAGAGATATTAGACAAATAATTGTAATAAAAATTAAATTACTGTGATAAATACTCCCATAGGAGAATATAGGGTCATATATCATGAAGACCCTAAGTTTAGTTGTCATAAAAAACTTACCCAGGAAATGAATTATTCTCTTCATCTCTTAAATAGAGTGTTCCTACAATGAATGTGAGAACAATAGAATTTGATGCAGAAATAGTATTTTAGGAGAGTAAAAAGATACATATTTTTTTCAGTATCCAACAACTAGAATTGTACTAACAATTGCTTAATCTTTGCTGGTGTGTTTTATGATAATTATTAACTTCAAAGGGTATATTTGAAACTTTTCTTGTCTTTGCAGCTGTACTACCATCTATATGTACCAAAACAAGCATTTATCAAACCTTTTGGTATGTCAAAATTATATATTTACAAGTTCACCTCCTACTATATTATGAAACATCTGAAATATGATATCAGATTTTATTACCCTTCCTTTCTCCACTTTTAACACAATACCTAGAAAATAGGAAGCAATTCATAAACTGTTTATTTACATTAACCAATTAGTTATTTGCATTGCTGATTACTGCATAATGCAGTGAAAGTATAAGAACACAGGAGGAACAAATTCAAAACAGAGTAAAAATTTCTCAAGGATAATAAAATTAGAAAAGAATACAGAACTCTCATAATTTTAACATCTGTGTCTTTAGAACTTTGCAAATCCTCCTTCATTCGATAGCGATTAATTTTCACTGGCAAAATCTCCATGGAATCACTCATCATTTTGATGAGTTACTGGGTGGAATTGTTATTTACTCGACTTGTGCAGTCAATCAGCAATGCTCATTCCTTACCCAAGTCATAACTAGCACATTACCATTTCCATAGCAAATATTAATCAGCAGGTATTATACTAGGGTGCCTGAATACCATGAGCTAAATTGTGCTGAATTATGATGCACATTAATAAAGTAGAACTCTCCAGAGATTGTTGATATATGGCAGTTATAACTCCACTCTTACTGATCATACATTAAAGTGTATTAAAGTGAGAAACACCCCTAAAATAAATAAATGAAAGCTTACTCTGCTTGAATAATTTCAATTTAGAAATGAGTGTGTTAACATGGCCTGTGAGTCACTTCCAGTCTTCTCCAAATTCCTTTGTAAAGGAGGTAGGGTGGGCTCACTTTATATTCTACTGCCCTCTGGCTGGTAAAACTTGCTGCCAGAATAAAAGATTAGTTAACATATGTTAATTAATGTACTTTATTAAAATGTGTTATTGTTGCCTTTATTCATTCTCATTACTTAATTAATTGCTGTAGGGGATATAATAAAACCATTAGGATTATCCAAATCATCAAAACCTCACACAGCTGAGTTAGATTTTAAATAGTAAGATCCTCCCTTTCACCTCTTGTTGCTTAAAATAATTATTTTTTTCTCAAACCATAATTTAAAAATTTATTGTATTGGCAAATCGAACTTCGATAAAAACAAATGAAAAAATAAAATAAAAATGTATCAAATGAATGAGGAAAATTCATTTGCAAAATATGTGGGAGGTTTATGCTAGGAAGCTCAATTGAATCTGTTTAAAATATTCTCTATTATAAAGATTAAATCTTATAAATTTACAGTGCTGGGAAAGCCATTTTAGTTAATGATATATATACTCAGGCATACAATAGAACTTTCTTAATCAATGTAGTTTATTCCTCCCACAAAGCTTGCTGACCAATGTCCAGGGTAGGCTAAGAACTTTCTGCTGATTGGCCAGGCTGAAGTACAACAATGTATGCCTATTCTCACCTGGTGAATTATTGTGGTTACCAAGAGTTGTGGTTACCAAGAGCAACTGCATTAGCTCTTAATCCTTTCACATCAGAGTAAACTGGGGGTTTTTGTGGAAACAAATCAACCCCAAAGTCTCTTGGCTTACCACAAAAGTCGATTGCTTCCTTACGCAAAGTCTGCTGTATGTTGTATGACCCTTGAGTCAGCCAGCCTCCATCAAACACCTGGACTGATTTCAAGATACCATATACAGACATCATGTTGTTTGTGTTGTCTTTCAATGTATGTGTTTGATTTCTTGGGGCAAGGAAAGAGAAAACATGGAGAACAAATGGATTTTCTATGCTCTGTGCAGGAGTTTGTATACACTGTCTCCTACAACTCATTGTCCAGAGCTAGTCACATAGAATCAAACAAACTGCAGGGTAGCTTGTGATGTGCAGAATACATGGATATTTGGTGAGCATTACCTGTTTCTTCTGTTGTCATTGTGTAATTTGATCAAATTTTAAGAAATATATTAAAGAATACTTAAAAAATGGAAGTACAGCTTAATATAACATGACCTCTTTGGAACATCTTTGATGAAGACTGATTTCAGAAGCATAATACCCAATTAAGTGTCAGTAGAATTTATGAAAAAAATAAATAAATAAAAATAAGGAAAAGGCACTAAAAGGACTTAAAAGGATTCTTTGTGAGTGATTTTAACTTCTCATTAAACTTTTTTAAAAAGCACATAATCCTAATGGATGTATTATAGTTATTTCTGCAAGTTGCATGAAAAAAGGCTTTCATAATCAGACTCAAATAGACTCATATTAAAAGAAAAGGCCTTGATCTTATAGGTATAAGTGAAAATTATTTAAATTAAGATAAAATGTTTAACTTACATACATATCACTTTTAAAGAGTAGCAAATATTGTACGGGGTTGAATCTTCTTTCTGTTGTGTGATTTTGACCAAGTTATTTAACTTACCTATAACTCAGGTCCTCATTTGTAAAAATAGGTTAAAAATAGTACAGGTGTCTTGGAGTTGTGCAAAATAAAAGAAAAAACTATGTGAAAAGTGCTTACAGCACATAAAAATCTCTAAATGCGTGTTAACTATTTTTTGAATCATCACAATTTTAACTGACTTAATTAACAAGCCTAATTCTAGTATGATTTTCATTGGAAAATAAATCTTCTATTTCTTTTTTTTGTTGTTGTTTTTTGTTTTTTCTATTTCTAAAGCTAAAAATGAGTTTAGCTTTACTACATTTTAGCATATATGCTTTTAAAAAGATAGTGCTTTTATAGATTTATTTTTAATTTAATAAATATAACTTTATTTTAAAATATATTTTCCAAATAAATTTGACGTTAAAAGCATAATTAATTTATTAACTTCCTTAGCAATTTTTTTCCATTATCTAATACATGTAAACTAAGTAAGCAAAGTCATAAGCCATAAAATTTTATTTCAACTCTTAAAAACTTACTAACTTACATAAAGGCATATAATCAAAGACTGCTTTCAACCCATCTGATAGCATTTGCAAAGCATTTGATTATCATTAATGAATAAACCTGAAGGACTATAAATGAATAAGACTATAGAAGTAACCACTTAGAAATTTCAATCACTAATTACACATTCTTAATAGTGTCATATTTTTAGTTGTGTATTTTTCCAAGTGATCTAGTTTTATTTTTCTTTATCTTAATACTGGGACTTATTTATGTAATTATGTATGTATTTATTTATTTTTAAAGATTTTATTTATTCATGAGAGAAACACAGAGAGAGAGGCAGAGACATAGGTAGAGGGAGGAGCAGTCTCTATGCAAGGGGCCTGCTTGTGGGACTTGATCTCGGGACTCCAGGATTCATGCCCTGAGCCCAAGGCAGACGTTGTTAACCACTGAGCCACCCAGGCGTCCCAACACTGGAATTTAAAGAGCATATAACATCATGAAACATTCTGTACATGTTTCAGATAAATTTATATATGACAATTAACAATGATTAGATCTTACTAGTATAGATTACCACTAAGAGATACGTAAGTATGCATTTTTTTATAATATCATCCTGCATACACAAATTCTCTTTAGTTCAATACCCAGGATGTATATTAAAATAAAACACAAGATTAATTTCCTTTTAGCTTTCTATTCTCTTTTTTCTTTTCTTTTTTTTTTGACTATGAATGCAAATATATGTAAAATCCAAATTTGTAAATATTTAGAATAAAAACTGAAAAGACATACCAGCAACATTCAAATTTGAATTTACTTCCCTTTCCTTTGCACCCAAATTACATGAAATGATAATTGTAAAAGTAATATATCAGTGACCTTCTTGATAAGTGGTCTTCCAACATCTCCTCACCTTTATCAGGGAAAACAATTGATCAATTTTGCTGTTTCTCCACTTTCTATTCAAATGCTAAAATTAACCAATCATGTCAATTTGAACATATTCAAAATCTACCTAGAGTGAAGAGCACTTGAATTTCAAATGATATTTGGAATATACACTCACAAAAAATTTGAATTTATTTTAATATCAACTGGTACTTGTGTCAGGATGAAACCTCCTGACAAAAAGAGATAAGATCTTCACTTTCTTGTCTTTTGATGAACGTCTATTTTTCAGTGTAAGGGGAAATATTCATATCTGGGAGAGAATGAATGTACAACCGACATCACAGCTTCTCTCTTAATGCTTGGAGCTTGTGGTTGCAAATTCATAGTTTCTATAACTTCGATGGAAAATTTTGAATTGGAAATATTGCACTGCAATTTTATAGCCCAACAGAAAAAAAAATGTTTGAAAATAAATGAGTTAAACACAACTTTCAAGAGAACTTCTTGCATATGGCCTGTGGTGCCAAATAGATTTAAGCAGAGCAGCTGCGGCCTGAGTGGGATTCCCGATGGTCCTGTGGATAGATCTGTTCCCAGTGGTTAGGAGAGTTTCTTTTTATTGTTTCTGACAAGCATAGCAGTCTGGTCACAGGTGTAGAAGACAGTTTAAAAAAAAAAAGAAATATACAAATTTTGGCTGACATTTTAATTATATTTCCATAGACATCAGAGTAAATAACATTAAAGTTACAATTAAAGAAATAAGGAGACATCTAAAAGTATTTTTATATGCTTGTCAGTGGGAAAGCTGCCTTTAAAAAAAAAAGTGTATTTCCTGTGGTTTCATTATCAATGGCCTATATAACATTCCCACATATAGTGAAAGGAATTAATAAATTGTTAACATCTTTCATTGATGCTTTTATTTCTTCATTTGGATCTCTGACAACACTTCCTATATGACAATATAGAAGGCATAAATGTTATGTATGTGTATCAAAATAATTTGATTTCCGAGTTCTTATAATCTGGCCCTTTTTAAATATCCCAAAAAAAGCTTAAAAAGTGACTATATTAGGGGAAAAAAGTAGTTTTGCTACCCTATTGAAGATAGTTGTCACAGGTGCAAATTACATAGTACAGAGATTCTAGCACAAATATTTAAAAAAAAGAATCTAAGAACATAAATCCCCATAAACACATAAAATATTTATGTCACTCACAGTCCATGTTACAGTTTAAAAATTAGAGGCAGGATTTTCACATAATGATAGATGTCAGAACACTTACTGGTTGAGACTGGTCTCATGAAAATCATACTCTGATGAACATTACGATTAGCCTATATACATTACATGAACAAATTTCTCCTAACATTTCACTGTGGTGTGATAAAGTTTAGAACCCTAGATATTGAAGAGTGACAAACCATCTCTGTGCTCACATCACCAAATCTATCTATAGCTTATACTTCCACTCCTTGTTGAGATTTATTTTGACCATTACAGTGCTAAACTAGTTAATGCAAATTTCCTCTCTTCCTTTCTGGGGCTGAGTATGTTAAGTGTAATGCAGACAGAAGCCTCAGATTCATTCAAAGGCCATGCTGGCATGCTAGGAAGAACAAAAAATTGAAAGAAATACTACTCCCTCAATATTCAGATTTCCAAGGCGGTTCTATTTTCATAACAGCCTGACCAAGATTTATTTTTAGAAGACCTTTGTTTTCTTATATAGTTTGTGTTCAAATTCTTAAATGAACTCACATTTTTAACACTCACAGCCCGTGTAACAGTTTAAAAATTAGAGGCAGGATTTTCACATAAAAATAAATTTGAGGGGATCCCTGGGTGGCTCAGCGGTTTAGCGCCTGCCTTTGGCCCAGGGCGCGATCCTGGAGTCCCGGGATCGAGTCCCACATCGGGCTCGCCCGCTTCTCCCTCTGCCTGTGTCTGCCTCTCTCTCCTCTCTCTATGACTATCATGAATAAATAAATAAATACATAAATAAATAAATAAATAAATAAATAAATAAATTTGAATTCTTAAATTGAAATTCTTAAATTCTTTTCATATTTGTAAAATGCAGGAGATGAAACATTTAATAGACAATACTCCATTATATGTGGATATAAATACATTATAGGAAGTCAGATCCAGTCTTAGAAGGTAAAGAACATGGTAATAGATTGCAAAATCTTCAGAGCTTAGAATAGAAAATGTGGGGAAAGACAGACAGCCAATGAAAAGCAGTTTCCCATGATAAGATGTCTATGAAAACAAAGTCAATGTTACCCTGGGAGTCCAATTGTTCAGCACGATTGGAGGACCTGAACTTCTTTTGTGAAAAGACCAGCTAATTTTCTCTTCCATTCAATGTCTTTGTTTTTGGTTTAGTTTTGTATTGTTGTTGTTTTAGGGATGACTAGTGAAAGGGACAATTTTGCACACTGCATCATTAGAAGAGGAAAGTTAATCCTCTGTATATGTTGATGAAGTTTTGGAATATAGGTGAGGTTTGGTGGGGGGAGGTCCAGAGCCAACCACCAAGAAAGAATTCTTGAGACATCTTTGATGTTAAATGGTGGTTTTATTAAAGCCTGGAGACAGGACCCATGGGCAGGAAGAGCTGCTGCCCTGGGCCTGTGAGGGGTGGCTGATTATACACCTGGGAGGTGGAAGGGGTTTGAGGAGAGCTTACTCTCTAAGGAATCTTGGAAGCAAGGTTTCCAGGATCTTGAGGGGGCTGGCCGTTGTTGGGAAAAGGTCATTTACTACCATCTAATAAAACCTGAGTCATGAGACCCTTCACATGTGTATCGGTGGACCATGTGCTTGAGGGATGATTGCCAACGTGTATCATGGGGGTTTAGAGATAAAAGGAAATTTCTAAAGGAATTCTCATATTCTAAAGTAGACTTACAGGATCCTGGGGGTCGGGCTAAGATTGGCTTCTGCCCTTAGTGAAGTGTGAACATCTATGCAGTTAAGTCTCTAGAGGAATGTTACTCTCCCTGCTTCAAGGATTTGTCAATGTGCTTTGTCCTCAGCTAGTCCTCTATTCCACCATCAATGTGACTATCATATTTTAGAACTGGGAAAAAAAAATATAAAGGTTACTAAGAAAAGCGAAATAACTATTTCTATTTCTAGCCAAAGTTATTAGAAAAATTCAGTCATTAGGTAAACTTAATCAAACATTAGAAACAAACCTAACTTCTCAGATAAATGTCTGGAAAAAAATTATCAACTGAGCAACAATTTTGTTTCAGAAACTTACAAATCGGGATCCCTGGGTGGCGCAGCGGTTTGGCGCCTGCCTTTGGCCCAGGGCGCGATCCTGGAGACCCCGGATCGAATCCCACGTCAGGCTCCCGGTGCATGGAGCCTGCTTCTCCCTCTGCCTGTGTCTCTGCCTCTCTCTCTCTCTCTCTATGTGACTATCATAAATAAATAAAATTAAAAAAAAAAAAAAAAAAAAAAAAAAAAAAAAAAAAGAAACTTACAAATCTGGGCAGCCCAGATGGCTCAGCGGTTTAGTGCCGCCTTCGGCCCAGGACCTGATCCTGGAGACCTGGGATTGAGTCCCATGTTGGCTCCCTACATGGGGCCTGCTTCTCCCTCTGCCTGTGTCACTGCCTCTCTCTCTCTCTCTCTCTCTCTCTCTCTCTGTGTGTGTCTCTCATGAATAAATAAATGAAATCTTAAAAAAAAGAAAAAAAGAAACTTACAAATCTCTTACTTGTGAACCATTTAAGATATTAGTAAATGACTCATGAAGATTTAGAGGATTATCCTAGGAGAAAATTTGAAATGCTCACTGGCTCCAGATTTTGAGAGTTCCTCTTGAGTTTTTGACAACTCATTCTACTTTCCTCCATTGTTCCTCGATGCATGCTGATTTGTATTGTCCCACAAAAACTAAAATGTTATAACTACAATGAGGCAAAATATGTGATTTTTTTTTATGCTTTTGCTATTGTGATTTTAATCTTAAACTGAGAAAAACAGCAGTCCTTCTGACAGTAGACACAAAAATAATTTACAAGTCTCTCTGCATGTTCAGAAATTATGGAAGCTTAAAGCAAGCAAGTGAGCTAGTGCCCCGGAATCTCTCTCATCTAACCAAAATTCCTTAAATATTAAAAGCAATACCTAGAACCCCTATGTCACACAAAATATCATCTTTCTTAAATTTTACTTTAATTATTGTGTAATATAATAAATATTACAAATATTTTCAAAGAATATTTTTCTAAACATGAACCTGAGGGTTCTTTAAAGGGGAAATGTGCACCAAAGCAACTTTTGTGCCCTCCCAGAGTCTGCCTACCACCTGACCTCATTACAATCATACTGAACTACCAGTCAATATTTATTTATCTGCTCATATCCTATTCTTAAACAGTCTCACACTGATATCAATAAAGCAAAAGAAAGTTGTCAGAAATAGCATTTCTTCTGGAGGTTAGGTTTTGACTTTCTGTTTTGGTTTGGTTTTGTTTTCTTTTATTTTCCAGCCAACTAGCTGCTTTCAGTAACAATATAATTTTTTTCATTCTTAGACTGAAATATCAAGGATTTTAATAGCATGTTTGAGAGTAGAGAATCTTCTTTTAGTCCATTTAAAAATAATAGAAATGTGCATCAAAATGGACATGGCAAGAAGCATGTTAACTGTGCCTATACAAAGAATAGGGAATGCTGGCTTATCTTTGAATGTGATGAATAAATGTGTCTCATTTTAGGATCATGCAATTTCAGCTTGTTTCAGCAATTTCACATTTCACTTTCTAGTTCCAACTTTGGATTCCTTGACTGAATAAGACCCTGCTCATCCTGCAGACAGTTTTACTTCTACATGCATTTCCTAATTGAGCTTAAAGGATAAATCCAATAGCTCAGCATGTAAGATTCAACAGAGTTTAACGGCTTATTCAAAGGTGTTTACACTCTTCAGAATATTGGCTAACATGCTAGAAATCCATTTTGAAGAGACAACAATTGTCAGATCAAGTGAGTTTTCAGAGAAGCGGGCAGTCAGAGATGTAAGAGTAAATACTTAAACCACGGATTGAATGAACATATACCCTCTGGTCCTTTCAGCTGGATATTCCTACTTTCCTGGACAGTTTTCATTTCCTTCAAGCAAATGTCCAGCTTTTGGAGGGTGAGCAACATTTTACTAGAAGAGTTACTATTGGATGAACTTATCAAAAAGCTTGAGAAAATGTGGTTATTGCATTTCAGTAATATAATAATAATAGTAAAATATGCGGTAAGTACTACCTGCAGAGTATACGTGCCTATACTGAAAAATGCAGTCTTCAATTTTTCACTTTCCATTAACTCCTTTCTCTTTTTGCTGCTGTAGGATATCTATCCCAAGCTTCAAAGGAAATTGACTAACTTGCATCATGGTACCCATACTTCTCACCTGACCTCTCTCTCCCTGCTTTGACACTGTTGACTGATTACCTCTAACTGACACACCCATCTCCTAGCCTCTGTGACAACAAACATTTTTGGAGCCCCTCCTACCTGTAGGCTGCAGCTTTTCAGCATCCTTTGTGAATTTAGGCTTTCCCATTCATTTCTGATGTGAATGGCAAGAACCTAGTGCATCTCA
Organism: Canis lupus baileyi; assembly: GCF_048164855.1. Taxonomy (NCBI): domain Eukaryota; kingdom Metazoa; phylum Chordata; class Mammalia; order Carnivora; family Canidae; genus Canis; species Canis lupus. The sequence goes on along the minus strand of NC_132868.1, from coordinate 3,122,825 downwards.
TTTCTCTGTCAAATTAGCATTATGGCTAGCAAAGTAACTTGAAGAGATGTGTAGACCCAAACATATTTCATAAGGATTTTAACCCATCAAATATTATGACAGTCATGACAAGTATTGAAGTCAAAAGTTCCAAAAAGTTTTGGTGAAAATAATTATAGCCAATATTTTTTCTAATATGACACATTTTACACAGCATCTTCCCCACCATTGTCTTCACTAAACTTTCAAAACGATTACATAGTAAAGTGATGGCTTTCATTTTCTAACTAAATTAGCTAAATTTTGCAAATTAAAGGCTAAATCTCAGAAAGGTTGAGGTACTAATGCACGTTTGGGTTTCTAATACTTTCAAGAGCTAAGAACCAAATGATCTTAGCTCATTTCACAATGGTAGAGTGTCTATAAACAGGAAAACAGAACATGAAAGAAATTCCATTGTTGGTTAGTATGTAAAGATTAAAACTTACAAGAGTTGCAACTTAAGACCAAACATAATTCCATGTGAGCAAAAGTGGTTTTAAACTACTTATTGTTCTAAAAAATTGTGGAATGTCATGGTTTTCTGAAAAAAAAAAAAAAGAAAGAAATGTATTAGAAAGTACATTTCATCATCTAATGCATTCGTGATAGGTTTTCCTGACAATAGGTATCCTTTATATGATATGATAAAAATGGCACCTGACCTCTGGGATCTTCCTTCCAAAAAAGAGATAAGCCTAGTCTAATCATGAGAAAGACATTAAATCTACCAGAATTGAGAGACAGTATAGATAGATAATACTGTCCATTACCCCCCAAAGTTGTCAAGATCATTAACAACAAGGAAAACCTGAGAAACTGTCACGGCTAAGTGGAGTTTAAAAAGCCATATAAACTAAATGTAATGCAGCATACCGTAGTGAGATCCTGTCATATAAAAAAGTACATTAAATTTTTAAAAAGTACATCAAATAAAACCTAAGAAATCTAAATAAATTATAAATTTTAGTTAATAATATGTCAATGTAAGAGATCCTGTCATATAAAAAAGTACATTAAATTTTTAAAAAGTACATCAAATAAAACCTAAGAAATCTAAATAAATTATAAATTTTAGTTAATAATATGTCAATGTAAGTTTATTAATTGTAACAAATATGCCATTCTAAAGTAAGATGTTAATACCAGGAGAAACTGAGTTTGAGGTATGTGGGAACTCTGTCTACTATCTTCACAATCTTTTTATTAGCCTAAAACTGATTAAAATTATAAACACATATCATTTCTCAAGAATAATGACAATCTACATCTACACAAAATAATTTATATGAAAAAACTTAGAGTGGCTTTATTTGTAATTGTCACACACTTGAAAGAATTCGAATGGGACTTGAACTTGGAAACTGACAAAGTGGTAATTCCTATATTGAAATAGTACCCACCAATCACAAGAAATGGTTACCTACAAATCAACAACATGGATGAAGTTCCCATGCATTATATTTACAGAAAGAAGACAGATTATAAAGGCTACCTAAGGTGTTCCCATTTATTTATCATTCTTGAAAAGACCAATTTATCAGGACAAAAGAAAAAAAAACAGATTAGTGGAGGAGGCAGGGAAGGAGAATTTTACAAATCGGGGTAGGAAAATTTTTTTGGTCATTTGAGCAGTTCTATATTTTGATTGTAGCAGTGCTTATATAACTAATACATTAAAAAAAACTCATAAGAAGATTCACTCCTAAGGAAGAATTTTACCATATATAAACTATATCAATAAAAAACCAAAAAATATGAGTCACAACATAATGTGTCACCGTAAGTATTATGACATGCATAATCACTTCTTGAATAATAACGTGGAAAGTCTGAAGTAGTATTAGTCAAATCTTTAGGGAAACTTAACAGTGAGTAGCCATAACAAGTGTAGACCAGGGCAAATTTTGGGAAGGATTTCCACTTGGAGTCATCAAATCCTAAAAAACAGGGAATCAGCATGTGTTGGGCAAACTCCCTCAGTGAATGCTATAATTTATTTACCGAATTAATGATAAGAATATGCTTGTGAGACCACTTGAAGGGATTTTTGTCTGACCACACTTTTTCAACAGTGCTGCAGACAAAGCACTAGAGAAGAGGATTAAGAATGAGGAGGTGTCATGAAAAGCCAAGAGGCTATAATGGAACAGTGACTTATACCACTTTTCATGACTATTCACAAAATAATACTATTGTTCATGTAAAGGATGAAGTGTCCCTATTCAACTTCCTGTATAAACTCACTTTTGCTAGAAAAATGAATAGGTCCTCTCAATATACTCTATTAAAATCTACAAGAATATTGCCCCAACCCAAAAATATATTACAATTTTTTTGCAAGCTTTTATGAAATATTTTCCTAGTATGAGCAAAAGAATAAATGACAGTTGTTGGTTTTAAAAACACATCAGAGATATTTAAGCCCTTGAAAATAAAGACACACAATCAAGGTATGAAATATTTAATAATGGACTAATTTATGCAATTCAAAATTGCATGAGAAATAGAATTACAATCCCATCAGTCAAAAGGAAGAATGAGCTCAGACTATTATTTAAAATTCAAAAGCAGTTTAAAGTGTCAGGAGTCTTGTAGAGCTCATTAGGTTACCGGATTTGCTTTAAAGGAATATAAACTCAGGTATGAGAAAAGTGAAGTTAAATTTTGGCCCTAAGAGGTTAATAATTTTATCAGTCCAACCTCTTAGAGAATGAATTCATTTATTAGATAAAAATCTAATAATTTTGATTACAACTAGAATCAAAGAAATATTTAAAATTAAAATGGAATAATTGAAAAGAAACAAAGAAAAGTAATTAGAATGTCAAAGCACCAATAGCTCTTGTTCATGCAATAACTCATATGTGGCAAGCACATGATTGCCAGTTGAAATGATATCATCAACATATATTAACTTTCAGGTCATTATTAGGAATTCTATATAGTTTGTCCCATTTAATCCCCAAAATAGCAAAATAAGGTAGTTTCTGTTACATTATCCCAGTTTTACAGATGGATATAGCAGTCTGATATGTCTTTTCTCTTAGATCCTGTTATCTGAGAGTCCACACCATGTGGTTCTTCAAGGTATAGACCATTCTGTCATTCTAGAATCTCTTGGCTAAACTTGTGTATTAAACCCTGTGAAGCAGAATATAAGCCTGAACTTAGAATATTCCGTGTTAAACGTGATTCAATTTTCATCTTGCTTTGCATTAAAGTTTTGCTTAAATCTCCATTGCCAAAGAGAGGGTATAGAAGTAGCTAAATCAGGGTTTCTGGAGCTAGTCTTTTCACATTCACAAGCATGGAGAATAGAGACCACCCTACAGCAATGTTTAAGTCTTAAATACTTAAGATATACACAGGCCCTAGGCCTACATATGTATTTCATTATTATTTATTCTCTTCTAATTTACTTGGATTTATTTTACTACTGTTTTTAATAACATCTCAAGTTAGGTGTTTGGTTATCAATCTTCAATTTTTCTTCTCTAGTTTAATCATTAAAGACTATATATTTCTACTGAAGAACCATCTTAGATACATCCGACAGATTTTTCACAAGGGGAATTTTGTCATTGATGTCTCAACATTTTCTAACTAACAATATAATTTATTTGTTTGAGGAGTTATTGATCTTTGGCTTATTTTTTTTTCTAAATTTCAAAACGTGTTAATTTTTTTAGTCATTTTTATTGTTTGCTTTTTAACATAGATGCATGTAATCACCGAGCATTTTGTTCCTTTGAAAATATTTGAGATTTGCCTCATGTCCTAGGTTAAGTTCGAGAGTCAGACATATGTCATGTTGTATGTTTAGTGTTTGCTCTAGTTTGTTTAGTGTTTGCTCAAATGTTCTATGAATCTACTAATAGTTTTGGTCTCCTTTGTTCAACCAATTATTAAGACAGTAAGTCAAAAATCCCCCAACATGATGGTGGATGGTCTACTTCTACTCAACCTTCTAAGAGTTTGCTACATATTTGTCGTGAGCTATGTTGTTAGGTGCATCAGCTTGTTACATATTTGTGATGAGGTGAAACTTATTATTGTGCAGTGACTTCTTTTGTCTCTAATTATGCTTTTTTGTCCCCAAAGTCATTTTTTGTATCACTTTAATATAATTTCATCAACTTTCTTTTGGTGTGTTACTGATTAGTATTTGCCAGATATATTTTTCAATTTATCCATTTAGATTTACCAACATATTTACTATTTTATTCTTTTGTCTTTTCATTTTCTTTTTTCAGGCACCATGTAGGATCATTTTCATTTCTGCCTTAAGAAAATACTTTATTATTTGCTTTGGAGAAGGTCTGTGGTGGTAAACACTTTTTTGTCTGAAAATGTCTTTATATTGCTTTCTTTTGTGACAGATATTTTCAGCTGATAAACAACTCTCAGTTGTTTTTTTTCCTCCCCTAAGAACATTATGACTTTTTTTTTCACCGTCTACTGGATTCTATTTTTGTGGTTGAGAAGTAGTCAGCTGTCAGGATAATTCTCATGCCTTTGAACATAATCTATTTTTTTTTTTTTTTTTTTGCTCTAGAAGCTTTTGAAAACATAATTCTCTCGATGATTTGGACATTTGCCACAATATATTTAGGAAAAATATTCTCTTTACTTATCCTGCTTGTTATTCTGAGCTTTCAAAAATATATACACTGTTTCATATAATCAGTTCTGGAAAATTCTGTCACCTTATCTCTTCTCCTCTCTCCATTTCTTCAAGACCATTGATTAGATATGTGAAATTTCTTCTCCCGTTGACTTTCTATTTTCTTGAAACCATTTTTTAAAAAAAATATCTTTATCTCTCTGTGTTGCATCCTATATACTTTCCTTAGATTTATCTTTAAACTTACTAATGTTGGGCAGCCCAGGTGGCTCAGCGGTTTAGAGCCACCTTCAGCCCAGGGTGTGATCCTGGAGTCCCAGGATCAAGTCCCCCAGCGGGCTCCCTGCGTGGAGCCTGCTTCTCCCTCTGCCTGTGCCTCTGTCTCTCTCTCTCTCTCTCTCTGTGTGTGTGTGTCTTGTGAATAAATAAATAAAATCTTTAAAAATAAAAAATAAAAAAAAATAAACTTACTAATGTTGTCTTCAGATGCTCCTAATAGGCAATCAAAACTGTCTACTTACTATTGATTTCAATTATTTATTTTTCTCTTTAGTTTCCTTTCAAATCTATTTCTCTTTATGTAGCTTTTATTATGAATATACTTGCAATAGCATATCTCTTTAAATATTTTAGGTGGTTATTTTATATTTCATTTGGTAATTCTAATATCTAATATCATTATGGATCTTATTCTGGTTTCTACTTTATCCGCTAGTCCTGAATAACACTACTTTATCTCCTTTGTGTTTTGTGATTTGTGATTGTGAGTTTATGTTTGTGGAATTTTTCCATGGGAATTATTTGAGGTCTGGTTTGAAACTGAATTTCGCCAGAGAATGTTTGTTTTGCTGTCAGTCATTTAGAAAGCATTATTTGGCACACTTTAAAATTTTGGCTCTCAGCTGTTTCATTTTAACTAAATTGTATGAATTTGTGATGCAGAACCTGCAAATACCATTTGTGAGTGTGTGCTATTTTCTTTTTCTTCTTCTCTCAGGACAAAATTCCTTAGGAATCATTGCATGAGGAAACAGAGAATGAATGGATCCATTTTACTATTTTCCCTTAGTGTTGTCATCTTCTTTAGGAAACCTCTTATATGAAAGGCTAAGAGCCCTGCTTTTTCTCTTGATTCTTCTGTAGAACAGGAAGAAAAAGTCTTCAAAATTCCATATTGTGACAAAATTTGCATTTAATTGCTGGCATACAATTATTCAACAATAGGTCTTTTATACATTGCAGGGGAAATAGATAGTTTTAAGTCACAATTTGCAAGAAAAAAACCCTATTTCAACTCTAATCAAAAGTAGCATCAAAAAGTCTTGGAAACCTGAAGGTAATGTTGAAGAAGGAAGCTCCTGGTGACCTCATTTGAGTAGTTCCTACTATTTATGCATATAGATATTCTACCACTTTCATTCTTTGTCAGAATTAATTAAAAGAAGAATGAAAAGAAATTGCTTGTTTTTAAAAGTAAAAGTCATTTGACCTTGAAATTACAATACAAATTCATTAAACTTATTTTTATAAATTTTCAATTCATTTTGGATTATCAGTAACATTTTCCTATATTTTGAAACCTACTTCATTATTACTCATTATTACTCATAATTGTTCTAGCTTTTAATTCAAAGATTAAAAGTTGACATGAATCAGGAGATAGGTACAAAAAGACAAAGAGCGGCCTTTAGGACTCTAATAATGAAGGTCAAATTGATGGTATCAGTGAATTCAGACTGAATCTTCTTGTGGTGGTATCCTAAATGAATTTGCCCAAACACAAGAACCAATGAATGAATTTTCCATTTCTAAGAACAAAAAGAAAATATAGCAATCTCTCAGTTAGAAAGCACTTTATCTTACTGCAGTTATATTTAAGATAACCAGTATCATGGGAGGACTTTTAAAAAATATATCAGGGCAGCCCGGGTGGCTCAGCGGTTTAGGCCCCGCCTTCAGCCCAGGGCCTGATCCTGGAGACCCGGGATCAAGTCCCACGTCCGGCTCCCTGCAGGGAGCCTGCTTCTCCCTCTGCCTGTATCTCTGCCTCTCTCTCTCTCTCTCTCTCTCTCTGTCTCTCATGAATAAATAAATAAAATCTAAAAAATAAAAAAATAAAAATAAATAAATAAATAAATAAATAAATAAATAATATATCAAAATCTTTCTCCTGTAAAATAAACTATAGTTGGATCATTGGTAACTATGCTGTCCTTTCCAGAAATTTAACTGAGTTTTATGTCATAATTTTGAAAATGCAAAAAATTTAGATTAATCTGTAGAATAATGTACATTGAGAGAGTAGAAAAGCACTATTTGCCAGTTTTGAAACTGATATTTTTCTAATCCATTCACAATTTTCTCTGTAAAAGCATCTACTCTCACCATGAAATAGAAAGCTAAACTTACAATCTGAGCTACTAATGTGTGTAACATATAAATAATTATGTTGAAGCTTCACAATAATTCAACAAACCTCTATTATTAAAGTTCACAAAAGGAATGTCAAAAAAATGTAACTTTTTCTAACCCTACGACCCATAGCTGGCACCTTCTTTAAACAAATTTATTATATGTAATTCAGGGGCAGAATTAGAACAAAACAAGTATCTGTTTTGTGTTTGAAAGATTATTGACAATTTCAGAACATTGTTTGACAAAGGTCATGGAGGACACATCTGCCCTTGGTCTAAGTATAAAGATTCCCAATTTTCCTACATTGTCTTTTCTCTCCCCTTAGTAGGAGCTATTGTCCATCTGCTCTCATGCACCTCTAGAACTTAATGAGTGATTCCAGAAGAGGACCTTACCATATCTTCAGATCTTAGATTAATTCAGAAGCAGAACTTACTATTCACAAGTATGAAAGAGGTGCATGGCCAGCTGGGTGGCCTTGGTTCCCTGTTTCACTAGACATGTAGTCCCTCCTGGCCTTGGCCTTTGGTCACCTTCTTTATTTCCCCACTCCCTGTGGTAACATGTACTCATTTTCTTATCCACTGATGTACCTCCATTGTTTACTCTAATTCACTCTTAGGTCATGAAATTTACTCCTGCCCTGATGGTTTCTCCTTTATGTTCTTAGAAGTGCTGATAAATTTTACCAGATATTACCAGTATCCTCCCATGGGACCTTTGAATGGATCTCCTTTTCTAGAGCTGATATGGATTCCAAAGACAACAGTTCTGGAATTATTTCTCTTGTCTCATCTATTATGATGCCAAATTTTTGAATATATCCTAATGATCTGCTCACTTCTTGTATTCAACAAGCATTTACTGAATGCTTAATATACCAGGATCACTGTTAGACAGTACATCTGCCTTAAAGGATCTCAAAGTGCACTGCGGTGGTTCTAAATTTTGACAACATGCAATGAATGCTTCAAAAAATACAGATTCCTTGGCTTTCCTTAAGGATTTTAAATCCAAAAAGCCAAGGGTTCCCATAAATCGAGGGAGGTATATAGGAAACTATATAGGAAAATTATTCTAAGTGAATCTGATAATCATTTATATGTAGGAATAAATAGACAAGCCAATAACAATGGAGCCAATTATATATGCCAAGATTGTTTACTCATGAAAATAAAGGCATTAGAGGTTGGATGCTATCCCTAAATTAGTCTTGAACACTTTCTTTTCTGGTATTTAGCATGAGCTAAATTTGTCCAGCTTTAGCTATGCCTCTAAACAACCCACCAGGACATTAAAAGGGAACACATTAGCCATGTTACAACCATGATCTCTGGGGTAGCCTGCCTCCTGCCATCTAAGTAAATATAAACAAGCCACTTAACTGTGATCTTTAGTTTCTCATCAGTAACATGGATAATAATTGTACTTACCTTTTAGGGATGTTGAGATTAAAAAAATATATTGCCACAGTTATAACATTGTCCCCAATATAATAAATGCAAACTATTAATTTTTTCTAAGAAAATATATTTTTCAGATGATTTTCTTAAAAACCGAAAGGTTAATACTTAGAACATGAAAAGATTTTGTACTGTAATTTAAAGATATTTTCTGCATAACTTCCTAACTTATTGATGAAAATAAGTGACTGCAGTTCAGTCTGTCCTGAAGGTTTAGGTTAGGGTTCTCTTCATGGTCATCAATTCTAAAGCCCTTAGATGAACAATAGGCCCATAATTTATTGATACATAGGTTGTTTTCCTCTACAGGAAAGAGATTCAGATTGCATTGATTTTCTAGAAGGTAATCCTGTTCCTTCACATGCAATAGACATATTTCTACTCTCCTGAGGACACTGAATTCAACATCCTTTGTCTGTTTAAGAATGCCAGATGAAGCACTTGAAAGAAATTAGTTAAAACAACATTCTCAACTTAAAAAACAATGCAAATTCAAGTGGGTTTAGATTCTTGCAGAACAAAGTAAAGAAACTAATTTCCTGCTCTCCTTAAAAGCTCAGACATTTATGTTTATTTTAACTTGATAATTTTGTACTGTGAGTTTAAACTGTGAGTTTTTGTTAAATAATTGGAATAGTACATTTCTGTCTGAACTATAAATATTCCAAGTCAATAAGGCTTTAGATTTGTATCATGCTAAATGCAAAGATGTTATACTATAGTAATTCTGCATATTGGGTCATAAGTCAGTGTATCTGTCAGAAAACAAAAAAACAAATAACAGAGCCCTAGTCAGGTATTTCAATAGAATGAAATAATTTCTAAGGAGTCAGGAAGAAAAAGAATAAAGAGCAAGTGATGAGGCAATCTGTAATCAACAGTACCACCAGATTGCTATCAGCTATAGAGAGGAGATAGCATTGCCCAAGCCTTGGAGCCAAAGTTTCTGGTGGGAAGAAGACCCACAGAAGTAGATCCAGCTACTTCTAGAAATACCTCCTGGAGCAGAAAAAGAGATAGGGTCTTCCCATCTTCTGACCCTGTAATTTTTTCCCCAGTGCCTGTCAGTGAGACGAAAATAGTTGGTTAAGAGAAAAAAAAAAGCTGGAACTGAGAGCAAATGGACAAAGGTCACCACAATAAGGGTAGAAGGAACTAAATGATTCAATTGGGGGGAAAAAAATAACTTGATTATGATTATGTCAACTCCTTATTTAACTTGAAAGCAAAATTAAATGTCCCTCAGAAATCCAGGTACAGCTAAATATTATAAAAAGAAAAAAGAGAACTATTTGTTGATGATTTGAGACAGTCTTACTATAGAACATCCGAGAACCTGGTTGATAATTATGTATTTGTGTGCCTGCTAATAAAGGTAGACAACAACAATCAGCAGACATGTTTTTGATGTATTTTTTACCTTGAACAGGGTAAGAAATAGGAAAAATCCTAAAATAGCAACCAATGTTAACAGGGAATAGCCTAATTTATTCAGCTTAGTCTTTGTTTCAAAGCTGTGCTCCATTGCTGTACTAATGCACAACAACATACTGACATTGTGATATTCCCTGTCAGCTAAGAGAACCAGCAAAGTCAAGTTAAAAGTGCTGCTGAACTTACCTCTTATTTGTTCCTGAGACAAAATTTGAGAATCTAAATATAGCTTTGCCATTTGAGCAGGAGAAAGGGAGTAACCAAACTTATCGACCAGGAACCACAATTACCCTGTTAGAAACGTATTTTAGGAAGTCACTAAACTCACAATACCATGTGGAGTTATGGCATAATAATAACTAGTATGATTAGAAGGTACAAAGCACACTCCTAGGATCTGTCAGTAAATTAACTCAATGAGTACTCAAAAAAACAGTTTTATATGGATGAAGCATAAAAAAACACAGAAAGGTTAAGTAATTTGTTCAAGGTTACACAGATATTAAGTGGTAGAACCTGGCTGTAATTTGGCCCAGAGTTCCCACTGCCAGACAGTGCCATATTTATTACCTCTTAACATACTGTGTAAGGATATTATGAAGATTTTATGCAGCAACATACGTGAAAATATCTATGAAATATAAAATGCTATGCATACATAATCATTGTCATTCCTAAGTAGAGGAGAAAAATATCAAAAGATATAAGGGTGACTCTGAGAAATATCTATGGGGATATTATGATGAAAAAAAAATTCAATGACTTTTTATCTTTGAAAAATATTATAGAATTGATACCAAGCCATGCTGTATCTCTGAGTAAAAACTTGCAGCAGTTTCCCATAGGACTTAGAATAATTTATAAATTTTTACACTAACCTATCAATCTTATCTAAATTGATCCCACCTACCTCCCTAATCTTGCCCCTTATTATTCCCCCCAAACTACAGCTTTAAGAGATTATTTTTTAAAAATATAAGCTCAATCCTTCCTTAGCTCTTCCATCTGCCCATAGGCTTTTCCCCCTGATTTCCTCATGGGTTGACACCTTCCCACATTTGAATCTTCCTCAGAGATGCTTACTTGGCTTCTCAGTCTAAAGTAGCCACTCAGTCAATGTCTTATTTTCATTCTCTACTAAGCAATACTTCATATTTAATTTTTTATTTGTTTATAACTAAAGACTTTCACACCCAATCAAAAGCAATCTACATTTGAGAGGAAGCCTTGTCTCTCTTCATTGACTGGCATATAGTAGGTATTTAGCAAGTGTGGGTGGATGATTGAATCATAATTAAATAAATAAATGTAAATTATTAGTATATAGAAAGCATCATTCTAACAAGACCAATCTTAGGGGTTAGGTGTCTATGAGGACCCATTAACACTAACAGTTTCAATATTGAAAACTAATTCATCAATATGAAAATCCATAATAGTAGTCATAATAAAATCAAGTTATAAATATAAACATATATCCTCATCATTTAATGAAACTATATCTCACAATATGTGCCACTGTGTTATTATTTATGAAACATTACGTATAAAGGCAAACAAGTGAAAGACGTTATATATAGTGTGCAAAGTATCATTTATTTAAAACTGTAAAATTGAATAAATATGGAATTTGATAAAGTTGATTTTAATGTTAATAAAAAATTTCTTAGTAACATGAACAAATTACCATGAATATATTTGCTCCAATTTCATTTTATTTTATTTTCTGCAAATTCTTTTAGTTTGAATTCCCAGTATTTCATGTCCATTTCACCTATAAAAGTCATACAGTATGCTTTTGCTTTATATGTATTCATTTATATTCACATGAAACACCTCTCTCTCCAGACTTATTTTCTGTTATTTGCCTCTGTCACTATTGATGTATGAAATAAGCTATTTAACTGGAAAAAGTGTTTAAATTGAATAAGGATGACATTGACAATGAAGTGAATTTTACATGAATAAGTGTTTAAAGTAAAATGACTTTTCCTTAGATTTACAGTAAAACCTTTTACATAAACACAGGAGAGGTCAATATGCTTGAGATCAAAGTTAGATTGCAGGATTTATGGTGAATTTTACACTTTCTATTTTAGCTATAAATTCAGACCCTGATGTGTCATTTCTGTCCAGTATTTCACATGGCTGATATGTATATAATTTTTATTCTAATCCAATAAATATTTTTTTCCAAATCAATATTCTCAACCTATCTTTTCATTATATTCCTTTATTTTTCTCTAAAAGGTAGTAGACTGACTAAAACTAAGGGAAAGGAGACTAGGACTCCTGTACTGAAGTTATGTTGTAATGACTGGTCACATTTTTAAGAATGAAACTCAGCATTTATAATGGCTGCTCAGATTTAAACAAGTATCTCTTGAAACTAATTAATCCAAAATGTTTATATTAAGGGACACAAATTTTATGGAATATTTTCCAGAGACTAGGATTCTATGAGCAAATAAACTTTGTAAATACACAATTTTGTATCTTGCCTTGGAGAATTAGTCATCCTAATTAGTATACTAAAAGTTTTAAGAAATTCAACTGAATGATATCTGAATATCTTTTGCATAATTTGTTTGACTTAGTTTTTACAAACTCATTCTTTAGATAGATCCTTAATGCAATGACTTAATTTCTGGAGAATGTATGTTGGCAAACAATTGCCTTGAATTTTTCAAAACAATTTAAACCGATTTGTGTTAAAAATTTCTTTTATGATTATTGTATTTCTAAATTTACTAGAATACATTCTTCCCCTAATCATTCTTGATACACACATATACTCAAATGTGTATATATTCAGTAGAATATAAATATTGTTGTGTGATTCTCAGGTAAGATTTTACCAACATTACCATGGGCATGCACACCCCCGCATACACTGTAAAAATAAACAAAATCTGATTTCTATGGTGGCGAGTCAAAATTAGCTTGTGATTGCATTGCCCATCTTTGCACAATTCCTTCACTTTGTGAGTGACAAGCAGAGAGCTGACCACTGCCTTCACTATGGATAAGGACAGAAAAGAATGTTCAATTTCCAAGAGAAAGGGTAAAGATTATATCATTTATAAGGAAAAGAGGCGGACTTGGGTAATTGGGAAGCTTGTATGTATTAGAAGAGTGGTGACTCTGGAGATAATATGAGAGCAGTAGCATTAGGAGAAAATGTAACAGAGCATAATATATGAGTATTCTATGTACAAGGAACATGGTGGGTGAGATAATATTGAAGACAGGGCTTATACCCAAACATCTAAATGGAGAGGTGTGAGGACTCATGGAGGGAAGGGTGGCTTAAGGTAGGAAAGTGTGACAGGGGCAATAAGGGACTTAAAATATTCTCAAAATACTCCCACCATACACACATAATCCAGAGCAAACCTGTGCTCTTGAGTAATTTTTTTTTTACTTACATAAAATAATAATTGCTGAATGAACACCAATTCTTCTTTTTAAATGTCAACTGGCTAGCTTCAAAAAAATAAGAATGATCAAGGCAGACTGTAAACATGAAAACAGACTTGTAATAGATTTTACCTTTACTAATTATTTATTATTAGAGGACTTTCCTTGAGTTGTATGAATAACCATTAATTCTTCATTTGCTGTATAAAGGCAAATATAAACCCAGTTAGTTAAAATTCATGTTATACATGTTTCACATGTAACCAACACAAGTAAAGGAGAAATATTCATGGGGAGAATATTATGTAAAACAAATAGGACTATGTATCTCCTGATTATAAAGTGGAATACTGGATAGATATAAATAGCAATGAATCTGTATAAAACAAAAAAATGTTAATTCTATCGATTCTAGGATTTTCCTTGAATTATATGAATAAAGGTAAATTCTCCATATGCTTTATTTAAACAAGTATGAACTAAGTCACTCAAAACTCATGCTTTATAAAGTCTTATAAATTCCTATGATAACCACTTTAAAATTTTGTCAAATAAACTAAGAAAATGCTACTGGTAGAATATTATGTGAAATAAACAAACAACAACACAATTAGCATGTTTCCTCCCAATATGTAAATCAAACTTTATGGTATCACTTTTCTATACACTTCAGTATTCGTTTATTTGATAAGAATTTATATTTGTGGTCTTAAATTTTCCACTTTAGTTATTGTAAATATACAGATATGTAATTATATTCTATTTGGCCTTAATGGAATTTAATAAATGTATTTAATTTTGGCTAATAATTCCCGCCTGAATAAAATTCTCTTAAGCTGTTTCTGTCTTACTGAAGAAATGACTTTTCATGAATACTAAATGCTGCATTTTCTTCCGTATAAAAACAAAGTCAATCATATCAACTTAGGTGATCAATCAAAGCAAATCAGACAAAATTAATGCATCATAGTATTTTTTCATGAAAGGAGGGTATTCTGTGCCAATAATTGCATATGAAAATATTTGAATATTAATTTTATGCCTTCTTTCTCTTTATGCTTTCCTTGCTCTTTAATTCATACTTAGCATTCTTAATCTCCTAGCATACTGCTATTAGTATATAATGTAACGTCTGTATCTTACATTGGGTTGCTTTTATTCTTATGCAGAATAAACTTATTAATTTGACGTGACTTGCAATGTTAGGATACTGATGTTGAACAAAAGATAAGACACGGAAAAAGCTGTGGTATTTAAATCTAGGAATTTAAAAATGCACCATAGAGAATATTAATTTTTCTACTTTTAATTTCCTTATACTACAGGAGTTAGGAAGGAAATCTATATTTTAGTACAAATAATATTCTTATCACCATCCAGCATTCACTAATCTCTTGCTATGTCAGGAAGGATCTCTGAAGAAGGTAAAAGGTTTATGTAAATTTGGAAAAGACTTATTTGGAGAAAAGGAATGTCCACAGTCTCAGGCAGAGTTTTCGTGGGGCAATATATGTTAGCATTAGAGAAGATAAAAACTATCTCTCTCATAAAGTATGTTTAGAATAACAGTGTCAAATAAGTCCTGGATATGACTTTAAATAGCCATTCATACATGCTTATTTTTTTATATTATAAAAATCTAATTTTCCTTTTGCTAAACAATCCTCCTAGGGTAAGTGATGAAATAAATAATGGATTTGATAGAAAGTCATCACTCCCTGGTAATGTCTACAAAAGGCCATCTTTGTCAGCTCATTCGCAAGTGGAGGTTGTTCTTATTTCTTCTCTGTTTTTGAATTTTTTTTGTTTCCTGTCAGCCGTTTTCCTCAACTAACTCACTCCACTCTGATGCACAGTTAGGTAAGAGATGTATCTTTGATAATGTTGTAATAAGAAAACCTAAATTAATTTAGTTTATGGGGTTTATATAGCAATAAGTAAAACTAGAGTTCTTCTACATATGACCTAGAATGTTATTTCTTCTTTGTTCAATAGCAAACCTTGAAAGTATATTTTAAATGGAAAGAAAACTTTTGTGTGGGACACTTGGGTGGCTCATTTGGTTAAGCATCTGCCTTCGGCATAGGTCATGATCCCAGCCTTGGGCTCCCATGTGGGGCTCCCTGCTCAGTGGAGAATCTGCTTCTCCCTCTCCTCTCAGCTTATGCTCTCTTTCTCTCTCTCTCACTATCCCTGTCTCTTTCTCAAATAAATAAATAAAATCTTTAAAAAAGAAAGTGCTTGTGTAGAGACACCTATACAACTGTGGTACAGTTTTGTAACAAAGTTGAAAACAAACTTTTGGGATATTAAAAAGATATTGATTTATTCTGACTGAAGACAAGGGAAAAGTTCACACACACAAAAAGGTAAAATTACATCTTCCATAGTCTTGGAAAATGAGTAAGATTTTGACAGATAAAAATGTGTGGGAAAAACCTACTAGATATTCTGATATTTTAAAAAATTGACAGTACAACATTTTTGGCAGCTTCTTTTTATTAACTTTTTTTCCTCCCCTGAGTTCTAGGCAGACATTTAGCAATTAATCTTCTGGTGCTACAATGAAATAGGCAAGTGTGATTAGAATGGTGAATAGCTCAGTGTGAGGATAAAAGATAAAAAAGACAGAAGTGACAAGTCTAAGATCATAAAAGCAATCATTCATCAGAGATTAGAATTCTTAAATTCTAGACTTCACTATGTGGCCTTTGGTCTAGTACTAGACATCACTGGGATTCTTCTATTTACTTGCCATGATGATGTCTTGGGGAAAAAAGGAAGTGATGAAAGTTTGATTCTTTACCAACTATATTGCAGTCTGAAAATAAACTTTCTCCAAAAAAAAAGGCAAAATAGTTATTTCAATTTTCCTGAAATGCTCTTAAATACAAGTTGCTTTCTGAAGAATGAATTCATCTTGACTCAAATCTGCCTCAAGGTTACTGTTACATTGTATCATCACCATCATCATTATTTTCATTTTACTTTTTGTGTCATAAACCCAATATATGCACTTACTTTTATAACAATATTCAAGTTTTAATTTTATCATATTTTCTGTTGGTATTTTCAAACATTCAGAACATAAAGACACTATTTAAATTTATTTTTTGGTAAAAATCCATGCCTTCAATATAACACATTTTCTCTCTAGCTCTAATATTTAGGAGTATGTAGACTAATGATTAAAAAATTCCCCCGGAGCAAAGTATGTTTCTGATAAAAATCAAAGTATTAGGCATTTGTTCAACCAAGCACAATATTCTCTAGAACTAACCAAATCATAAAATTATATACAAAGCATGTATTTTTCCCTATTCACTTTACTAGAGGATCAAAATGCTACATCCAATTTGATATAACAATTTGGAAGAGACCTATTGTAAATGGGAAGAAAATGACATGGCGTGGAGAAGTTTACAGTAAAGATGAAGTTTCACATTCAGACTACATAGTCATTATAGATGTATGCATATATTTGTAACAACTTGGGGTAAAGGACAGTTGACTATTCTATTTGTTATAATAAGTAATCTTTTCATTATTTTCATTCCTAACAAAGTCTATTATAAGCCCAGGTCAAGAAGCTAACCTACACTAAAGAGTAGAAATGACACAAACTAGCTAAAAATATATGATTTGTAAATTTTACAGGAGAACAAAATGGAGATGAAGGAAGAAAGAGAAAAGGTTCCAGAGCTACAAAAACTCTAGCCAAGGAACTGAACATGGTCACAAAGTTATTATGGAAGGTCATGAACCAAATCCAGAAATCTTTGGGATAAAAAAAGAAAGCGTTTTTTATTGACACTATTCTAGGCTTATGAATAGAAAATATAGAGACACCTGGGTGGCTCAGTTGGTTTAAGTCTCTGACTTCAGCTCAGGTCATGATCTCAGGGTCCTGGATCCATGTCAAGCCCATGTGGAACTCTGTGCTCAGCAGGGAATCTTAATTTCTTTCCCTCTCCTCTGCACCTCCCCCTGACCATTCATGTTCACTCTCTCTCTCTTTCAAATATAAATAACTAAAATCTTTAAAAAAAAAAAAAAAAGGAAAAGGAAAAAGAAAAAGAAAGCAGAAAGTAAATGTTGAATGGGTATTACTGATTGTTAGAATGTAGGATTGAAGGATATTGAAGCTATTTGGTTTTAAGTAAAATATGTTAATTTAGTAAACTCAGAGAGAAGTACACTCTCAGAAATACTTTGTAGAGAAACCAAAATGAGACAGAAAATCTTCAGAATAGTTTTTTACTTGTGAACACAACAGTTGAGTTGGGATCAAAGCTAGAATTTAATCAGATATGGTAAGAATCCACTTAAAATAGATGTGCACACAGTTCATCCTGCTTGCTATAAGTCTTCTATTAGTTGAAATATAGTTAACATATACTGTTGTAATTGTTTCAGGTGTGCAATATAATGATTCAACAACTCACTACAATTTTCAGTGATTATCACGCTAAGTGTACTCTTCATCCCTTTTATCTATTTCATGCTTCCCCACCCACCTCCCCTTTGGCAACCACCAACTTGTTCTCTGTATTTAAGAGGCTATTTTTTGTTTGCCTTTTTTTTCTTTGTTTGTTTTGTTTCTTAAATTCCACATATCGGTGAAATCATATTTGCCTTTCTCTAACTGACTTACTTCACTTAACATTATAAACTTTAGGTCCATCTATACTGTTGCAAATGGGAAGTTCTCATTTTTTATGACTGAGTAATATTCCACATATTCTTTCATTTTACATATAAACTACATCTTCTTTATCCATTCATCTATCAGTGGACCCTTGGGTAACTTCCACATCTTGGCTGTTGTAAATAATACTGCAATAAACATAGAAGTGCATATATCTTTTTGAATTAATGTTTTCATTTTCTTTGGGTGAATACTCAGCAATGGAATTACTGGTTCATATAGTAATTCTATTTTTATTTTTTTGAGGAATTTCCATACTGTTTTCCACATTGGCTGCACTGATTTGCATTCCAATTGCAAAATAAGTCTTTTTATTTTGATGTTTTTAAAATTAGAAAGTCCACATTAAAGAGCACATAAAGATGCATATTTGGAGGCATATCTGTAAAATATTTCAGAATGGGTTTTTGCAATGAACAAAGAATAAGATAGTGGGGGGTAGAAAGAAGAATTTGAATATTTTGTAAACTCAATTTGATTTCTGTGCTCTGAAATTTTCTGGGAACTGTGTAACTTATTTCTCTCTGATTCCATGTGATTTGCTACTTAATAAGTATTTATAGTTCCATGTTATATCACTTGTTTTATCTGATTCCATTACTTCATGAAAAAAATTTAGAGGAATAAAGGTTACTGAGTTAAAAATAAATACTGTAGGGGCACGTGGGTGGCTCAGTCAGTTAAGTGTCCCCCCTCTTGATTTTGGCCCAGGTCATAATCTCAGGGTCCTGTGATCGAGCCCTGCATGGGGCTCCGTGCTCAGAAGGGAGTCTGCTTAAGTTTTCTCTCTCCCTTCCTCCATGCTTTCTCTCTCTCCCTCTCTCTCAGATAAATAAATAAATCATTTTTTAAAAATAAGTAAACAAATTCTGTAACACATCTGAAACATAACACCAAATCTATTTTAGGGCAATTCCTAACTTTAGTCATTAATATTTGATTAGAATGCGAATGAACATAAAGTTGTACATACACAAACCATATAAGAAAATTTTAAAATATAAATGTCTAATATTTCCTGCCACAGTAAAATAATTTCCCTGAAATGGTTATCTATGCATTGGTGAACAAAACACTGCAAAACTTAGTGGTTTAAAATAATCCACTTGCATGATGCAAGGAGAAAGTAACAAATGTATTAGTCATGACCCCATAACTTCATGAAGTATCATTTAGAGTTGTCAGAAAAGCTGGAAGTTGAGGGAGGATCTACTAGAAAGGAGAGTGCCATATGGACGTGATTGCAAAAGTATAAATATAAACTACCTGAAATATTTAGCTGGGGCTTTAACTCTAATTCTCAAAAAAAAAAGATAAAAATAAAAATAAAAATAAAAAAATAAATAAAACAAAATGAGGGGAAAACAATAGCTGTAAGTCTGAAATATATGACTAAAGATTTAGGAAGCCATTTGTGACTTAATGAACAGATTTTGGAGTTTAATTCTGCCAAGTAAAATGGGCTCTGTAAATATTTTGTGCTTTCTATTCAAGTTCGAAAAGGACCATGACTCAGGAGTAAGGACCACATACACACTCTAACGGATTTGTCCAAAATAAAAGATCATAATATCATAATGAGTAAACTCATTTTAATAAAACCTAAAGCCTAAGCCATACAAAATCAAAATAATCATCTGTAGTTGAACTGCCTTCTAAAACAAAACTCAAGAACTCTTAAAAGGTAACAAATGTCTATAAATGTGTCATCCACAGTTTCCAGTATCCAATAAAAAAATAAATAAAATAAACAAATTGAGGATTGCTGGAGGGGAGGGATCCATCTAAGTATCCATATATACACTCCTTTGTCTCTCTAGATCCACTCTCCACTTTCCTTCACCCAATTAAGTATCCTGTGAGGCTAACTTTTATAGAAAGATAGCCAGAGGTAGCACAAGAGTAGGCAATTATATGACTAGAAAAACATGATGTGGGAGTATATATTATATTCCCTTTCTTCCTTGGTATGCTTTGGTAGGGGCTGTTTTAAGTTACTGCAACTTGGAGCTTAGGTTTGTTGGCTGTCACATTCATTATCAGCCTTCTTTCGAATTCTGATAATTTTGTTGTCCCTTTTACCCTCCCTTTAGAACA
Source organism: Canis lupus baileyi (assembly GCF_048164855.1). Taxonomy (NCBI): domain Eukaryota; kingdom Metazoa; phylum Chordata; class Mammalia; order Carnivora; family Canidae; genus Canis; species Canis lupus. The sequence continues at coordinate 3,102,643 of NC_132868.1, read as the reverse complement.
AAGAGTGTTAATAGATCCTAACTGTTGCTATTCTGCAGTGATTCAGTCTCTCTTATAGGGTTCTCTAACTGTCCTCATTCTGTTGTCAATAATCTCTACTTTAAACTCTTCAATTAAAATAAATAAATAAATAAATAAATAAATAAATAAATAAATAAATAAATAAATAGCAAACTCTTCAATTACCCTTAGTGAACATGTCATCTGTTTTCTGAGAGACTCCAACTCATCACATGCACAGATAACAGGGAAAAATTATATCACATCTGTAGATGCAGAAAAGAACTTAATATTCAATATCCAAAATTAATAACAGTTTAACAAAGAAATGCTTTAAGATTTTATTTATTTATTCATGAGGGACAGAGAGAGAGGCAGAGACACAGGCAGAGAGAGAAGCAGGTTCCTTGCAGGGAGCCTGATGTGGGACTTGATCCTAGGACCCTGAAATCACAACCTGAGCCAAAGGCAGATGTTCAACCACTGAGCCACCCAGATGCCGCACCAAGAAACTTTTTAAAAAGTAGGAATATAAGGAAACTAATATAATCTAATAAAGGGTATCCTCAAAAATATTACAGTGAATATCAAGTCAAGTGTGTTCCACTGAGATATTTTCCTTAAAGATCTAGAAATTATTCAAGGATGTTTCTTATCTTGTTATTCAATATTGAATAAAGACAAGAAACACACACATACACATGCAGGTAGATTTGGGGGAAATGTCTTATTAGGAACAGATCTAACAGATTGCATATTCAAAATACAAAATTATCTAACAAAAATTATTAATATTTACAAGAGACTGCTCGATATAAAGTGCAATAACATTTTAATATAAAAGGCAAAATATTAAAGCTTCTGGAAGATAAAATAGAATATGTTTATGCCTTTGGAGTAGGCAGCTTTAAGGACAAAATATTGGCCATAAATAAAAGACTACATTACATTTAAAATTAAAATGTAAAGTTTATGAAAAGTTTGCCAAAAGAGATCATTAATAAAGAGAGAATTTCAAGTCATAGAAGAGTTATTTGCAACACACATAAGTAACAAAAAGTTCCTATCTAAAATACAATGTAATATTGTATGAACCATTAAGTAAAAGAAAGACAACAGAAAAGACAAGTTGTTAAAAAAAATAGACACTTTAAAATACAGATAATTCAAAATGACGAGTACATCTATCCAAAAGCAATTCCTCTCATTAACAATCAAGGAAATGTACACTAAAAAGCATGGGAGGATACAAATGCACACCGACTAGAATGACTGAAATAATCATGACAAACAATACCCAGTGTCAATGGGAACACTGCACAAGAATCACATACTCTGCAGATGAGAGGGCAAACAGGTACAATCATTTCAGAAAAATATCATTGGTATTATCTACCAAGCCAGAAACACATATATCCCATGTCCCAGCGCTTTTATGTACAAATTCCACAAAAATTAATATATTTGTTCAACAAAAGTAATATATAAGAATGTTCAAGCATCACTAATTGTAACAGCCAAAACTGGAAACAACCAAAAGATTGGTTATATTGTGGAATCTTTGTTCAATAAAATATTACTGCAATCACACTTTATGGCTACAAAGTATAAAAATGTGCACAAGGAAACATGTACTAACAATCTCAGGGCATCATTTTAACTGTAACACTAAGAAGAACTGATCAAGATATCCATAAAATAGGGGGATCCCTGGGTGGCGCAGCGGTTTGGCGCCTGCCTTTGGCCCAGGGCGCGATCCTGGAGACCCGGGATCGAATCCCACGTCGGGCTCTCGGTGCATGGAGCCTGCTTCTCCCTCTGCCCGTGTCTCTGCCTCTCTGTCTATCTGTGTGTGTGACTATCATAAATAAAAAAAAAAAAAAAAAAAAAGATATCCATAAAATATAAAATGGATATTTGTAGTGTACCCATACGATGAAATATAATGTAGCCACAATATTAAATGGATTATAGCTACAGGAAACAACTTGAATGAATTATAAAAACTTAATGCTGAGTAAAAAATTGAGTATGATGATTCCACTTATATAATTCTGTGATAGTTAAGATGAAACCCCATTATGAAGAAAAGGAAGGAGCAGTTTCTATAGAAGTTGAACAGCTTACATGAAAAGTACTTTGAAGCATAACCCAAAATTTTCACACACAATTGTAGACAAGAAAGTACACACTTTGACTAATGCATACAAAATAGCATCGATATCAATGACAATAACAATACTAAAGACAATGATAAAGTTTCTAGAAGGTAGACTTCTGAATATAAGAGCATTGTAGCATAGAAGAAATAACAACTGCCATTCAGAAATGTTTACAGGTTATATGTTCATTATTTTTAAATGTTAGTAGTACAACTAGGAGGATTAAATTATGAGCATTTCTATCTTAAATCAGAGGCTTCTGCAGTCTCCTGACTTGAAATCTGAAGTCCTCTGACTGTAACAGCTAAATGGGACAAGACACTGAATTCTTTTTTCCTACAGTAAAATGGAGATATACTAGATGATCACAGGCATAAATTTTAGTTCTGAATTTCTATTTCTATACCAATATATCCATATATTTATTTTTTTGAAGATTATATGGTATATTTGCCCAGTGTTAAGCCAAGATGAAATTTATAATTGTCACAAAACAGTAACTTGAGAAAAACAGTGATTTTATATTTTTGTCAAATAACTTAAAATAATAAATTACAGTGATTCACTAGAAAGGTTTTTTTCCTCTTCTGAGGATTTTTAAGGGAAGATAATGCTTCAAGATGATTTCTGAAATCTGAGAGGATACCAGAAAGGAATGGAAATCAAATGTATTGTGATTTTTGAACGTCGTTCAGGACCTGGGACTCTTATGCAGTGCCTTCGAATAAGACTGATTGGAACCACTGCTCCTCATTTAAAGGTCATTCTCAATCATATGCAGTTTCATGCAAATCTCTGCTCCACTCTTAGTTTTATCTCTCCAGGAGCAAATGACTGCATCTTCTTCTTTGCTAATTAGAGAGAGAGAAGTAGCTTGTGCTTTATTTTAGAAAGTGTCATTTTACGCCAGTTCATTCTTGAGACTTATGCCATGGATATCTAAAATTTAATTAGAACATTCATCCTTCAGATCACATCACTGCTATTTGCCCCCTTGTTCATTTCATTCACTATGTATTCAGACCCAAGGAAAGGAAAAATTCATTTGGTAGCACAAATACAGTTATGGACTGTCACCCTTTAGAGCTGTGGAATAGTAGGCACCGGGGGCATCCTGGCTGAACAAGTGCTTCCATTTGAAGGGTAGACAGCATGTAGAAAGTGAAGTCTTCCCACCAGATTCCGCATTGCTTTCCCCGTAATTGGTGACTACAGCATATGCAGTCATGATTCGTTACAACATGGCGATCTTAGGAAAACTGTTCTTCATGTTCCTCTCTCTCAGTGACTTGAATACAATTGTTAGAGAAGAAAATGACACCACAAAAACATCTTGGAGTAGTTTTAAAAAGACCTTAATATTTGACATCACAGAAGCAGCCTGTTTTGTGTGCAAGACTCCTTGATATCTGATTAATGAATGTTTCAAGTCTCTGTAGTCTTGAGAACTTTGATGTCAGTTGAAGCCACAGAGCTATAGAAAAAAAAAAAAAACTGTCATCATTAAACTCAACCTGATATAAATATTCATGTGATGTAATTTGTGCCCAGATTACCTACCTGCCCTCCACAACTGCAGTAATCACCTTCTCTTACCTTCATGGCTGGATGAAGGATGTAGCAGAGACAACTAGAAGAAAATGGGCAAAAGAGAGTGACTCCCAAGGTTATTGAGTCTGACTTTTACAAAGCAGCCATAAAGGCAAAACACTGCCATGATTTGTTATCAGGGCCAGAAGCTATTGAAAATGTTTAGAAGGATTATACTTGTGAAATGACAGTGAGAAACTTTGTTCTAAGTAGATACAAAAAGCTGCCCCATCTCATTGTCTTGGGGGGATTGTGTGTCAGATTAAATGGAATATCTTGGACTACTCTGGGGTTTTGATTTATGAGACTATTGTGTACTGGAATAATTGGGAGAGTTTCAAAGAATATATGGAGGCTTTGGGTAAAACAAATAAAAGAATTCTTCCCTCCTAACTTTCAGAACATTACAGGGAACATTCATCACTGGGTTTCTGAAGATCAATTTCTGAATCATAGACCTGCTGCTGTATGAGGCCCGTGGCCAGGTAGAATTGGGAATTCAGTTCCCATTACAGTGAAATTCTGGGAATCCTAGGAATTTTTTGTATAAATAAGACTGAGAAATACAAATATATAAGGATATAGCAATTAACTTAATCTCTTACTTGGAAAAAACAGTATTAGTCCTAAAAGCAAAGAAAACTCCAACCAAGGGTCAGTACAATTCTCTAGGTATACAACACTAGCAGCCCATTTCTGGAAAGATTTTAATAAAATTAAATATTAGCTTCTGGAATTATAGAATGATGCAAATTTTCCTATCTTTATTTTCAATCTTCTGAGCTTTATATTGTGCAATTGGAATATAAACGTAACAATGAAATACTCACTCTGCCTGGTGCTACATTTTTGTAAAGGCATTATGCCTATACTTTGACTATAAATAGATATGTAAGATCGAATTTAATGAACTACCTGAACGTTCCCATTTGTTGTAATTTCTTAAAATGAATTCATAAACAATGGGACCAGTACTTTTTCAGTGTTAATGACCTTATTCAAAGAATCTGTGGCAAGTCATTCCTCCAAATCCCTTCTGTTATATTCAATCTAACATTTGCATTTAAATACAATATTTTGCATTTGCTGTCTTCTCTTTGCTTTGAGAAATGAAAAAAAAAAGCCATATTGAGGTCTTGGAAAATATAAGCATAAAAACTAAACAAAAGTGCCACTTTTACTTGCATAGAATATTCAAAAGCTTTAAACAAAGCTAAATCCATTTTTTCAAACAGAATGCAAATTTGCTTTGATTAGTTTTCTTTATTTCTATGGAATGGTAATTCCAAAGATATATTATATTTTAATATCAATTCAAAGAAAAATGGACTACTAAATACAGGAAAATATTTTTTGGTCTATGCCTTCGGCTTCATGAGAATTTTACAACATTTATAAGGATTTTTCCATGTTGGTAAATACAATAAGATTTGCTAAGTTTATACTGAAAGCTTCTAGTCCCTACATATAATCATGATACTGTTCTTAAAAGTGAAAGACTGTCTTTTCTTTTTCAAAAACCAGCCAATTGACCTTACTGTAGCACTAAACTGCAAAGTATAATTATTTTGATGATTTCTTGGTTCAGAAACCTAGACATAACTCTGGTGTGAGGATAGTTAATGAGTACAACACATTAACCCATATTTATATTTCTTTTAAGAAACGAGATAGTGATTTCAGTTTAGATGACAATCACCATGTGTGCACATCACTGAATTATCATCGACATGGTCTACAACATGGTCTATCTACTGATAGCCTCAATGGTACTACAATAATGGCACTTATAAATTGAAACACAACAGTCTGAAGTAAAGTCTAAACTTCTCATGTCTCAAAACTGTAGTGCAATTTTAAGAAATGAGGGTGGCATGCTTAGGATCATCGTCAAGCTGTAATTCTGTAATTTAATTTGTTTACATTAGTGATTCTCAAAGTTTGTTCCATTATTTTTCAGTGATTCTTAAAATCTCCTCCAGGTATGTTATTGGTGAGAGCCTAGTAGTTCTTATCACAAAAGAAAAAGAAGGAAGGGGGGACAAGGGAGAAAGGGAGAGAAGGAGAGAGGGAAGGAAGGAGGGAGGAAAGAAGGTAGGAAAAGAAGAAGGGATGGAGGGAGGGAGGGGGCATTAAAGGTAGGTTTGTGCCCTGTTATGGTCTGAAAGTTTGTGTACCTCCAAAATTCACGTGTTGAGTCTTAACCTCTAATATGATGGTCTTTGGATGTGGGGCTTCTGGGAGGTAATTAGGTTTAGATTAGGTATATGAGGATGATGGCATTAGTGCCCTTATAGAGAAAGGAAGAGAGACAGACCAAGAAAAGGCCCTGCAAGTGCACAATGAGAACGTGGTCATCCATAAACCAGGATGAGGGCCTTCATCAAGAGCTGAATCCTCCAACACCTTGACCTTGGGTTTTCCAGTCTTCAAAATATGAACTGTTTAAGCCACCAGTTTATGGCATTTTGTTATAACAGCCCAGGCTGACTAAGATAGGCCCTGTTGGTATTCTTGCTGCTATTATTAGCCTAAAAAAATTAAATTCCTTCCTATGTTATTTGATGCTACAGTAGTCAGTGTTCTCTAGAGAAACCAAACCAATAGGATATATAAACAGACATATATAACAGGAGATATATTTTAAGAATGGGCTCATGCCATTGTGGAAGCCAAGAAGTCCCCATCTGCAAGTTGGAGAACCAGAAAAGCCAATGGTATGATTCAATCTGAATCCAAATTCCTGAGAATCTGGAGGCCAAGAGTGTAAGTCTTGGTCTCATTCTGAAAAGTCAAGAACTAGAAGCACTTATGTCTGAGAGCAGGAGAAGTTAAATGTCTCAGCTCAAACAGAGAAAGTGATTTCACCCTTCCTTCACCTTATCGTTCTATTCAAGTCTTCATGGAATAGGATGACACGCACCAGCATTGGTGAGAGTAATCTATTTTACTTGGTCTACTGACTCAGAAGCTAATCTCTACCTGAGACACGCTCATAGACTCATCCAGAAATATTTTGCCAGCTATCAGGGCATCACTTACGTCAGTCAAGTTGACACAAAAAAACAGCTAAATTAAGATGAATTAGAACATTGTTTAAAGGTAAATACAGGAGTCTGTGTGCATGTAGTTCACTGTTGAGAGGGGTCTCTGAGGTTTTTGGATATTTTAATCTAAATAATCTAAATATAATTATTTGAGGTTGATCCTCAAGAGATCATGCTGAAGCTGAAATTTTAAGAAACAACAGTGCAGAGAAAAGTAAACTGTCTAATTCATCTCACTGGAGCCCTTATAATGTGGATATATATGTCATGGAGCTTGCTTCTAAAAATACAGCTATGAATGCCAGAAGGAAAAGGCTTGCTCAGGTGTAAAGAGGCTCTCAGGTATAAAGAGGTCACATGGACTTTCCCCTTTTCCACCCGAGGTCATCGCACTCTGAGCCACAGGAAAAAGCCTCTCTTTATTCACAGATGCACTAATCTACTGTGAACTAAGGAAGGGGCATGGCAACCTGTTCCTCAGCGGCAGAGTAATGATGCAGACATGATGGGTCTCAGGGGATTCAGGAGTACAATGTTGAATTGGAATAAGAATCCGTCATTCCCATAAGTATGGAGACCTGCCCTCTTGCTTCACGAGTGGTTTACTTTGTTTCGTGTGTTTTAGTGTCTACACGGTGTTCAGGGGAAGATTTAAAAACATTGGGTAAAACTATAGCTTTCAGTAGGATAGAAATGAGGCAAGCATATAGATCCTGATCTTCTTTGCCTCAATTATCAATGTATTTTTAAAAAAAAATGTTGAAGAGACTGAATTATTTGAATAATTAGCTCAATAGGTTCTTACTACCAGTTCCTCTTCTCTACAACTTAAACATGTCAAAGAATTCACATCTCAAAAGCAAACAGAATTGAACTTTTCTAATTTAATTTTTCAATAACAATAAGAAATACTGATTATCTTATAGGTTTTATATATACATATAAATTATATATATTATATATAATAATTAAATTTGGAACCATAGCTAAATTACCTGATAGATGTCACTCAGTATATTGAGGGCAAGAAAAAATATATTCTGATTCATTTCTCATTTTTCATTATAATTTACAAAATATTCAAAATAACTGGATATGTCAGGATACTGATAAATTTGAAATATATCAGATATAAATATGTTTCAAGAATGCAGTGGTTTTCCCAAATAATGATAAATTTATTAAAACAAAGCTTAACTTTAAAATACAAGCCTTAACTTTAAAATCAAATATCTGTGTATTTTTAGTGAATATTAAATTATTCAGACAGTAGCTTCTGTTTCAGTTTCCACATGTAGGTAACATGCAAATTAAAATTATTCTAAGCTGTAATTGTTTACATGAAGTATATATTCTGGCATGGGTATGCAAAATCGGTATCTGTATCTAGGAGGGTGGAAATTGAGTTTTTTCAGTAACCAAATACTGAAAGAAGTATTACAGACAAATGATTCCTCAGATTATGTGAACAAATTAATAAATACTTAATAAATTATAAAAATAGTATTTTAATAATAGTGAAAATGGATATGAATATTTAATTTACGCTGGCATGGATTTGTTTAAAATATATTCTATTGTCTATTAAGTTGAATAATGTGTAGATATTGCAGCCTAAGGCAGTATTTCAAACATCAAATGACAGGGTTATGTTTGTTTTATATACCTTTATAGTCTCCATGACTATGAGATCTTAAAAGCAAAAACGGGGCAGCCCAGGTGGCTCAGGGGTTTAGCACCGCCTTCGGCCCAGGGTGTGATCCTGGGGACCCTGGATCGAGACCCTCATCGGGCTCCCTGCATGGAGCCTGCTTCTCCCTCTACCTGTGTCTCTGCCTCTCTCTCTGTGTCTGTGTGTGTGTCTCTCATGAAAAAATAAATAAAATCTCTAAAAAAAATAAAGCAAAAACAGGTTGCACCTGATTTCCCATGCCTAGAAAGAAAAGAGAGGGGGTGCCTGGGTGGCTCAGTCCATTAAGCATCTGCCTTTTAAGCATCTGCCTTAGCTCAGGGTATGATACTAGGGTCCTGGGAAGGAGCCCCGCATCAAGAGCCCTGCTCACTGGATCCCTGCTCACTGGGAACCTGCTTCTCCCTCTCCTCTGCTGCTCCTCCTGCTTGTGCGCTCTCTCTCTCTCTCTCTCTCTCTGTCAAATAAATAAATAAAATCTTAAAAAAAGAAAAGAAAGAAAGAAAAAAGGGTTTAATCAAAACCTGTTGTTATGGGCATTTAGAATAGAACCCCAAGATGAGATCAGCTCAGACTGACCCTAGGCCAAATTATGAAGGACACATAAATTGTCTTTAATGCTTCTGCTACCTCTATTTTTCTTTGATCATGGCAAGATACATGTAACATAATTTATACCATTTTATACACTTTTAAGTGTAAAATTCAGTGGCATTGGTTAAATTCACACTGTGGTGCCGCCATTATCACTATTTCCAAAATTTTTAGCAAATAAAAATCTTGTACCCACTAGGCAATAGTTCCCCATTTTCCCTTCCTGGAACCCCTGGTAATCTCTAATGTAATTTCTATCTTTATGAATTTGCTTATTGTGTGTATTTCATATAAGTAGAGTAATATGTATGTTTAAATTTTATATTCCTCTTCCATTTTCTTCAACTACTTAGATCCACATTCTGTTATAGTTGGTAAAATCTCCTCATATATAGTGCTTATCCCATGGCATCACCCAACGCACCAGATGGTGAATTTTACCAGCTTATTTTGCCACAAGAGAGAATCTATCTTTACCCAAGTTTTCATTCTCTTAGACTAACATCCACCAAATTTGACAGTTAACATTGCTCCTCCCAAAGGTCTTTTGATTTCTCCAGATAAATTTGTAAAGATTTCTCCAAATATGTTTATGCCTCAATTCAGTAAATAAATACATATACATATAGTGGATGTGTCAACACCATAATCAACTGTGAAGAGCATGATTATTGCCAGAGACCTTGTTATCATTCCAAAGACTGCATTGCTTTGAACTAGCTGCTCTTCTGGGTATCACTCTGTTTTGTCTTTTTAGAAGTGTTTATCAGCATGAGCAATATAGACCTAATCAGCTATGCAATGGGGCTTCATTTCCACTGAATCTCTGCTTTTCTTGCTATAAGCATTGACCTTCTTGGAAGCGTGTATCAGCATGAACAATAGTGATCTTATTAGCTATGTTGTAGCCTACTTGAGTGGATATTGTCCTGTTTTCTGTGACGCTCCTTACTTAATACCCAATCAACTAGAACCTAAAGTTAATGGTCTATATATCTCATCCTTTTTATGTAGTGACCAATGTGCATAAATGGTTGTTCAATATTAGAATTCAAGTTATAGAATAAGATCTTCTGTTTCAACATGGGAAATAGCTGAGCTCATTTGTCTTTTTGACAGCTTTCCAGCAACATCTTTCCTTGACAATCATTATTCATGGACTTTTTTTGTACATAGCCCCAAATCTCTCCCTGCCATCTTAATTAGTGGTTTCTGTTCACACTATGAGAATTAAGAATGCAGGTGTCGGATTCACGTAGTTAATTAATAATAGCTATGACTTGGAGAAAACAAAATATTTTGAAACACAAACTTAGAAGATAAATATAAACTGGTAAACAGTGGAACTAATGTGGCACTGTTTTATAGCTGCTACAAAGCAGCAAATTCCCATGAAAATTATTTCAATGTGCTTATGTTTCAAGATTCTAGATAGTCTTAATACATTACCTGAAGACAGAATAAAGCCTTGCCTCATGAATCTCTCTCTCTCTCTCTCTTTTTTTAGATTTTATGTATTTATTCATGAGAGAGAGAGAGAGAGAGAGAGGCAGAGACACAGGCAGAGAGAGAAGCAGGCTCCCTGCAGGGAGCCTGATGCGGGACTCAATCCTAGGACTCCAGGATCACACCCTGAACCAAAGGCAGACGCTCAACCGCTGAACCACCCAGGCGTCTCAACTCGTAAATCTTTAAGTATTATCAAAGCATCTGCCATTTGATATTATTTTCAAGTTGTTTGATTCATCCATATGCAACATAAAGAAAAGGAAATACCATCTTAACCACTTTGCAACTTTCCCCCCTGAATTTCATTCAGTTACCTATAGGTTATTGAGTTATTTTCTGAGGGATAAAAAATGTTTTCTCAGGATGCACTACCTTTGATTTGTCCAGAAAAATTTGTAAAGATTTTTTCAAATATGTTTATTCCTCAATTCAATAAATACATACATACATATACATATAGTGAAAATTTCGACACCATAATCAACTGTGAAGAGTATTCTATAAACATAATAGAAAATACCCAGATAATGTAACTACAAACTTAATTATGTATAACACATTACATTATTATTAATATATTACATATGCTTAAGCTACTGAAATTCCTCAATTCCTTAAAGGAATTTTTTAGTAATATTGGCTCTGTAAGACAAAATGTCAAATCTGAGCTCAAATTTATCAATTAGGCTTAATTCTGTCATAAATGTTGTTTGATTTATTTGTTCATATATAGAAAATTACCATTGTCTAGTTGAGATATAGTATCAAATACTTAATATTATAACCACTACCTAAACAAAAATAAATGATATTTCTTTGCAATACTTAGTGGAAAAGGCTTTTTTAAGAATATTCTTATTGGCTTTAACTTTCTTCTCAGAACATTGTCATGTTTCTGGAGTTAGTCTTCATTGCAATTTAGATTTCTCCATCAAGTAAGAAGTAAGCAATCCAGAATAGTATTTTGTTAAAAAGTTAAAAAAAATTCCTGCAGACATTCCCAAAGAAAGAAAATTGAAAGAGAAGAGAGGTTTGTAAGAGAAGGGTAGTGGTAGAGTAATTTGATACAGTTGTGTCTTGTCTCAAGATAATAAAACAAAAATTTTAAAAAAAGGAAAATTATTTAGGCCATTAATGAACTTATCTTCTTTAAAATTCACTATAACAAAAGAATTAACTTTTTAATATAATTGATTTTCATGACTGTCATCACTAATACATTATTAAATGATAATTGTCATCATACAATATCTACATCTGTTTGCCTTTTCATCTAAAAAAATCCCAAGAATTTATGATTTTTTCAAACTATTTATTTATTCATGAGAGACACGCAGAGAGAGAGGCAGAGACACAGGCTAAGGGAGAAGCAGGCTCCCTGCTGGGAGCCCGACCTGGGACTCTATCTCGGGTCTCTGGGATCAGGGCCTGGGCTGAAGGCCGCGCTAAACCACTGAGCCACCTGGGTTGCCCGAATTTTTTATTTTAAAAAGGTCATTTAATTCAAATGATAATTTAACTATTCTAACAAAGAAATAACAACATTCATTTAAAAATCTCATAATAGAGGGATCCCTGGGTGGCGCCCCGGTTTAGCGCCTGCCTTTGGCCCAGGGCGCGATCCTGGAGACACGGGATCGAGTCCCACATCGGGCTCCCGGTGCATGGAGCCTGCTCCTCCCTCTGCCTGTGTCTCTGCCTCTCTCTCTCTCTGTGTGACTATCATAAATAAATAAAAATTAAAAAAAAAATCCCATAATAGAGATAGTGTAAACTAGAGCTGTGTTCTCAAATGTTAGAATGTGTTGAAGTAACGATTTAAAAAAAATCTCAGTGCTACATTCTAAGGAAGAGAAAGTTGCCTTTTGAGGGCCGGGAAGTAGAGGGAAACAGAAAATGAAAGATGTAGATAGACATATTCATCCTTGGTTTGCAATAACAGTGTACAATGAAAATGAATTAACCAAAGAAGAAAATATTTTAAAATAAAATATTGGATCTTTTGTTCAGGAAGGATTTATTTTCATTAAAAATATTTAAATAGAAGATACTGAATTACAATAATTTAGATTTGAGTAGCAAAACTATAATGGGTGAGTTTCATAAAAGTAAAAGTTATTTTATAGTATCTCCTACATTTCTATATATTTAAGATTTTACAAATAAGATTCTAAAAATCAGAGGCAATAGTCATGGAAAGAATAAAAACTCTCATTTATTTATATTAGTGTTCCATTGAATTAGGAAACCAAGAGCAGTATATATATATATAAAGATCTATAAGATCTAAAGATATCTATATCTATCTATATCTATATATCTATATCTATATCGCTCTTGGTTTCATAATTAAAAAAAATATATATATATATATTTTTTTTTAATCACAGTGAAATGTGCTTTGGAGAAGAATGTGTGAGAATCAAGCTCTCAAGGTTTAAATCCTGACTCTGACTCTTAGTAGCTGTGTGGATTTTGGAAAAAAAACTTAAATTCTTTGAACCTCACATTGTCCATCTTTTGCTAATGATAATGATAAGAAGATTTCATAGGGCTTTTCTGAAAACTAAATGAATTAATAGTTATAAAACACTTCGAATGATTTCTAGTATTCAGTAAATAACAGGTATCATTGTTGTATGTATTATCATAATATAATACCTTAGACTTACATAACAGTCATAGAAGGCCACCCAGAGGAAATTATTTTTGGAACTAAACTTTACTTCTCCAACAAAATTTATATACACGCGTACTGTAACATATGCTGCTTGACTGATCTCATGTATTAATTAGACTTGCAGAAAGCAAGAGTGTGTGTTTTACTCACCTTTGAATTATTTATGTAAAATTACAGGCTCAAAAAATATTTGCTGGATTGAAATTCTCATTTGATTTAAACTATTTGCACACTTTTTCCCAAAAAATACAGAAAGGCTATATTCTTGTAGGAAGGATGAAAGAACAAGAAGTCATTAAAATTTCTATGTGGCCTGGAAGAGACCTTCACCATCATGAAACTGAGGCTCTTCTTTAAAGACACGTAAAAACTTGACCTGGAGAAGTCAAATTGCACCTCAAAATACATGGCTAGTGAATGCCTATCCAGAAATTATAACCCAAGTTCCTGAAATCGCCCGTCAGTGCTGTTCACATTAACACTAGGGATCACAAGAACTTTTAGTTTCTAATCCTCAGGAGTACAAGGGTATTATTGCCTTATAACACTTAAAATAATAGTGTTCTTTCCACTGTTGAAAATGCCTAATACAGGGATAAATCTCCAACCAATTGCCTTGTTCTGCTCTTAGAAAACTGTCTTCACTTTCTCAGACATTATGATCTTTTTGCAAAGGAGAATCAGTGTAATCCTTACTTGCAAGGAAAATGTCATCCAATTATATTTCATCATCGTAAGTGTTATGGATACAGGAAACAAAGTAAAAGCTACGAAAATTCTATAAAAATGTTAACCTTGAGCAGTCAAGTGAATAGAAATGTGGCTTTTTTCCCCCTATAACAGCAATTGCATCTTGGCAGAATCCAGCTAGAGTAGAGCCCTGATGATAAAAATATTTGCTTGAAATCTCACATCTTTCTGGTGACTAAAGGACATTTTGTTTTAGAGCCGACAGATATTCCGGAAATGATTTACTTCCTTTTAGCACAAGTCACAACTCAGAAGCAAAAACAAAATTCTTTCCTATGACTCATTTTGAAATAATGCCCTATTTACAAAACCTGGCCAAAATAAGTTCTATAGTTCATAAACCCATGGTACAAAGCCCATCAAATTAGAGAAGATCCGCAAGCTTTGAAGCATATTCTACATACACAGTGGAATCCATATTCCACTAGTATCCATTTTCCTAAAGCAAAACATGTAATCCATCCAACTTTTAGCAGTCTCTCCTGAGGCTGCCTGTCTCTCTGGCTCGACTCCTAGAGTTCCTCTCAGCTCCACAGTGTATGGCCAACACTTAGAACAATGCTGCAATAACCACAAGCATCCATAAACATTTGGTAAATAAGTAAATGAATGAACAAATGGGTGAAGAGATCTAAGAAGACAGTGTTAATGATGAATAATTTGCAAGCACTGCACTTTAAACAAAGT